>NW_006408786.1:3165021-3167813 GCF_000296735.1 Chrysochloris asiatica | reverse complement strand
GTGTCAACTTGACTGGGCTAGGATTTTCAGTAACTTAGCAGCTAATATGTAGCTAAGACTTCCATATTAAAATCTATTATGTTGCAATTACACCATAAGATGATTTGATGTGATCAGGTTTCATCTAATCTAGTTACCCTTTGGTTTGTAAATTCTCATTTCTATGATGTTAAAGAGGTCAGATTCAACCTGCAGGATTAGACTGTATCTTTTGAGATGTTAAACAACAAAGAAGTGAGCAGACAAAGGGTGGGGGGGGAGGCTGCTACCACAAAGAAATAATAGTCAAGAAGGAAGTGTGCCCTTTGGACCAGGAATGAAGCTCCTAGTTCCAAAGAAAGATTGATGTAAAGACTTGTAGAGATCTACAAGGAATGGTGAAAGGAGGCACGAACTTTTACCAAAAGTACACAAAAAGAGAAAGTCTTCCTGTAGGTCACCATTCTGATTTATTTTTTACCCTCGTAAATAGTCCAAAGATGAATGCCCATGGAAATGCAGAAATCATCAAATAATATCATTAATATCACCTGCAAACAAAATTTTTCTGAAGAAAAATTTAAAACGACTGTTGTAGTACATAGAGAACTGCCAGAAAGTAAAGCCAGACTCAATAGAGGATTTGGAGCTAGAGATTTCATTGCTGACGTTAGATGTATCTTGGTTAACAGCAGAGAATACCAGAAAGATGCTTATTGGTGCTTAATTGATTGTTCAAAAGTTTTTGATAGTGTGTATCATGACAACCTATTGATAATATTGTAAATAATGAATATTCTAGAACGTGCTCATGAGGAACTTGTACATAGAATTAGAAGCAGTCATTCCCAAAAAACTGAAAAATATTGAATGGTGTAAAATAGGAAAGGAGTATCCCAGAGTTGTAGTCTTTCACCATATTTATCTAATCTATATACTGAGCAAATAATCCAAGAGACTGGATTATATGAAGAAGACTGTGGCATCAGTTTTAAAGGAAAACTCATTCACAACTTGTGATATGCAGATGATACAAACTTACAAACTAAAAGCAAAGACAAATACTTATTGATGAAGATCAAAGACTGCATCAGTGAGTATGAATTTGACATCAATGTATAGTAAACAAAAATACTCAAACTTGAACAATAAATTGCTGTTGTTAAGTACCATAGTGTCAATTCTAATTCATATTTGGGCATTTCCAAGAATCAAGAAATTACATCATGGTAAATGAAGAAAAGACTGAAGTTGTCAAACATTTCAGTTTGTTTGGATACACCACAAGCCCTCATAAAAACAGCATTAGTCTAATTATTGCAAAACACTCTTTAAAATGTTCAAGAACAAAGATGTCAGTTTAAAGGCTAAGTTGCACCTGACCCAAGCCATGGTATTTTCAGTTGCCTAATATATTTGTGAAGTTGGACAATTAAAAATGAAGATCATAGAAAAACTGATGCATTTGAGTTGTGATGTTTGACAAGAATATTGAAAGTATTGTGGACTGACAGAAGAACAAACAAATCTCTGTTGGAAGAAGATCTGCCAGAATTTTCATTATGAGCCAGAAAGGAGAGACTTTGTCTTTCATACTTTAGAATGCTATCAAACAAACCAGTCACAGGAGAAGGACATAATCCTTGGTAGAGTGGAGGGTTGGCAAAAAAGAGGAAGACTCCCCACTAGATGGTCGATACAGTGACAGCAGCAATGGGGTCAAATGCAGCAACAGTTGTGAAGATGGTGCAGAAACAAGCACTGTTTCATTGTGTTATGGATATAGGATCACTCTGACTCAGAATCAATTCAATGCCACCTAACAACAACAACACAATGAAAGAATAAACTTTGGTTTGTTGAAGGCACTTGCTTGTGGTATTTCTGTTACAGATAACTAAGATAGTGTTGGTGAAGAATATTGAAAGTGCATTGGACTGCCAGAAGAACAAACAAATATGTCTTGGAAGAAGTCCAACCACAATGATCCTTAAAAGCAAGAAGGCTGAGACTCTGTCTAATGTACTTTGGACCTTTTATCAGGAGGAACCAAGCCCTGGATAACAACATCATGCTTGGTAATGTAGTGGGTGCACTAAGAAGAGGAAGTCCTTCACAAGATGGATTGGCACAGTGACTAAATCAATGGGATCAAGCAGAGCCACAATTGTGGGGATGGTGCAGGACTGAGTTGTGTTTCTGTCTTTTGTTCATACAGTCACTATGAGACAGAGCCAATTGAAGTGCACTTAACAAGTGTTCTTAAAGGCGCTGGGATCAGCACTAAGTTTCATTTTAAAACGTCTTGCCCTTTTTTGTGTATTGAAAGTGGGGTTCAATACACTATAAATAAATCAGTAAATAATTTCTAGTAATTATCATTTGTTAAGTAACATTGTATAAGTACATTATAGAGTAGAAAAGAAATGCTTCTTTGTATAGTCACGTCAGAAACAGAAACTTTGAGCATGAAGTCTAAAGAGTAGCCAAGCATATAACTGTGAGAAAATCATTTTAGACAGAGATACTGGCAATTTAGGCAGTGTATAGTTCCTAAGACAGGATCATTTTCATTCCATCTAGAAACACCAAAGAAGATGGTATAAATTGAATGAGGAAAGGATGTTGGGTTGAGGTTGCAGGTAAGACTACAGGGGAAACAAGAAATAAGATTATTCTGAAGCTGTAGAAAATTCTATCCCAAGAGATCCTATGGGGTGTGGAAATGGTTGAGCATCCACCTACTAACTGAAAAGTTGGCAGTCAGAACCAACTCAGAGACATTAGTAGATAAATGCACAATGATGTTCATG
>NW_006408786.1:3158411-3160421 GCF_000296735.1 Chrysochloris asiatica | reverse complement strand
AAGAATGCACAATTATTAAATGTACAGAACACGTGAACCACACTTCACCAGAAAAGATATTCAGATACCAACGTATATATAAAGAGATGTTCATGATCAATAGTCATTACTCTTAGATGCCTTGGTGTTGGTTCTGACTCATAACAATTCTATAGACAACAGAATAAAACATTGCCTTTTCTTGTGCCATCCTCAAAATAGCTGCTACTTTTGAACCCATTGCTTATGCCACAGTCTCAATCCATCTTGATTCAGCATCCTCAATTTTTTTGCTGACCTGACATTTTATCAAACATAATTTTCCTATCCAGAACTGTTCCCGCCTAACAGCATGTCCCAGGAGTCTTATCATCCTGGCTTCTAAAGGGCATTATGACTATACTTTTTCTAACACAGATTTATTTGTTCTTCAGTCTCTCCATGGTACTTTTACTATTCTTCTCCAACAACATAATTAAAATTCATTGATTCTTCACTGTTAAAGCTTCACATGCATATAAGGCAACTGAAAATGCCATAGCTTATGTCAGGCCCACCAGAGTCTTAAAACTGATATTTTTGCTCTGCAATTCTCTAAAGAGTTAGTTTGCAGCACATTTGTCTAGTGCAATACATTGTCTGATCTCTCAAATTGTGCAACCATGAAGTCTTTGACATTCTGCAAAATGAAGTCTTTGGAAATTTCATTCTTTTTTCCCATTTATCTTGATGCTATTTATTGGTCCAGTTGTTAGCATTTATGTTTTCTTTAAATGGAAGTGAACTCCATAATGAAGGTTTCAGTCTTGGTTCTTCTTCAGCAGTTTAAGTTCTCTTCACTTCCAGCAAGCAAACTTGCATCATCTGCATACTGAAAGTTGTTAATGACTCTTCTGCCAATCATGATGCCATGTTCTTCTTCCTATATTCCAACATCTCATATTATTTTCTCAGCATACTGACTGAAAAAGTATGGTGAAAGAGTACAACCTTGATGATCACTTTTGTGATTTTAAACCTCCCTTTTTCTGTTTGAACAATTGCCTCTTGTTCTATGTACAGGTTACTAATGAGCACAGTGCAGTACTCTGGAATATTTTGTAATGTTATCAATAATTTTTCATGATTCACATAGTCAAAAGCCTTTGCATAGTCAATAAAGCATAAGCAAACATCATTCTGGTATTCTCCACTTTCAGGCAAGATCCCTGTGACCTCAATGATATTCCTTATCCCATATCCCCTTCTGAATCTGTCTTGACTTTCCAGGAGATTCCTATCAATGTACTGTTTCAACTGCATTTAAATTATCTTTAGCAAAATATTACTTGCGTATGATATTAATGACATTGTTTGATGATTTCTGCAATTAATTGTATCATCTCTATTTGAAATGGGCATAAATATAGATCTCTTCCAACTGGCTGGTCAGATAGCTGTCTTCAAAATGTATTAGCAAATATGAAAAAAAATGCCCCCTGAATCAGATTGTTGAAATGTTAAATTTGTATTTCATCAATTCCTAGAACCTTGTTTTTCACCAATGCCTTCAATGCAGCTTGGACTTCTTCCTTCAGTACTATCAGTTCTTGATCATATGCTACCTCTTGAAATGATAGAATATGGATCATTTCTTTTTAGTACTGTAACTCACTTTGTGTATTTCTTCCACATTCTTTTTAATGTCATCTACACCTTTCAATATTTTGCTCATGCTTTTATTGTTGTCAAGTACCATTGAGTCATTTCTGACTAATAGTGTTTCTGAGGAGAGTTTTCTGGATTTGTACTCTGACTTTGTAGTTCTAACCAACACTGTGAATCAATGCTAGTTCTTAAACACCACACCAGGACTCATTTTGCTCATAGAACCTTCAATAGTGCAATATGAGAACTGAATTTTTCTTCTGTATTCCACCTTTAAAAATGCTAAGCCTGTTCTTTTCTTTTGGTTTTCTAACTCCAAGTCTTTACAAATCTAATTACAATAATTTATTTTGTCTTCCCAAATTGCCCTTTGAAGTTTTCTGT
>NW_006408786.1:3147452-3158093 GCF_000296735.1 Chrysochloris asiatica | reverse complement strand
GGTGCAAACATTGTGGAAAATGTTATGGCACTTCTTCTAAAAGCTGGAAATAGAAATTCCATATGACAGTCATCCCTCCAATTGCTATATACTCTAGAGATTTATAAACCGTGACACAGAAAGATACATGCACAGAAGTGCTCATTGTAGCACTATTCACAATAAAAAAGATGAAAACAGTGTAAATGCCATTCAAAGAACAAATGAACTTTGGTGAATGCATACAATGTAATATTATGCAATACTGAAGAATAAATACATGATGTCAGATACTGTATATGTGAAATGATATATTGTTGTTAGGTGTCATTGAGGAAGGTTTACAAAAAAAAGATGGAAGAAATGGCAAGGAGTGCAAGAGTTAAAGGCAATAGAGGCAAATAAAATTCTATACAAAATTTGGCAATGGTGATCTATGGGAACATACATGGATAGACACGCAGGCTGAGCAGGTGTAAGAAGGAGAATGGGAATATAGCAAAAAATATACATATATAGGTTTTACAGAGAATATTTGTACATAGGTATTTACCTTTGCTGCAAACAAGTCTATGAATATTGCTGAAGCATATACGGGGCAAAGTTATTAATCGCAACCAAACATTTTGAGATCTCATGGTGTCAGTCTCAAGGACACCATGGTCAAATCATATAGCACAGTCAACAAAGACAATATTCTGCATCCTATTATGGTGAATACTAACATGGGTCTAAAAAACACATGTGAGGCCATTTATGATGCAACTACTGGTCTCTCCCTTTTCAGAGGAAAGTAGAGTAATGAAGATTGAAGATTCATGGAAACAATGAATCCATTATATCAAAGGATAAAGGAACATCTGTTTCCATGACCCTGAGACTAAAAGAAATAGATTGTACCAACTGTTTTGAAAGGGATCACATTAGAAGGTCCTAGATAAAGCAGTAGAAAAATGTGAAACAAAACTAAAAATCATTAAAAAAAGGAGTAGGCTTACTTATCAAACAGAGATTGGTAGAATCCCAAGACTATGATCTTTGGCTACCCTTCGGGTCTGCAATGGAACTCATCCTTGTGATACAATATTCATTTAAATAATACATAGGTCTACCAGGAGGACAACAGTAATCATGAGGTATGCACTCTATAGAATGGTCAGTCATTTGAGATCAAAAGGGCAGCATTAACCCAAGGAAAAAGTTCAGAAGGGCTAGGAAAGAAGGAGGACTAGAAACAAGAAACACAGGGAGGGTGTGGGCTAAGTGAAATTTTACTGAAGATAATTTTTAAATGGCTCCAGCAGTACATAGAGAACTGTCAGAAATTCAGGCCAGATTCAGTAGAGAGAGGATATGGAACCCGGGATTTCATTGCTGATTTCAGATGCATTATGGCCGAAAGCAGAGAATAGCATAAAGGTGTTTGTGCTTAATTAACTATGCAAAAGCTTTTGATTATATGTATCAAGACAAACTATTGATAACATTGTGAAGAATGGAAATTCCAGAACAGATCTTTGTGCTCATGAGGAACTTCTACATAGAACAAGTCAGTCATTCACACAGAACTAAAAATTATTGAATGATTTAAAAATCAAGAAAGGAGTGTCTTTGGGTTGTATCCTTTTGCCCTACTTATTCGATCTGTATGCTCAGCAAATAACTCAAGAAGTTGGAGTCCATGAAGAAGAATGTGGCATCAGGTTTGGAGGAAGACTCATTAGCAACTTTTGATATGCACATGATACAACCTTGCCTGCTGAAAGCAAAGACAAAAAAACTTACTGAGTAAACTCAAAGACTGTGTAGCCTTAACTATGGATTGGACCTCAATATATAGAAAAGAAAAAAAAAAAAGAAAAAATCCTCTAACTTGACCAATAAATTGTTGTTGCTATGTATCATAGAATCAGGTCTGGCTCATAGTTTCCCTGTATGGGGCTTCCAAGGACCAATAAATTACATCATGGTAAATGAAGAAACGACTGAAGTTGTCAAAGGTTTCATTTTGTTTGGATGTACGATCAACCGTAAGGGAAGCAGCATTAGGCAAATCTGCTGCACAAAAATACAAAATGTTCAAAAGCAAAAATGTTAGTTTGAAAACTAAAATGCACCTGACCCAAGTCTTGGTACTTTCAATTGCCCTATGTTGTTGTTGTTGTTATATGACCTCAAGTCATATCCAACACATAGTGACCCTGTATAGGGTTTCTGAGGAATACCTGGTGAGATTTAACTGCTGGCTTTAAGGTTTGGAGTGCAACACATTAACCCAAAACGCCACATGAGTATAAAGTGAAAGTTGAATAAGGAAGACTATCAAAGAGTTAATGTGTTTCAGAGATGATTTTGGAGAACATTGACAGTATCATGGACTGTCAGAAGAACAAACAAATCTGTGTTGGAAGAATTCTGCCTGAATGCTCATTATGAGCCAGAATGGAAAGAGTTTGTCTCTCATACTTCAGAAATGTTATCAAAGAAACCAGTCCCAGGAGAAGGACATAATCCTTGGTAAAGTGGAGGGTTGGCAAAAAAGAGGAAGACTGCCGACTAAATGGTTAATACAGTGACAGCAGCAATGGGGTCAAATGCAGCAACAGTTGTGAAGATGGTGCAGAAACAAGCACTGTTTCATTGTGTTGTGGATATAGGATCACTCTGACTCAGAATCAATTCAATGCCACCTAACAACAACAACAAACTGAAAGAATAAACTTTGGTTTGTTGAAGGCACTTGCTTGTGGTATTTCTGTTACAGATAACTAAGACAGTGTTGGTGAAGAGTATTTAAAGTGTGATGGACTTCCAGAAGAACAAACAAATATGTCTTGGAAGAAGTACAACCAAAATGATCCTTAAAAGCAAGAAGGCTGAGACTCTGTCTAAAGTACTTTGGACATGTTATGATGAGAAGTCAGTCCCTGGAAAGCAACATCGTTCCTGAAAAAGTAGAGGGTATGCAAAAAAGAGGAAGACCCTCACAAGATGGATTGGCACAGTGACTAAATCAATGGGTTCAAGCATAACAATTATGAGGATAGTACAGGACTGAGTTGCGTTTCTTCTGTTGTGCATACAGTCACTATGAGACAGAGCCAATTCAAGTACACGTAACAACAAGTGCTCTTAAAGGCACTGGGAGCAGTAGTAAGTTTCATTTTAAAAAACTTTGCCCTTATTTGTGTATTTAAGGTGGGGATCAGCACACTATAAATAAATCAGTAAATAATGTATAGATAATTACCATTTATGAAATAAAACTGTGTAAATATAGAGTGGAAAAGAAATCTTCAGTGTATAGTCATCTCTGAGAAGGAGCCTTTGAGCAGAAAATCTGAAGAGTAGCCAAGCATAAAAATGTGAAAAAATAGTTTTAGGCAGTAATGCAATCATTACAGGCAATTTAAATAAAGACAGGAGTATTTCTCATGCCATCTAGCAACACCAAGGAAGATGGTGTAAATTAAATGAGAAAAAACAGCTGGGTTGAAATTGTAGTTAAGAGTAAAGGAGAAACAAGAGGTCAGATTATTCTGAAGTTGTAGAAGTCTCTATCACACAAGATCTTATAGGGGTGGTGAAACTGGTTGAACATCCAATGACTATCTGAAAATTTGGCAGTCGGATCTAATCAGAGACCTTCTGAAGCTTCCTAAAGATCACAGCTTTGAAAACCCTATATAACAGTTTTACTCTGCACATATTTTTTTTTTTATGAGTTAGAATATTTTTTAAGACAACTAACAACAACAGCAACTATATTATGTGTTATGTTTTTATGCTGTTATTTGTGTATACCATTATACAGATATAAATGATGCATAATTCATCCTCCCTTAAGAAAGTCTCTCTCCTCAACTTCCATTTGATATAATAATTTCATTATTTTATTGTAGAAGACAATTTGAGATATTTACTTACCAGCATCCCATTCACTGATAACCTCTCTTACCACCTCCACACTTAGCCATGAAGCGGTATTTTGTACTCCTCTACCTAATGTTTAGCACATCCAACAGCAAAGGACACTCTAAAGATAAGCCAATACATATCACTCTCCTCTGAGAACTGAGTATAATAATTCAGTGGTTCCAATAGCATAGTCAAGGTTGTGGGTATCTCAAGGACCAGTCAGCTCTGGAGCAGGGGTTTTTTTGCGTTGATTTTCTGCCATGCTATAGAAATTGAGAGAAAGTCTGCCTGAAAGAAACAAAGGAATGAGATAGACAAAAGGGGAGTGAAGGGGATTATGAAAAGCTATTTAAAGTTCAGAGAGGGAGTCACAGCCCAGCAACTTAATCTGATTCTGGCAGCCTTTCAGTCACTAGTTCTAACTGGACCCAGAAATAATAATAATAACAGTGAAATCACCACACTAGATAAATATTTTCAATGTTTGTTTCTAAAATGATTCTAATACACATATTAAAAATCAGTAAATAATTGAAACATACACACAGGAAAATTACAGAAAATTGAAACTAAAGAAATTTGAATGTTTTTTAATCCAAAGAGTTTGGAAGATATTTTAGTATAAGAAACAGTGATTATTTCATATATTGATGAAATGATAGTGAACTCTATCACTATTAAAAAAAACATGATACCAATTCTCCACAAACTCTTCTAGTTAATAAAAGCAGAGGAAGTAATTTCTAACTCATTCTGTGAACTCAGTATTACCCTAATATCAAAACCAGAATCAGATGTTACAACAAAGAAAAACTGCAGACTAATATCAGTCATGAATATAAATGAAAAATTACACAACAAAATATTGGCAAATATAATCCAACAATTATAAAAATAATTATATACTACAATAAAATGGCATTTATTCCAGAAATGAAAGACTTTTAAATTTTGAAAATCAATTAATGTAATTCTACACCAACTATCTAAAGAAAACAATATTATAGAATCATTATCATATCAATTAAAGTAAAATATTCATTTGATACAATTCAAAATCATTAATAGTATTTTAAAAACTCCCTAAAAACTAGAAATAGGTGGATCCAACTTTCCCTGATGAACATGATCTATAAAAACTAGCAGGTAGGATCATGCTCATTGGTAAAAAACTAAACAATTTCCCCTTTAAATCAGGAACAAGGCAAAGATGTGCCCTCTTAACACTCTATATACCACTGTACTGGAAGTCCTAGCTAACAAAAGAACATACACAAAAAATAAAATGTATACAGATTGGGAAGAAACAAATAAAGCTTTCTTTGATCACAGAAGACGTAATTTTCTCTGTTACTATGCAGAAAAACAACAAAGAGAAAAATGCTGAAATGAATAAGGAAAAAAAGGTAACAGCTTATATTGTACACAACAGTGAATATTTACCACACACTAATTAGAATATATATATACAATATATACATTATGTACAATGTATACAATAGCACCTCAAAAAGAAATGCTTAGGAATTAATTGAGTGAGATGCATGCAAAGTTCATAGACTGAAAATTATAAAATAGTTACAAGAGTAATAAAAGAATTAAATAAATGGGAAGATATACAGTGTTTAGGAATTGGAAGAATCAGTCATATTGTGAAGATACCAGTCCTTCCCAATTTAATCTATAAACTTAATGCAATCCAAATCAAAATACAAGCTAGCTGTTTTAAACAAATTGAAAAAATGATAGAAGAAAAGTATTACACTTTAGCATGGTGGTCTTCCTCAAAAAAACAATAATAATAATAGATACATCAAGCCTCATAACTGCAATCTAATAATGAGAGGAATATCAGGCAAATACTAATGGAAAACATTATATAAAATGCTTGACCAATACTCCTCAACCCTATCAAGGTCATCAAAAACAATAAATATCCCTGAACCAGTTATAGCCAGAAGAGTCTAACAAGATATGACAAATAATTGTATTGTGGGATTCTGGATGGGAGATCTTAATAATAGGGTACTGAGTATGGGGTTTATGAAAACTGTAAGTATTGTACTTGTAATTTTCTGTAACTATAAAAATAGTTCAAAAAAATAAGAGTATTTAAAATGCTAAGTAGTAGTTAAATGAAAACACTGGAAACAGTACGCTATAGCTTTGCACAGGATCTACTGCCAGCCTTGGACAAGCAAAATCACTGCTGTAAGCCTAAAATACTTTATCCCTAAAATCAGAATAATAATTCCTGTTTCAAAGAGAAATTAAATAAATATTATTAGATAGATGACTTTAGTCAAATGATTAAATTCAATGAAATAATGCCTCATATTACTTGTGGAATTGTGGATGCATTATGACTTAACTACCCATAGGTTCATTCCCCAGTTCTATGTGCTATTTTCACCCCTCATCTTTCTATGGTTTTAATAACAGAAATAGTCTTTTCTTCACACTGACCAGGGCATCTCTGACTGGGTAAGACTGACACTGTACATACTCTGCCAAAAAATCTGCATTGACTCTCCACTAATTTTAGAGTTACGTGTCAATCCTGCAGCCAAAGAATAAGGCTTTCTGATAGCCGGCCAGGTTCAAGTTTCACTTTACATTCTCTGCCTTCATTGTTCATCAGATACTAGTTATTATATGTAATTTTCTAAACACACTTTACAGTTTCATTAATCTCAACTTTTACTCCCTTGCTGCCTCCTCCTTCATAGTCCAGTACAATCATAAGCCTCTCTGTGAATTTTTCACTTAATTTCCAATGAAGAAGGCAAACATATGAGGCACACCAGTAGGATTGTAGTCCCATCACAAAATGCAACATTTATTTATTTATATGTTTATTGCCCTGTGTAAATTTAAGCTCCTGAGAAAAGGACCAATGTCTACTTGTATCTTTGTATTCAAAACATAATTTAGTGCTGAATAAATGTTTCCTGAGTTACTCTACAAACAAATGGATATATGAGGTCAAATAGATACTTCCAACAGTGGTCAAGAAAAAAGTGAAACAGGGAAGGCCAAAAATGAAAGCCAAACTAGAGAAGACAGATTAAAGAAAGAAGGCATTTTAGTATATTCAGAATCAAGGATTTTAATTTAGCAGACTTTATATCATTAAACTTGCCTGTATTTGTTATTCCTGTTGATACCCCTGTAGTTACCACCAATAAAAGAAGGTCCTGACACATATCCCAGCACCTTTAATTATTCCAGAAATCGTAAGGGATGATTCTGAGTTCACTCATGCTGTTTCTTTCTTGTACCTCTGTGAAAGTTAGAGTCTTTTCCTCTAGGAAGGGAAGGGCAATGAAACCACTCATGAGGCTTCTTGAAGATATTTTTCATGACCTGAAATTAGTCAAATAGCTTTGTACCAGAGTAGGGAAAGTATTTACAAGTCTATAACATTAGTGGATAAATTCCCATGTGTCTCATTAATGATGTGTTCATCTGTATTACTTGCCCTAAGAAAAGTATTTCTCTGAAGCTATGAGAGAGAAAAAGAAACAATATTTGCACCTGTTCTGACCCCTTGGAGACAGCTTGAAGCACCATGTACATCCTTTATCCCATTGGACTCCTTTTCTCAAGAGGTGATCACTTATCTTTTGGTGGGATTTCAGCATCAGGCATAGTGCATCATGATTACTCTAGGGTGCATTTCCTTCTTCAAATGTCTAGAGAACATAGCTGGGTATCATTTGTTGCAATACCAGGGTTTTATGATAATATATAGCTGACCACATACAGCTCCAAACAGGCTCAGTACTATTTTTTACCATGCATTGCATTTTGATTAACAGTAAATCGTGAATATAAGGAACGTCATCCATGTCAGCTAATGTAGTATAAGCACAGTTATACCTCAAAGTCATCATCCTATAAGGAGATAGGATTATAGAATAGTCTCTGAAATTGTCTACACATCAATAAGTCAGAACAGATGAAGAGATTATTGTTGTTGTTGTTAGGTGTCATCGAGTCAGTAATGACTCATAGCGACCTTATGCACAGCAGAACGAAATGCTGCCCAATCCTAGGCCAACCTCACTATTGTTGCCATGCTGGAGTTCATTAATGCTGCCACTTGGCCTCATTGGTGGTCTTCCTCTTTTTCTCTGACTTTCCACCTTACCAAACATGATATTCTTTTCCAGTGACTGGTCCCTCCTGATAATAAATCCAAATTATGAGAGATGAAAATTGGTCATCTTGGCCTCCAAGGAGCACTCTGGCTGCACTTCTTCCAAAACAGATCTATTGGTTCTTTTGGCAGCCCATGGCACTTTCAATATTCTCCTCCAAAATTATAACTCAAAAATATAAATTCTTCTATGGTCTTCCTTATTCACTGTTCAGCTTTCACATGCATATGAGGTTATTGAAAATACCATGGCTTTGGGTCAAGCGAACCTTAGTCCTCAAGCTAATATCTTTGCTCTTAAACAAAAGGTCTCGTGCAGTAGATTTGCCTAATGCAATACGTCATTTGATTTCTTGATTGCTGCTTCCATGAGTGTTGATAGTTGATCCAAGAAGAACTAAGTCCTTGACAACTTCAATCTTTTCTCCATTGATAAAAATGTTGTTTATTGGTCCAGTGGTGAGAATTTTTGTTTTCTTGACATTGAGATGCAATCCATACTGAAGGCTGTGCTCTTTGATCTTCATCAGTAAATGTTTTAAGTCATCTTCACTTTCAGCAAGCAAGGCTGTATCATCTGCATATCTCAGGTTGTTAATAAGTCTTCCTCCAATCCTGATGCCACATTTTTCTTCATAAAACCCAGCTTCTCATATTATTTGGTCAGCATACAGGTTGAATAAGTATGGTGAAAGAATACAATTTTGCCGCACACCTTTTTTAATTTTAAACCATTCAATGTTCCCATGCTCTGTTCGAACAACTACTTCTTGGTCCTGCATCAGATATCTTATGAGCACAATTAAGTGTTCTGGTATACTCATACTTCACAGATTTGCCCATAGCTCGTCATGATCCACACAATCGAAAGCCTTTGCATAGTCAAAAAAACACAGGTAAACATCTTTCTGATATTCTCTTCTTTCAGCCAAGATGCATCAGACATCAGCAATGATAGCCCTCATTCCACGGCCTCTTCTGAATCCAGCTTCACCTCTGGAAGTTCTCTGTCAATATATGATTGTAGCCATTTCTGCATTATCTTTAGCAAAATGTTACTCGCTTGGGATATCAAAGAGACTGTATGATGACTTCCACATTCCGTTTAAGAGATTGGATGTCACAATTTCAGATTTCTCTCTGGACGGAAACATGTTCTTCTATAAGAATTGTTTATACAAAGTACTCAAACTTTATTTCATAATATCACATGTCATTATGATATGTCAATAAAATTATATATCTCATATTACATGATTTATAAATATAAGGAGGCTTGGCAGCACTTTATGATAAGCATAGTACTACTAAGCACAGTTAAAACCCACAAACTGATCCAAAGTAGAAAATGAAGCTTTCTGTTACCATAAAGATTCATAACCTTGGAAACCATAAACAGGGTCACTGAGTCAAAACTGACCCAATTCTAGGTGGTGGGGGTAACTATATTAATATTTCATGATTATATTATTAGTTTTAAGGATGAAATGATCATTCAAACAGTCACACAGATTACATGTTAAGTGTTTGAAGAAAGGGAATGTGTCCACTTGGTAGTTTTTTTTTTTACACTATGAACAGAAAGTGCAGAAAATTGTGTATGCAGAGGGCAGAAGTATCCAATGCAGTTGAAGATATTAGGAGAGGAAAGGGAAACTTTTCTTAGGAAGTTCCTCTTATTTTCCCAAGATAAGAGCTAAAGGATATGGAGATGTTAGTGAAAAGAAAAGGGTGTAGTATTACATGAAAGATGGGCAAAATCCTCATTCCTGAATTACTTTCTTTTCCCTTTACCAAAAGATACAAAGTTTGGAATGTCAGATCACCATATTTATTGAAATAAAAAAGAAACTCAAGATTATTTGGACAGACAACTGATTAGGAATGGAATGTCAGATCAAAAAATGTACTGAAAGAAATAAGAAACTCAGGCTTATTTGAACAAATGTAACATTATGATTGCCCTCAAGGATTCAAACTCATTCACTTTAAGTCTCTCTAGAAAAGGCAACATGTTATTTTCTAAATTAAAAAAAGTAACAGTAATGGCATATACTTGAGACATTGGGACCAGAGTGAAGTACTGCCCATGAAGTTTTCATGGAGAATAAATATTGTAATTGAAATATAAATCAGAAAATCAATGTACCATGAGTTGTCATATCAGTATTACCCATTCTATGGGCCCTTATGTTGCCAAATAAATGGTTAGTAACAGGATTTTCATTCCTCTATATCTAGTACAGGGTCCAGCATATCTCAGATTTGCAACACACATTTATTAAATTAAATATTGTTGTTGTTGTTGTTGTTGTTGTTGTTGTTGTTAGGTGCCATCGAATAAGAACCGACTCATAGTGACCCTATGCACAGCAGAACGAAACAATGGCCGATTCTGGCCCAACCTTACTTCTGTTGCCACACTTGGGTCTATCAATGCTGTCACCTGGCCAATCCATCTCGTTGGGGGACTTCTTATTTTTCTCTGACCCTCCATCTTACCAAGCATGACATCCGTCTCTAGTGACTGTTCCCTCCTGACAATATGTCCAAAGTATGAGAGACAAAGTTTGGCCATCTTG
>NW_006408786.1:3143596-3145634 GCF_000296735.1 Chrysochloris asiatica | reverse complement strand
TAGTCAATTTGATTTCTATGTGTTCCATCTGGTGAGGTCCATGTGTATAGTCATCTGTTATGCTGTCTAAAGAAGGTATTTGAAATGAACAAATCATTGGTTTTGCAGAATTCTATCATGTGTTCTCCAGCATCATTTCTATCACCAAGGTCATATTTTCCAACTACTGGTCCTTCTTCTTTTCTCCCAACCTTTGTTTTCCAATCATCAGTAATGAGCAATACATTTTGATTGCATGTTTGATCCATTTCAGATTGAAGAAGTTGGTAGAATTTTTCTATTTCATCCTCACTGGCTTAGTGGTTGGTGCATAAATTTGAATAATAGTGGTATTAACTGGGTTTCCCTGTAGGTGCATGGATATTATCCTATCACTTACAGCATGACTGATCTGGATATGGTCTTTTTGACGATGAATGCAACACCATTCCTTTTCAATTTGTCATTCCCAACATAGTAAACCATGTGGTTGTCAGATTTAAAATGGCCAATACCAGTCCATTTCAGCTCACTAATGCCTAAGATATCAATGTTGATGCATTCCATTTCATTTTTGACAACTTCCAATAATCCTAGATTCATACTTCGTATATTCCATGTACCTATTTTCCATGGATGTTTACAGCTTTTTCTCTTCATTTTGCCTTGTGGCCCATCAGCAAATGAAGGTTCTGTTGGCTTTTCTCCCATGAGCTTAACTCCTTTCACGTCATCATGGTCAACTCTACTTTGAGGAGGCATCCCTTACCCAATAGCATTTTGAGTGTCTTCCAATCTGAGGTGCACATTTTCCAGCACTGTATCTGACAGTGTTTCTCTGCTGTTCATAAGGTTTTCAGTGACTAATGATTCAGAAGTAATTCGTCATTCTTTCTTCCTAGTTTGTCTTTGTCTGGAAGCTCATCTGAAACCTGTCCACCATGGGTGACCCTGCTGGTTATTTAAAATACTGTGATATAGCCCTCAGAATCACAGCAACTCAAGCCACCACAGCACGACAGACAGACGAGTGGTGGCCATTTGGTTTTATGTTGAAACTGTCACTTTAAATTTTGATATCAATCCTCATACAATCGAGATCTTCTCTCCCAAGATGGAGGCTCTGCGAATAGCTGAGCATCTTGAATTAGAAAACAATGGCTTTCTGGATTCTTCTACAAATTCCCCCAGCTGTAAGCCCTCCAATCCTTCAAATATTCCTTTATATGTGTTTCAGAGTTCCAGCACCATCCTCTGAGCCTGCTTGGCCTGGTATTCCATGTTGTTATTGATGGTGTTCCTCACTACACATCTACTCGAGCTGCCATGTTGATTGCTGCCATAACCTAACCAGATTATTGGCTGATAAATTCACATTAATTGAGCCTGCAAAAAGAGTCTGGGTTCAATATGACAAAGATAAAAAACTAGAACCTTTATTATGGGTTGCAACTCAATGTAAAACAAACAAAATTCATCATCACTGAGTAAATATAATGGGGAAAGATTGAAGTTGTCAAACACTTCATTTTGCTTGGATGCACTATCAACAAGCATGGAAGCACTAGTCAAATAATCAAATGGAGTATTACACTGGGAAAATCTGCTGCTAAAAACCTATTTAAAGTGCCCAGGAATAAAGACATCAATTTGAAGAGGACAAAGGTGCACCTTATGAATAATAGAGAAACACTGTCAGACACAGTGCTAGAAAATGAGCACCTCAGGTTGGAAAGCCCTTAAAATGTGACTGAGGAAGAGATGCCTCCTCAAAGTAGAGTTGACCATGATGACGTCAAAGGAGTTAAGCTCATGGGAGAAAAGCCCATAGAACCTTCATTTGCTGATGGGCCACAAGGCAAAATGAAGAGAAAAAGCTGTAAATATCCATGGAAAATCAGTACATGGAATGTACGAAGTATGAATCTAGGATAATTGAAAGTTGTCAAAAATGAAATGGAACACATAAACATCGATATCTTAGGCATTAGTGAGCTGAAATGGACTGGTATTGGCCATTTTGAATCTGACAGCCACATGGTTTACTATATCGGGAATG
>NW_006408786.1:3118381-3143036 GCF_000296735.1 Chrysochloris asiatica | reverse complement strand
CAAGTCCACAAGAACCAAACTATGACCTTGAATGTATCCCACCTGAATTTAGAGATCACCTGAAGAACAGACTTGATACATTAAACACTAAAGACCGAAGGCCAGAAGAGTTGTGGGTTGACATCAAGAACGTCATACTTGAAGAGAGCAAAAAGTCATTAAGAAGACAAGAAAGAAGGAAAAGGTCAAAATGGATTTTAGAAGAGACTCTGAAACTTGCTGTCCAATGTAGAGATTTTTAATGCTCATGAACCACTGTCTTAGGTGCACTATTGGACAAAGTTGAGAAGGGATGGAAGTTGGTTGCAATGTAAATAGAAACTACATGGAGGAAAATGATAACTGTTAATTCATGGAGGTGATTACAATCATTTGAGATGGAACAAAGTATATGATTTGCTGAATGGAACATGTATGAATTTTTTCCATAAACCTTCACTCTACTCATAATAAAAAGTTAAAGCAAAGAAATATGCAAGAACCAATTGCTTTTAAAAATAATGAGGATTGGATTCTGAAAAAATTCAGAGTTATGAGCTGATTTAAGTATTATTTAGGTCTTCATGATTTTGAGCTCCATTGCTCATGATTAACTCCCTATCCTCTAGTAAAATTATTCTGTTGAGTAGAGAATGTTTCTTAGTTGAAAAGTTTTCTTAGGCCCTGCTTTATGTCCTTATTTCTAAGACTGTAGATAAAGGGGTTCAGCATGGGGGTGACCACAGTGTACATCACTGAGACTATTGCAGTGACCCTGGAGTTTGGGGTAGCAGCAGAACTAAGATAAACTCCTAGAGTTGTACCATAGAACAAGGAAATAACTGAAAGGTGAGACCCACACGTGGAAAAGGCTTTAGACTTGCCCTCAGCTGATGAAATTCTCAAAATGGAGGACACAATCTTACAGTAAGAAAAAAGGATTCCAGTGAGTGGAATAATACCCAGAAGTCCAGTTACAAAATACATGATTAAATCATTCAGGAAAGTATCAGAACAAGCAAGTTCGAGTACCTGATTAAGTTCACAGAAAAAGTGGGAGATTTCCAATTCTGCACAAAAAGACAGTCGCAAAACCATTAAGCTGTGTAATAAAGACTCCAGAGCACTCAATAACAGGGAAGTCAAAAGCAGGAGACCACAGAACTTGGGGTTCATGATGACTGTGTAGTGTAGGGGATGACATATGGCCACAAATCGGTCATAAGCCATCACTGTCAAAAGGAAATGGTCTAATGCTCCAAAAAGCAGGAAAAAATACATCTGGGTGATGCAATCTTCATAAGTAATAACTTTGTTCTGCATCTGAATGTTCATCAGCATCTTTGGGACAGTGGTGGAGGTGAAACAAATGTCTGTAAAAGAGAGGCTCAAGATGAAGAAGTACATGGGTGTGTGGAGGTGAGAGGCCGTGATGATAGTCAGGATGATCAGCAGGTTCCCACTGAAGGTGACTAGGTACATGGACAGGAAGAGTCCAAAGAGGAGGGGCTGCATATATGCCTCTTCTGAGAGCCCCAAAAGAACGAATTCTGAAACACGTGTTTGGTTTCTGGGTTTCATGTAGCTGATGAAACTTCTGGAAAAAAGAAGAGAGCAATGCAAACTTAGCCACAATTAACGAATCCGCAGATATGCTGTTCTTTGTATCTTAAACCTTCTTACCTATTTCCTATATAATATCTAGGAGTCCTGCTGAGGTGCTGCACATTTGGCACTAAAGTGCTAATCAAGAACAACCAGAAAGAAACTCGACAAAGTTACAGAGGAACTAAGCAGCACATTCTTGTTGCCGGCCACCAGGGTATCAATGTGTTGTCAGGCCACTGTCTCCATTGAATGCCGTTTACAAAAGTTCCAGATGGCCCTTCTGACACATTTGTCTTCTCTCTCACTAATTTTGCTCACCTTCTTCCTCTAGTCAGCATTCAATTTACTTCTCTATCATTTCTTCTGAAACAAAGGATTCCAGAATTACCTTCTGCAGTCCTGGTATTAGTATGTAGGATAAGCACTGGATTGTTAACTAAAGGTCAGCTTTTCAAACCCACCAGCTGCTCCCTAGAAACGCTTTACAGGGAGGCTATGAGTCAGAACTGACTCAACAGTAGTCAACAACAGCAACAATCTGTTTAATTTGTGTGGGGAGTGCTTAACTCTCATTGCTTGGCAAGGCCGCACTGGGGGGAGAGACATTATGCATGGCAAATGACTCTCAAAAGCTGACCCCTATCTTCCCTTCAAGTTAACCCTACATTTTACTTATAAAAATATATAATTTGGCAATATTCTCAGCTTTCACTATGAATTCTACAAACCTTAGGAAAAACTAGCTCAGCAGCGATTGCTTTCAGCCTTGGTGGATTGAATACAAAGAGAAATTGTGTAAATTACTCCTTCTCATAGAAAACCTAAATAACTGCATTTGTGAGGCCACAAAAGCAGATAGCGTATTAAAGTCAAGCTGACCTACCACAATCAGTCACTAGCTAGAATTCTCAAACCCCTACATACAGACACCTGTGTAAACAAGTAGACAATAATAAACTTAAGTGAAGGATAGTTTTGACTTAATAATCTACACTTCTTGCAGCTAGTAGCCAGGTTGTGCTTTATGCCACATAGCTTCCAAGTGATTTAATGAATACCTTTATTATGAAAATAATAGCACATTATGTAGGATAGAAAGTTTATAATCTTTTAGTAGAAACAAGAAGAAATAGTTTTATCTCATACTGGGAAAGGAGATGAAGGTCAGTCTGAACATCACAAAGTATTCTTGTTAAAGTTGTCTAAGGACCAGGTGCAAGAATGTTGTGATTAACTGTGTAATAATTCAAGAAAAGACAAAAGTGTCAATGTATGTACTGTGTAATTTTAAGTATAAAAAATAAAGGCGATGAGCTGGGCTCACAGAGAAAGGAGAGAGAGCAGAAGCAAAGAGCAGGAGTAGAGGCAGAAGTGGCAGAAGGCAGTAGAGGCAGAAGGAAGTAGAAGCAGCAGAGGAAAGCAGAGAGCAAGAGTAGAGGCAGAAAGAGGCAGAAGGCAGTAGAGGCAGAAAGAAGTAGAAGCGGCAGAAGAAGCAGAGAGCAGGAGGGAGAAGGCAGAGGGCAGACAGTAGAGAGAACAGACAGCAGAGAGCAGAGGGCAGACAGCAGAGAGCAGAAAGCAGAAGCAGGGGCAGAAGCTGGAGAGAATAGCCAGACAGCACAACAAGCTGAAAAGCCTCTCGAATTGTATTCATTTATTCATCCGAAGATTCCGCGTATTCGCTTGTGTCCCACAACCCCCACGGAGAGCAGGAACTCGCTGCAAATTTGGTCTCTTGTATCTTTGTTATAAAGATCCCTGGTGACATTGTAGAACAAGCACTGCACTGCTAACTGCAAAGTTCGTAACTCAAACTCACTAGTTGCTCCTTAGGACAAATATGAGGTTGATTGCTCCCGGAAAAAATTCCAGTGTTGGATACCCTATATAGGGTTGCTATGATTTAGAGTTGACTCAATGTTAGAGGTTTAGGTGGCTTGGGATTTTTGTTGTAGATGGTCTATGTGTGGTAGTCTTACTTTGTCATTTAGCTGGAAATCTCTGTTGCTTAGTTTCCTGACTGTTGTCTCCATGAGCATAGATTGTGGACAACTAAACAGAAGTCCTGAAAACTTCTGATGCTGTTTATTAGTTCAGTTGTCAGATTCTTTTTTTTTTTTTTAATGTTGACTTGTATCCATATTGAAGGCTGTATTCTTATATCTCCATAAGTAGATTTCCCCAGTTGTATTGTGAGTTTCTTCCAACCTGAGGGACTTATCTTCTGACACTGTATCAGACAACATTCTGTGGCAATTCATAAGGATTTCAGAAGTGGACCACTTATTCCTTCTTCCTGGTCTGTTCCTAGTCTGGAAGCTCCACTGAAACTTCTCTATCTTGGGTGACCCTGCTGGTATTTGAAACACTTGTGGCATAGCTTCCAGCATCATAGCAAAATGCAAGTCACCACAGTATGACAAAATGACAGATAACTGAGGACAAGAACTATTGGCATAAAATACCTAGTTAAAATATTTTGTTGAATGAACTGAATAAAATTTGCAGGAACTCACCAGAAGCTCTTTAACAGCAGCAATATTTCCTTAGCAAAACGTTTGGGATTAGAGGTAAAAAAGGCTTGTCACTTTCAGCATCATGTAGAAGACTGACTATTTAGGATACTATGAAATTCTCATGTTAAAGAAAACTAGATCTGTAGATATTATATGTTGTTCTTGTCTGTTTTGACTCATAGCAACCCTGTGTAGGGCTTCTAAGGAGTGTCCGGTGAATTTAAATCACCAACCTTTCGGTTAGCACTTTAGTTATTTATTTAAGTTTTTATTGTGAATTATGTGATAGTTTACATGGGAGAACACCAGCTTTACATTCATCCTGCTGCATTTCATTTCACTGAAATGATTACAATCCCCTCCATGCATCATCAAGTAACCAAAGGGTACACCCCAGAAGTCTGCCCCCTGTCCGTCAGCACACAGCCCCTCTCACTCCCTGAGTCCTAAGTCCCCAGCTTCCCCATCTCTCCATGTCATCGTCTCTGCCTCCATTTCTGGCATCACTGCTTCTCTGGGTAGGGTCCCACACTCCGCTCTTCTCACTTGATGGTCCCAGGGACCTCTGCTCCTGGACTACAAAATCAACCACTCCCCTCCTCTTGTTACAAAACATCTACCTTTACATTTCTGACCCTCACAGTCAGTTGTGATAGCAATTATTCACTATTGTACTACAAGAGTCCTATCCTCATCTGCTTTTATCTGCTCCATCCCAACGGATTGGAAACCATTCAATCGTGTTTCTACCTTTCCCCTGCACCCTCTGGAACTAGGCTCCCCCTTGAAAACGTGTAAGCCTTTGTAGCTACCCCCCCCCCATTCTGGGTAGCCAGTGTCTTAGTTGTCCATCCCTGTCCATCCTATGTACCGAGAGGGTGGTAATGATCCTTGCTATAAAGATTTGTTCCCTCATTTGAGCTACTACATCCATAAGCATATGTCAAGGTCATCAAATTGTAGAAGATTATTCTTTTTCTCCTCTTCTTTTTTCTTCTAGTTGAGTTTTGATCATCCAGCCATTGAAGTCAGGTCAAGTGGGTACTTTCTGCAAGTATGGGTGTTCTTGTATATCCCCCTCATTTAATATCAGCTGGACACTTCAGTCTCTGCTCTTGTCCTATGTCGCCATGTCACTGTCTCTGGGCCCAGGAGTCCCAAGGCCTTGCCATACTGCTGGCAAACTAGGTCTCGACCCGGGTTCACAGGAGTATATTGAACAAGGTTGGACTTTGTGTGTAAATCAAGAACACACTTATAACTAGACCTTAGCAAAGAAAATTGATGGTGACCATTAGTAAAATTCAATGGAGACAGTGGCCTGACAACATAATGATACCCTGGTGCCTGGCAACAGGAATGGTGCAATTTTACCTTTTCCCCACACCCTCATTGGGATCAGAACATGCTCAGTCCCCACACTCACCCATACCTGCACAGATCCTGGTATCCCAATGGTAGAAACCAAGTCCTTGTGAATCAAGTGCCAGACATACTACACCCCTCTCTGAAGATTTGTGAACTCTGCTTCATCAGACCATCAGAATCCTTAGTGATGGGTCCCTGGACACCTCTGTACTAGAAGAAATTCCATCCATAACCATTCCTGCCCCTATTTTCCCTATGGTCCCCAAAGAGGTTTTTTTTTTTTTTTCTGGGAACAAGTAACCTTACTTTGGCCACCATCTGAGCCAGCATCAACTACTTCTGGATAAAGCACCCTGAACACCCACAGTACCTAGCCTGACATGAACTCCATCTAGGGATCCATGCTCTCACCTCTCCCCACCACCCTATGAGCTCTTTGGCTGGCAAAGGGTGTCGACCTAAACTGGATGCTCTGAATCACACACTCTTCTCTTCTTTGGGGTCTGTCCCAATCCCAGTGTTTTTCTTTCTTGTCTCTCCCATATTTTTATCAATTTGTTCTCTCTTTTTTTCTTTTCCTCTGTTTCTCTTTTCTTTTTTCCCCTTCCTCTTCTTGTTTGTTTTTTAACTTGTTTGTTTACTACTATTCTCTAATCTTTTTCTCTTTACTTCTTCCACCTTCTATAATTTTGTTCATTGTGTTTTTCTTTCTTTATATATTTGATGTGATTTTTCTTGTTTCTATTTTCTACTCCTTTTATTTACTTTATGTTTTCTTTTTTGTTGTTGATTGTTCCTTTCTTTTCTTACCATACCCATGGAAAAAGAACAAATCAGCAACACCCATAGCACTTGCAGCCCAGCTTCTCGGCAAAGACTACTACCAGGTCTTGTACTACGTGATCAATGATGAAGGGAAGCTAATACCACAAAAACCCTGAAACGCACTACAATGACCAAAGAACTACATGCACACCTCCATTCTATATAAAACCCACCAAGAAACAGGTGATGAGTGTCTAAGAATGCACCAATTAAAAATAATCAATTAAATATAAATAACACTTATACCACAATGTCTCAGAGAATATACAATTTCAACTCACATAATAATAAAGACAGAATAGCTCAAATAAGTGACCAAATTGCAGAACCAGAAAACATTTTGAGAAATAAGTGGCATTGGATCTAAAGGATAAAGAATTCAAAGGAATAATATTAGGGTACCATCAACAGAATGATAGAAAGATAGAGAAACCTACAGAAAACAAAACAAAGCAAAAACACACAGAAAAAAAGCTTTTAGAAGAATTCAAACATAAGACAAAACTGATAAAGTATATTAAAATTTAGAAACCTTCCAAAACAGCAGATAAAAATTCAGAAATTTAATACTAAGATTTCAGAAATAGAAAATACATTGAGAAGACAAAAGGATAGATTTGAATCAATGAAAGACCAACTTAGTGAATTTGGAGAAAAATCTCTCAGTATTCATCTCCTAATGGAACAAACTGAAAAAAGAAGGAAATACATCAGGAGACTGACAAAGAATTATGTGGAACTCCATCAAGAGGAATAGTTTACATCTGACTATTATTAAAAAGCATGAATTGACCAAAAAAAGCAGAAAGAAAATGGTATGGTACGCGGTGGAAGAAAAATTCCTAAAGAAAAACAAGAGAACATTCTCTCAAGAAGCTGAATGAACTCAAACAGCATAAGTCCCAAAAGAAAATCACCAAGACATAGTATAACTAAACTTTACAAAACCAAAGAGAAGAAAAGAATCATGAGAGTAGATAAGGAAAAATGAAGTTACCTACAAAAAATAACAACAACAAAAGCAATAAGATATAGCTCTACTTTCTCAGCAGAACTCATGCAAGCAAGAAGACATATATAAAAATATGGAAGGAAACAATTGTGAACAAAGAAGTGGTTCAGTAAAATTGTCCCCCAAATAGGATGGTGAAATGAGGAAATTTCCAGATAAGCATGAATGAAAAGAATTTGTAAAGACTTCAGCAACTGTACAATAAATAAAGGGAGTTCTTTGGACAGAGAACCAACGAAAGTAGACATCAACCTGAGATCAACATATATGACAGCACCACCCAGAAGTTAGCCCAGATATAGAAGTATCCAAAGCAAAACAAACCTACAAGACTGAATAAAGGTGAACAGAAATATCAATTTGTAATGAACAAAAATACAAAGTAGAAAGAAGGAATATTGTGGTTACAGAACTTCCAAATGGCTAGCAAGTCAAGTAAATTTCAAGATACAACAGACTGTTTTAAACTGGGGAAGAAATTAATAACTTACAGGCTAACCACAAAGAAAATTATTAAACCTATTCCTCATAACAAAAAAGAGAAAAATTATAAATTTTTGGTAAATATTAAAAAAAAAAAAAAGGAATGAAGAAAATGAATAGAAAACCCACAAACAAAATAAACACAGCACAAAAAATTACATGGAACAAAGAAACTAACAGCACCACAAAAATAGCACACATAAAATGATAGCAATCAATTTATATCTATCAATAATTACATTGAATGTAAATGGGAAAATGCACCACTCAAGAAACAAAGAGTAGCAAAATGGAGAAGAAAACAGGATCCGTCAACATGTTGTTTGCAAAAGACACACTTTACACACGATAAAAATAGACAAAAATCAAAGGATTGAAGAAAATATATGAAACTAACAATTGAAAAGGCACAAGAGTGACAATATTCATTTCTATTCAAATAAATTTTAAGGGAAACACCAGCGTAAGGTTCCAATCATCTTGCTTGTCTTGTGCTGTTTATGTTTTCAGTTATGTTTGACAGTGTATTTTGCCATATTTCAGGGGCCTTAAATCTGTCCCTAATTTATCATTGATGATCTGTTTACATTTCGGTATTTAATCCACCTGAAGTTCATGTTTAGAGTAGTGGTTACGAATCGGGCTGCAAACCTTAAGGTCAGCAGTTCGAGACTACCAGCCGCTCCGCGGGAGAAAGATAAGGCTTTCTGCTCCCGTAAAGATTTACAGCCTCGGAAACCCTGTACAGGGTCGCTATGGGTCGGAGGCGATTCGACGGCACTTAACAACAACAACAAAGTTCATGTTAAAGGAGCTCTGGTAATGTAGTGGTTACGAATTAGGCTGCAAACCCCAAGGTCAGCAGTTTGAAACTACCAGCTGTTCAGCAGAAGAAAGATGAAGTGTTCTGCTCCGGTAAAGATCTACAGCCTCGGAAACGCTGTACAGGGTCGCTGTGAGTCGGAACCGACTCCACAGCACACAGCCACCACCAAGTCCACGTTTGTATATGATGTGAAATATGGGTCCTACTTCATTCTTCAGCAAAATGGATATCCACGTTTGTCATCACCATTTGTTGAAGAAACTATCTCTTCTACATTTACACAACTTTAGCCTTTTGTCAAAGATCAGCTAACTGTATTTTGTTGTTTCTGCGTTCTTAATGATTTTCTATTAGTATATATGTCTGTCATTGTACCAGTGCCAGGTTATTTTATGTATTGTGTCTGTGTAGTAAATTTTGAGATTTTTAAGAGAGGTTTCTTATTTTATTCTTCTTCAATAATGCTTTATTTGCACAAGGTCTCTCCTTTCCATATTCATTTGGTGATCAGTCATTTCATCTCTCTCTGAAGAATGATTTTAGAATCTGAATTGAAACTGCCTTAGGTCTATAGATTTTTTTTTTTTTTTTGAGTAGTATTGCCATTTCAAAATGTCAAGTGTTTCCATTCTTGAATATTGTATATTCTTCTATTAATGTAAGTCTTTGTTTGGTATGTTTGTAATATTACTCTGTATTTTCTTTGTATAGGTCTTTTTTTCTCTAGTTAGATTTATTCCTAAGTATTTCAACTTCTAGGTGGCTATTGTAAATGGTATTGTTTTTCCTGATTTCCTTCTCAGAGCTCTTTTTGTTAGTGTAAAAGATTTTGACTAATTTTTGTATGTTTATCTACCCTGCCACTGATTAATTTTTCAGTGAGTTTCAATAATTTTCTTTCAGAGGCTTTGAAATTTTTTAATGTATAGGATCATATCATCTGTAAATAGAGAGTTTTGTTGATCTTTTGCAAATTTTGATGTCTTTAGTTTTCCTTTCTTTCCTTACCACACCACAAAGACCTCAACTACAATACTAAATAGTGATGATAAGGAACATCCTGGTCTGATTCCCATTCACAAAGTGAAATACTTCCAGTTTCTCTCTGTTGAGAATAGTTTTGCCTTTTGTATGCTGTTGCTGCTGTTGTTATTAAGTGCTGTCAAGTTGGTTTAAACTCATTATGATTCTATACAGGGTTTCTGAGGAGTTTGAAACTCCAACTTTGTGGTTGTCAGTCCAGTGCTTATCCTACAATGTCAAACCAGGACTTCATATAAATATGAAAGGGGGATTCAAAAAATTCATGGAATAAATGTGAGATATAAAACATGGGGATAATTTACTAAAATTTATAGAAACGTTCACCACCTCAACAACAAAAAAAGACAATATTCCAACTTTTAAATGTGCAGAGCACGTGAACCAACACTTCACCAGAGAAGATGTTCAGATGCCAACATACATATGAAGAAATGTTCATGATCATTAGCCATTGCTTTTAGATGCCTTGGTGTTGGTTCTGGTTCATAACAACTCTATGGACAACAGAATAAAACATTGCCCATTCCTGTGCCATCATCAAAATAGCATTTACTCTTTGAATCCATTGTTTATGCCACTGTCTCAATCCATCTTGTTTCAAAATCTTCAAATTTTTTGCTGATCTGCCATTTTATCAAACATAATTTCCCTGTCCAGAACTGTTCCCTCCTAACATGTCCCAGAATGATAGTCTTATCATCCTGTCTTGTAAAGGGCATTATGACTGTACTTTTTCTAACACAGATTTGTTTGTTCTTCAGTCTTTCCACGGTACTTTTACTATTCTTCTCTAACAACATAATTAAAATTCATTGATTCTTCACTGTTAAACCTTCACATGCATATAAGGCAACTGAAAATACCATAGTTTGAATCAGGCCCACCATAGACTTAAAACTAATATTTTGCTCTGCAATTCTCTAAAGAGTTATTTTGCAGCACATTTGTCCAGTGCAATACATTGTCTGATCTCTCAAATTGTGCATCCATGAAGTTGTTGACATTCTGCAAAATTAACTCTTTGGAAATTTCATTCTTTTTTTCCATTTATCTTGATGCTATTTATTGGACCAGTTTTGAGCATTTATATTTTCTTTAAATGAAGGTGAAATCCATAATGAAAATTGCCGTTTTGGTTCTTCTTCAGCATTTTAAGTCCTCTTCACTTCCAGCAAAGTTGCATCCTCTGCATTCTGAAAGTTGTTGATGACTCTTCTGCCAATCTTGATGCCATGCTCTTCTTCCTATAATCCAGCATCTCATATTATTTGCTCAGCATACTGACTGAAAAAGTATGGTGAAAGAGTACAACCTTGATTACCACTTCCCTGATTTTAAACCATTCAGTACCCCTGTTTCTCTTTGAACAATTGTCTCTTGTTCTATATACCTAAGGAGCTCTGGTAGCTCTGGTAGCGTAATGGTTACGAATCGGGCTGTGAACCGCAAGGTCAGCAGTTCGAAACTACCAGCTGCTCCATGGGAGAAAGATGAGGCTTTCTGCTCCCATAAAGATTTACACCCTTGGAAACCCTGTTCAGGGTCGCTATGGGTTGGAACCGACTCAATGGCACTTAACAACAACAACAATGAGCACAATGCAGTACTCAGGAATATTTTATAATGTTATCAATAATTTCTCATGATTCCTATAGTCCAAAGCCTTTGCATAGTCAATAAATCAATAATCAAACATCATTCCAATATTCTCTATTTTCAGCCAAGATCCCTATGACCTCAATGGTATTCCTCATCCCATATCCCCTTCTGAATCTGTCTTGAATTTCCAGGAGTTTCCTATCAATGTACTGTTTCAACTGCATTTAAATTATCTTCATCAAAATATTACTTGCATATGATATTGATGACGTTGTTTGATAATTTCTGCAATTCGTTGGATCATCTCTATTTGGAACAGGCATAAATATAGATCTCTTCCAACTGGCTGGTCAGGTCTTCCAAATGTGTTAGCAAAGACATGTAAGTGCCCCTGTGCAGCCTCAGATTGTTGAAAGATTTCAATTTTTATTCCATGAATTCCTGGAGCCTTGGTTTGCACCAATGCCTTCAATGCAACTTGGACTTCTTCTTTCTGTACTATCAGTTCTCGATCATATTCTACCTCTTAAAATGATTGAACATGGATCATTTCTTTTTAGTATTGTAATTCTGTGTATTTCTTCCATATTCTTTTTAATGTCTTCTGCATCTTTCAATATTTTGCTCACGCTGTTATTGTTGTCAAGTGCTACTGAGTCAGTTCTGACTCATAGTGACCAAATATAGAGTTTTTGAGGAGAGTTTAGTGGATTTTAAGCCCAACTTTGTAGTTCTAACTGTCCCTGTGAACCAATGCTAATCCTTCAACACTACAGTGGGACTCACCAGGACTATTGAAGGGCACCTTCAATAGTGCAATATCACAATTGAATTTTTATTCTGTCTTCCAGCTTTAGAAATGCTGAGCATGTTCATTCCTTTTGGCTTTCTAACTCCAAATCTTAAAAAATCCAATTACAATAATTTATTTTGTCTTCCCAAACTGCCTTTTGAAATTTTTTGTTCAGTTTTTTTTATTTGTTCATTTCTTCATTTGTTTTAGCTATTGTTGTTGTTGTTAAGTATCATTAAGTTGATTCTGATTCATAGCAGACCTGTATAGGGATTACAAGGAGTGGCTGGTGAGTCTGAACTACCAACCTTGTGGTTCAAACCAACCTTGAGATCTAGTGCTTATCCTACTGCACCACACCAGGAGATGTAAATCAAAATAACAGAGAAATCATCTTGACCAAAACTATCAGCAAACTTCAAACTAACAGAAAATAACAAATGCTGGCAAGAATGTGAAGAGAATAAAACCCTCACACACCATTGGTTGTAACTGTAAAATGGTGCAAACATTGTGGAAAATGTTATGGCACTTCCTCTAAAAACTGGAAATAGAAATTCCATATGACATAATAATCCCTCCCAGTGCTATATATTCTAGAGAAGTATAAGCCACAACATAAATAGACACATGTACACAAGTACTCATTGTAGCACTACTCACAATAAAAAAGATGAAAACAGTGTAAATGCCCTTCAAAGAATAAATGAACTTTGGCAAATACACACAATGTAATACTATTCAATACTGAAGAATAAGTACATGATGTCAGATAATGTATATGAGAAATGATATATTGTTGTTGCGGTTAGGTGCCATTGAGTTGGTACTGACTCATAGTGACCCTATGCACAACAGAACAAAACATTGCTTGGTCCTGGGCCAAGCTCACAATTGTTGCTATGCTTGAGCCATTTTGTTGTTGTTGTTAGGTGTCCTCAGGTCAGTACTGACTCATAGCTATGCTATGCACAACAGAACAAAACATTGTCTGGTCCTTTAAGCAGAAAATCTGAAGAGTAGCTAAGCATAAAAATGTGAAAAAATAATTTTAGGCAGTAATACAGTCATTATATGTCATTTGAAGTCCTAAAGACAGGAGTATTCCTCATGCTATCTAGTAACACTGAGTAAGATGTTGTAAATTAAATGAGAAAAGGAAGCTGGGTTGAGATTGTAGTTAAGAGTAGAGGAGAAACAAGAGGCCAGATTATTCTGAAGCCGTAGAAGTCTCTATCACATGAGATCTTATAGTGATGGTGAAAATGGTTGAACATCCAATGACTAGCTGAAAATTTGGCAGTCAGATCCAATCAGAGAGCATCTGAAGACTAGCCTGTGATCTGCTTCCCAAAGATCATGGCTTTCAAAACCATATAGAACACTTTTACTCTGCACATACGTGTTTGGCATGAGTTGGAATAGACTTGAAAGCAACTAACAACAGCAGCAAAGATAGTATGTCATGCTGTGTTATGTTTGTTATGTTGTTATTTGTATATAACATTGTTTTTGTTGTCCTTAAGTGGAATTGAGTTGATTCCAACCCATTGCAACCCTGTATAGGGTTTCCAAGGAGCAGCTGGTGAGCTTGAACCACGGACCTTGCAGTTCAAATGACTTTTTAGCCTGACACATTAGCCCACAGCAACAAACCAGGACAAATATAAATAATGCATAATTAATCCTCCCTTAAGAAATTCTCTCTCCTCAACTTCCATTTGATATATTTTCATTCATTTATTGTAGAAGACAGTTTGTGATATTTAGTCAACCAGCATCCCATTCACTGATACCCTCTCTTACCACCTCCACACTCAGCCATGATGCTGTATTATGTACTCCTCTACCTAAAGTTGAGCACATCCAACAGCAAAGGACACTCTAAAGATAAGCCAATACATATCACTATCCTCTGAGAACCGAGTTTAGTAATTCAGTGGTTCCAATAGCATAGTCAAGGTTGTGGGTATCTCAAGGACCAGTCAGCTCTAGAGCAGGGATTTTTTGCATTGATTTTTGCCATGTGATAGACATTGAGAGAAAGTCTGTAAGAAAGACACGAATGAAGTAGACAAAAAGGGAGGGAAAGGGATTATGAAAAATTATTTAAGATTCAGCGTGGGAGTAATGGTCCAGCCTTTCAGTCACTAGTTCTAACTGGACCCAGAAATAATAATAATGTGGAGTCAACAAACTAGAAAAATATTTTCAATATTTGTTTCCTAAAATAATTCTAATACACATTAAAAATCATTAAGTTATTGAAACATACACATAGGAAAATGATAGAAAATGGAAACTAAAAAAAATCGATTTTTTTTTTTATCCAAAGAGTTTGGAAGATATTTTAGTATAAGAAACAGTGATTATTTCATATAGTGATGAAATGATAGTGAACTGTATCACTGTTAAAAGAAAACATGATACCAATTCTCCACAAACTATTCTAATTAATAAAAGGAGAAGAAATATTTTAAAACTTATTCCATGAACTCAGCATTACCCTAGTATCAAAACCAGATCCAGATGTTACATCAAAGGACAACTACAGACTAACATCACTCATGAATATAAATGAAAAATCCAAAACAAAAAAAAGGCCCCAACAAAAAATCTTGGTAAATAGAATCCAACAATTGTGAAAATAATTATATACTATAACAAAATGAGATTTATTCCAGAAATGAAAGACTGGTTCTAAATTTGAAAAGCAATTAATGTAATTCTACACCAACTAGCTAAAGAAAACAGTATCATAGAATCATATCAATAAAAGTAAAATAATCATTTGATACAATTCAAAATCATTACTTGCATTTTAAAAACTTTCTAAAAATTAGAAATAGGTGGATCCTACTTTCCTTGATGAACAAGATCTATAAAAACAGCAGATAAGATCATGCTCATTGGTGAAAATCTAAACAGATTCCCCTTTAAATCAGGAACAAGGCAAAGATGGAACTCTTACCACTCTTATTTACCTTTGTACTGAAAATCCTAGCGAAAGAAAGAAAGAAAGAGAGAAAGAGAGAGAGAGAGAGAGAGAGAGAGAGAGAGAGAGAGAGAGAGAGAGAAAGAAAAGAAAGAAAGAAAGAAAGAAAGAAAGAAAGAAAGAAAGAAAGAAAGAAAGAAAGAAAGAAAGAAAGATTTTTTGATCATAGAAGACATAATTTTCTCTGTAACTATGTAAAAATTCATAAGAAAGAAAAATAAAGACAAAAAATGCTGAAACGAATAAGGAAAACAAAATGTAACAGCTTACAACATACACAACATTGAATAGTTCACACATATTATCAATAAATAATTAGAAAATATATGTACAATATGTACAATGTACACAATAGCACCTCAACATGAAATGTTTAGGAATTAATCGAACAAGATGCATGCAAAGTTCATAGGCCAAAAGTTACAAAATAGCTACAAGAGTAATAAAAGAATTAAGCAAATGGGGAGATATACAGTGTTTAGGAATTGGAAGAACCAGTCATAGTGTGAAGATACCAGTCCTTCCCAATTTAATCTATGCATGTAATGCAATACAAATCAAAATATAATCAAGCTGTTTTAAAGACACTGACAAAATGATAGAAAAAAAAAAATATTACACTTTAATATTGTGGTCTACCTCTAAAATAATAATAATAGATAAATAAAACCCCATATCTCTAATCTAATAATGAGAGGAATATCAAGTAAATACCAATGGATAAAAACATTATATAAAATGCTTGACCAGTACTCCCAACACTACCAAGGTCATCAAAAACAATAAATATCCAAGAATCAGTTATAGCCAGAGGAGTCTAACGCGATATGACAAATAATTGGAATGTGGGATTCTAACTAGATATGACAAATAATTTAAATGTGGGATTCTGGATGGGAGATCTTAATAATAGGATACTGAATATGGGGGTTATGGAAATGTCAGTATTGTACTTGCAATTTTTCTGTAACTATAAAATGTTCAAAAAATAAGTGTATTTAAAATGCTAAATAGCAGCTAAATGAAAACACTGGAAACAGTATGCTATAGCTTTGCACAGGATCTGCTACCAGCTTTGACCAAGCAAAATCACTGCTGTAAGACTATTATTCTTTGTCCATAAAATCAGAATAATAATGCCAGTTTCATAGAAGAATTAAATAAATATTAATAGGTAAATAAATTTAGTCAAATAATTAAATTCAATGAAATAATACCTCATATTACTCAGTGGATTTGTGGATGCATTTTGATTTAATCACTCACAGGTTCATTCCCCAGTTCTACTGTGTTATTTTCACCACTCATCTTTCTACGGATTTTATAACAGCAATAGTCTTTTCCTCTCAATGACCAGCATCTCTCCAACTGGGCAAGACTGACAGTGGACACTCTCGGCCATAAAATCTGCATTGACTCTCCACTAATTTCAGAGTTAAGTGTCAATCCTGCAGCCAAAGAATAAGGCTTTCTGATACCTGGCCATGTTTTTGCTTCACTTTGCATTCTCTGCCTTCATTGTTCATCAGATACTAGTTATTACATGTAATTTCCTAAACACACATTAATCCCAACATTTACTCTCTTGTTGCCTCCTCCTACATAGTTCACTACAATCATAAATCTCTGTGAGGTTTTCACTTAATGTCCCATGAAGAAGGCAACCATATGATCCACACCAGTAGGATTGTAGGCCCATCACAAAACGCAGCACTTATTTATTTATATGTTTATTGCCCTGTGTAAATTTAAGATCCTGAGAAAAGGACCAATGTCTATTTGAATCTTTGTTTACAAAATATAATTTAGTTCTGAATAAATGTTCCCTGAGTTACTCTATAAACGATTGGTTGTATGAGGTTAAACAGATACTTCCAACAGTGAAAGTATAGAAAGAAGTGAAATTGGGAAGCCCAAGAATGAGAGCCAAACTAGAGAAGACAAATTAAAGAAATAAGAGATTTTCATATATCCAGAATCAAGATTTTAATTTAGCAGAACTTTATATCATTAAACTTGCCTGTATTTGTTATTCTTGTTGATACCCCTGTAGTTACCACCAATAAAAGAGGGTCCTCACTCATATCCCAATTCCCAGCACCTGTAATGATTCTGGAAATCATAAAGGAAGATTCTGAGTTCACCCATGCTGTTTCTTTCTTGTATCTCTGCAAAAGTTAGATGCATTTCCTCTAGGCAGGGAAGGGCAATGAAACCACTCATGAGGCTTCTTGAAGATATTTTCTCATGACCTGAAATTAGTCAAATAGTTTTGTACCAGAGTAGGCAAAGTATTTTTAAGTCTATTAAACATTAGTGGATAAATTCCCATGTGTCTCATTAACGATGTGTTCATGTGTGTTGCATGCCCTAAGAAAAATATTTATTTCTCTGGAGCTATGAGAGAAACAAAACACAAAACTTGCACCAGTTTTGACCCCTTGGAGACACCTTGCAGCACCATGTACATCCCTTATCCCATTGGACTCCTTCTCAAGAGATGATCACCTCTCTTTTGGTGGGTCTTCAGTATTCAGGGTAGTGCATAAGGGCTAGAGAATTCAAAGGGCTAGAGAACATAGCTGGGTATAATTTGTTGCAATACCTGTGTTTTATGATAATACATCTGACCACATACAGCTCCATACAGGTTCAGTACTATTTTTTATCATGTATTGCATTTTGATTAATTGACAATAGACCTTGAATAAAAAGAAAGTCATCTATGTTAGCCAATGTAGTATAAGCACAGTTATACCTGAAAGTCGTCATCGTATAAGGACAGAGGATTATAGAATAGTCGCTGAAATTATCTACACAGCAATAAGTCACAACAGATGAAGAGATTGGATGTTATAATTTTAGATTTCGATCTAGACAGGAGGCATCAGTCATGAGGTAGAATGCTGTCTGTGAAACAATAATATCCATGCGCCTACAGGAAAGTCCCAGGGCTGTGAACCTTAAGGTCAGCGGTTCTAAACTACCAGCCGCTCCGCGGGAGAAAGATGAGGCTTTCTACTCCCGTAAAGATTTACACCCTCGGAAACCCTGTACAGGGTCGCTATGGGTCGGAACCGACTCGACGGCACATAACAACAACAACAACAGGGAAGCCCAGTTAATACCACTATGAGAGATGAAGTTTGGTCATGCTGGCCTCCAAGGAGCACTCTGGCTGCACTTCTTCCAACACAGATCTGGCATTCCATAATGGATATTTTCAATATTCTCTCAATAACTTTCAATATTCTCTTCCAACACCATAATTCAAAAGCATCAATTATTTGATGGTCTTCCTTATTCACTGTCCAGCTTTTGCATGCATATGAGGTTATTGAAAATACTATGGCTTGGGTCAAGCACACTTTAGTCCTCAAGCTGACATCTTTATTCTTCAACACTTTAAAAAGGTCTTGTGCAGCAGATTTGCCTAATGCAATACATTGTTTGATTTCTTGACTGCTGCTTCCATGAGTGTTGATAACTGATCCAAGAAGAATGAAGTCCTTGACAACTTCAACCTTTTCTCCGTTGATAAGAATGTTGTTTATTGGTCCTGTGGTGAGGATTTTTATTTTCTTTACATTGAGTATACATCTTGTCAAACCCTACATAATCTCTAAATAAAAACAATTATATATATATATTTAAAAATTATAAAGTCATGTTGTGCCTAACATGATGCAATTAGCATGCATTTAACTGAAAACACACTCATCCCATTTGTATCTCTCATTTTTTTAAGTGAAGACAGGAAAAATATAACATACATACATAGAAAAAAAAATAATAACAGTTACATTCATCAGTTCTACAGCTGGTCATGTGGCCATAGCAAATATTTAGAACTACCACCTGTCACCACTCATTTGCCATCACCTTTGCCATCAGAAAGCATTTCATCTGGTTGTGATGCTTTGCCTGCTGAATTTACCTAAAACTTTATTTCTGAGGGGTTGGGGCATTACCAGTCATGGCAGAATTGGATTGCTGTAGTTTACTATTCTGGTGCTATCTGACAGTTTTTCACTGTTATTTGTAATTTATGGAGGCCAAACATTCAGAAGTACTACACCTTTACCTTGAATCACAGGGTATAGAAGTACTAAGAGACATCCAAAGGCTTCTCCTGGATTACACACATATTCTTCTTTACCTCCATTGCTGTTGTCTCTGCTGTTGTTAAATGCTCTCAGGTTAGTTCTGACTCATAGAGATCATGTATAGAGTAACTGAACAATAGCTGGTAATGCATTATCCTACAGCACCACAAGAGGGCTCCATTATGTAATGCTAATTTGATTTCCTCTTGGTAATCAGAATCAGTCACACCACCCAGTACAATCACTTCCTTCTTCGCCTGTTGATCCAGAAGCATGAGGAGCGTAAAGTGACTAAGGAGCATTCTTTACTCCCAGTTCGGTGGAATCAATGATGTGTCTTCAGGTAGAAGAATTCCTCGCTTTCTTTGGAATTAAAATATCCATACCCAAAGAGCATAGGGTCATAGGAACAGAAAGAAAAACCTTTTGAACTAGGACACTAGGACTAATACAAAATGGTGCCATTCCCATTTGACCCCTTGATTCCTGGACCTATGAATAGTGACAATTAGAGAAACAGTACCAAATATTTGACATTGGCGTATAGCATACAAACCTTCCTGAATAACACTGCTCCAACCCAGCAATGTATTGCAACCTAGCTGGCACCATAATTTTTTTTCAAAGGCAATTTAATCATTCAATTTAGCCAGATGCTTCAGGATGATGTGGTAAAACTGGTAAGTTCTATGAGCATGGGCCCATTGCTATATGCCATTTGCTGTGGAATGAGCCCCTTGATCCAAAGCAATTAAGTGTAAAATATCATGACAGTCGATAAAGCATGAAAGTGCATGCAAGTTCATGAAAGATAGTTTTGGCAGAAACATTGCATGCAGGGACGTGAACTCTGTATCCAAAGTAAGTGTCTATTCCAATTTAAAAAAAAATAAAAAATCCCCCCTTTCCATAATAGAAGTTGTCCCATGATTTCCCTGTGGAATGATCCCATGTCATAGACTGTGTTGATTTCTGCTGCTGGCAAATTGAGCACTCAACAGTGGCTGTAGCCAAGTAAGCCTTGTTGAGTGGATGTCCATGCTGCTGAATCCATGCACAGCCTCCATCCCTGTCACCATGGAATCTTTATTTGTGAGTCCATTGGGCAATGAATGACAGGCGGGACTGAGGAAAGAGGATGATTCATTTTGACAAAGCATGTCATCCTATTCATTTGATTGTTAAAATCCTTGTCTCTTGAAGGAACTCTTTGAATACATAAAACACTAGTCTCCTCACTTTTTTGTCATATCCAGACATATCTATTCATATACCTCTTTCCCACACCTCATTGTCACTAATTTCCCAATCATGTTCTTTCCAAGATCCTGAATGTCCTGTCAAATTATGGCCACAGCCCATGAATCAGCATGCAATACCATATTTAGCCATTTTATTTTCCATGCAAAATTAACAACCAGATGGCTTGCTCAAATTTCTGCATATTGAAAGATTTCCTTCCAGCAGTGTTCTTCAAGGAATTCCCAGAGACTGTAGAGCTGCTGCTGTCTACTATCAAGTGATGCCTGCATATTATGCATACTTATCTGATTCTTCTTTTCTTAATCATATTGTTTGTCAGTTTGTCATACTGTGGTGACTTATATGTTGTGGTGATGCTGGGAGATATGACATCAGTTTTTAAATACCAATAGTGTCACCCATGGTGGACAACCACATAACCTTAAGAATAGCAGTGTGGCACTGTCATAAATCACAAAAATATTGAATACTGAAACATGATGAATAGTACCAGAATATTGTCACATATCGGGCCAGAAGATGAACTCCTCAAGTTGAAAGCACTAGAAATACAGCTAGGGAAGAGCTGCCTTTCTAACTAATTAAAATACAACAGCACCACAATGCCTAAAAAGCAACGTAAGTGAAAAAAAAAGGACATTATCTCATGATTAAAGGGTCAATTGAACAAGACGACTTAACCATAAGAGATATCTATGCTCCCAATGAAAAAGCTCAAAAGCTATAAAGCAAACCTTAATAGAACTGCAGTCAATAAATCAAACAATGTATTGCATTAGGCAAATCTGCTGCACAAGAACTTTTAAAAGTGTTGAAGAATAAAGATGTCAGCTTGAGGACTAAGGTGCGCCAGACCCAAGCCATGGTATTTTCAATAACCTCATATGCTTGTGAATGCTGGACAGTGAGTAAGGAACACCATAAAAAAATTGATGTATTTGTGTTATGGTGTTGGAGGAGAATATTGAAAGTGCCATGGGCTGCCAAAAGAACGAGTAGATCTGTGTTGGAAGAAGTGCAACCAGAGTGCTCCTTAAAGGCCAGGATGGCCAAACTTCGTCTCTCATACTTCAGACATATTGTCAGGAGGGACCAGTTGCTGGAGAAGGAGATCATGTTTGATAAGGTGGAGAGTCAGAGAAAAAGAGGAAGACTCCCAGCCAGATGGAGTGGCAAAGTGGCAGCAACAATGAGCTCAAGCATGACAACAATAGTGATGTTGACCCACAATTGAGCAGTGTTTCGTTTTGTTGTGCATAGGGTCACTATGATTCGGTACCAACTCGATGGCACCTAACAGCAACAATAATAGAATTGAAGAGAAAAAAAAAAGACAAATCTACAAAAACAATCGGAGATTTTAATATATCACTTTCAAAAAAGGATAGAACATCCAGAAAGAAACGCAGTGAAGACAAAGAAGAACTAAATAACACAATCAACCAACTTTACCTCATAGATGTATACAGAACATGCAACCCAACAACAGCACAATACATATTCTTTTCCAATGCACATGGAATATTCTCCAGAATAGATCATGTGTTAGGACACAAAACAAACTTCCATAAACTTAAAAATATCAGAATACTACAAGTATCCTCTCACATCACAATGCTATAAAATTAGAAATCAACAATGGGAAGACCAAGTAAATAAAGCCAAATACTTGGAAACTGAATAACAGCCTACTTAAAAGCTACAGGGTTGTAAAACAAAAGGTTAAATTTATTCCTTGAAACAAATGAGAATGAAAGCACAACATAGCAAAACTTTTGCGACACAGCAAAAACAGTGCTGAGAGGACAATTCATAGCAATGAATGCAGACATACAAAAATAAGAATGAACCAAAATCTACACATTAACACACCATCTCCAACAATTAGAAACTCACCAGTAAAATAAACCTATAGTCATCAGAAAAAAAGAAATAAGAAGAATTAGAGCAGAAATAAATGAGATTACAAAAAAAAAAACTATAGAAAGAATCTACAGGACAAGAAGCTGGTTCTGTCAAAAGATTAATAAAATTGACAAGTTTGTCAAATTTGGCAAATCTAACTAAAGAAAAGAGGAAGAACACACAAATAACACACATAGGAAACCATATGGATGATGTCACAACAGAACCAATGAAAATAAAAAGGATAATAACAGAAATACTATGAAGAGTTGCACTCCAACGAATTTGTAAAATCTAGTGGAGATGTATATATGTTTAGAAAAATACAACCTACCTAAACTAACACAGAGTAAAGTAGAAAACTTGAACAGAACTGTAACAAAAGAAGAAATTGATCAGGTCACCAACAATTTCCCAGGCAAAATAAGTCCAGGTGCAGATGGCTTCATTGGTGAGTTTTGGCAAACACTCCCAGAAAAAGCTGTCAAGTCTACTCAAACTATTCTAGAATATAGAAAAGGATGGAAAACTCCCTACTACATTTTATAAAGTAAGCATAGCCCTCATACCAAAAACAAGAATAGGACATCACTAAAAGTGAAAATTATAGTTCAATATCCTTTATGAAAATAGATGCAAAAATTCTCAACAAATCCTAGCCAATACAATTCAACAACACATCAAAAATATAAAACATCATTTTCAAGTGGGCTTCATATCAGGGATACAAGGATATTAGAAAACAAAGATATGATTAAAAAAACATTAGAAAACAAGGATATTAGAAAAACAATCAATGTAATCCACCATATTAAAAAAAAAAAAGGTAAAGAACCACATAATTATATCAATTGATGCAGAAAAGGCATTTGAGGAAATCCAACATCCATTCCTGATAAAAACACTAACATGAGTTGGAATTGAATAGAAATTCCTGAACAGAATTGAGAGCATATATACAAAACTAATAGCCAATATAAATCTCAGTCTAGAGAAGCTGAAAGGTTTCCCTTAATTAACATGAACCAGACAAGAATTCCCACTTGTGTTCAGTATTTTGCTGGAAGACTTAGCCAGAGTTGGAAGACAAGATAGGGAAATTAAAGGCATCCAAATTGGCAAAGAAAAAATAAAACTCTCTGTGTTTGCAGAGGATATGATCCTATACATAGAAAACCCCAAAGACTCAGCAAAAAAATTACTGGAACTCATTGGAAGATCCAGCAAAGTTACAAGATACAAGATCAACATACAAAAATCAGTTGGATTCCTCTATACTAATAATGACAGCACTGAAAAGGAAATTAGGGAAGGAATACCATTTACAAGAGCCACCCAAAGGAGGAAATATTTAGGAATAAATCTAACCAGAGAAAAAAAAGACCTATTAAAAAAAAAAAAAAAAAACAAAACACTACTACAAGAAATCAAAAGAGATTTACAAAAATGGTAGAATATACCATGTTCCTGGATAGGATGACTTAACATTGTGAAAATGTCAATACTACCCAATACCAGCTAGGGAAAAAAGAAGCATTGCATAAAAAGGCAAACAAGTCAGATTAAGCTTGGATCGCTCAGCAGAAACCATGCAGGCAAGAAGGCAGTGGGAAGACATATATAAAACCCTGAAAGTAAAAACTGCCAACTAAGATTCCTTTACTCACATAGTTATCAATCAATTACAATGGTGTAATCAAAACATTCCAGGATAAAGAGAAGCTAAGGGATTTTGCAAATCCAAACCTGCACTACAAAACATCCTAAAGGAATTCTGTGGACTGAGAACCAACAAGAACAGATAACAACCAGAGATTAGCATATGAGGCAGCACCTCCCAGAATTCAAATGACAAATTGAAGAGCCAAACACAGAATAAAACTATAAGAACAAAATCAAGGATCTGGGAGGTCAGTCTATGATCAAAACAATTACAATGTAATAGAAGGTAAACACATAGGAATAGAGATCCAGATAGTGAGAAGGTCAGTTAGATTACAGGATAAAATAGACTGCACTAAATGGAAGGAAAAGTTAATTCAATATAAGTTAACCTCAAAGAAAATTAACATTTCACAATATACCAAGAAAATGAAAATCCAGGAAGAACATGGAAACATTAAAGCTATTAGAAAACTGACAAGAAAGAACAGAAAAACCATGAACTCAGCACAGGAAGCCAGGTAGAAAATAGAAACCAGCAACACCACAAAAGAACAAACATAATGGAAGCAATTAATCCATGCCTAGTATGGCAGTGTGGGTTAATGGGTCAGACTACAAAGCCGTTTGAACTGCAAGGTCATTGGTTCAAGCTCATCAGCTTCTCCTCG
>NW_006408786.1:3112731-3116152 GCF_000296735.1 Chrysochloris asiatica | reverse complement strand
AAAGGAAGCTCTGGAGCAGACAGAGAAATTACTGGAAACCATTGACCAACTGTACTTGGAGTATGCCAAGAGGGCTGCACCCTTCAATAACTGGATGGAGAGGACCATGGAGGACCTGCAGGACAGCTTCATTGTACACACCATCGAGGAGATCCAGGGACTGACCACAGGCCACGAGCAGTTCAAGGCCACCCTCCCCAATGCCGACAAGGAACGCCTTGCCATCCTGGGCATCCACAATGAAGTGTCAAAGATTGTCCAGACCTACCATGTCAACATGGCGGGCACCAACCCTTACACAACCATCATGCCTCAGGAGATCAATGGCAAATGGGACCATGTACAGCAGCTGGTACCACGGAGGGACCAGGCTCTGACGGAGGAGCATGCCCCCCAGCAGCACAACGAGAGGCTACGCAAGCAATTTGGAGCCCAGGCCAATGTCATTGGGTCTGGATCCAGACCAAGATGGAGGAGATCGGGCGGCCCTCCACTGAGATGCGCGGAACCCTGGAGAACCAGCTCAACCACCTGCGGCAGTATGAGAAAAGCATCGTCAACTATAAACCAAAGATGGACCAGCTGGAGGGTGACCACTAGCTCATCCAGGAGGCACTCCTCTTTGACAACAAGCACACCAACAACACTATGGAGCACATCCGAGTGGGCTGGGAGCAGCTCCTCACCACCATCGCCAGGACCATCAAAGAGGTGAAGAACCAGATCCTGACCTGGGATTCCAAGGGTATTAGCCAGGAGCAGATGAATGAGTTCCGGGCTTCCTTTAACCACTTTGACCCGGATTACTCCGGCACGCTGGGTCCCGAGGAGTTCAAAGCCTGCCTCATCAGCTTGGGTAATGATATTGGCAACAACCCCCAGGAAGAGGCAGAGTTTGCCTGCGTTATGAGTGAGCATCGTGGGTCCCAACCGCCTGGGAGTAGTGACATTCCAGGCCTTCATCGACTTTATGTCCCGAGAGACGGCTAACACAGACACAGAAGACCAGGTCATGGCCTCCTTCAAGATTTTAGCCAGAGACAAGAAATACATCAAAGTGGACAAGCTGCGCCGTGAGCTGCCGCCGGACTGGCAGAGTATTGCATTGCGAGAATGGCCCTCTACACCGATGCTCTGGACTACACATTCTTCTCCACAGCGCTCTATGGCGAGAGTGACCTCTAACCCTCCTCTCTGGACCAACCGCCCTCCCCCCTATGCCATGCGTGTGTGCCTGTGTTCGAGTTCCCCTCTGCGCCTCTGCTTTCCACCTTCCGCTCGGGTTTGGGTTCGGGTCCCACTTTCAGCCCAGAAAGCGGTGCACGGGGACCCAAGTGGCATCGAGAATCCCTGCCCGCGAAGTGACGGTTTACAAAATTATTTTTTGCAAAAAAGAAAAAAAAAAAAAAAGTTATGTTAGAAAAAAAACATAAATTTTTAGTGGCAGAAATGATGGACGCAAGCGTGGCAACAGTAGTGAGGCTGGCCCAGGATGGGGCAGTGTTTCCTTCTGCTGTGCATAAGGTCGCTATGAGCCAATACCAACTCATGGCACATAACAACCACAACAACAATGGCTAATAAAGGAGCTCTGTTACTGTACTGGTTATGAGTCAGGCTGCTAATCTCAAGGTCAGTAGTTCAAAATTACCAGTGCTTCCTCAGGTGAAAGATGTGGCTTTCTGCTCCCATAAAGATTTACAACCTTGGAAACTCTACACAAGGTTGCTATGAGTTGGAACTGACTTCAAAGCACACAACAACCACCAATGGCTAATGATTGTGTACATTTCTTCAAATGTTTGTTGGCAGCCTGAATGTCTTTCTTGGTGTTGTGTCTGTTTATGTCCTGTGTCCATTTTTAAATTGGGTTGTATTTTTCTTGTAGAGTTGTTGTAGTTTTCTATGAAGTTTATATACCAGTTCATTGTCTGTTATGTCATTGGAAAAAAAAAAATCCAATCAATGGGCTTCCTTTTTACTCTTTTGGTGAAATATTTTGATGCACATAAGTGTCTGATTTTAAGGTGGTTCTAATCATCTATTTTGCCTTCTACTGTTTGTGTGGGTTTTTTTAGTGTTTGATAGTGTATTTATGCGACGTATTACAGTCCCTGGTGTGACACCATGGGTTAATGTGCTGAACTGCAAAGTTGTTTGAACCACAAGGTCACTGGTTCAAGATTACTAGCTGCTCCTTGGAAACCCTATACAGGGTCGCTATGGGTCAAAACTGACTCAACAGCACTTAACAACAACAACAACATTACTGTGCCTAAGTTTGTCCTGTTTTTATTTAAGATCTTTAGAGTTCTAGCTTTTACATTTAGGTTTTAAAACCATGTTGACTTTGTTTTTTGTATATGGTATTGGATATGGGCCTTCATTCTTCTGCAAATGGATTTCAAGTTTTGCCATCTCCATTTGTTGAAGAGACTATCTCTTCTCCATTTAATATGCTTTGGCTCTTTGTCAAAGATTAGTTGGTAGTATGTCAAAGGATTTACTTGTAAATTCTGAATTCTCTTACATTGATCTGTGTATTATTCATAGTATCAGCACCAGGCTGTTTGCCCACTGTGGCTCTGTGGTAAGTTTTGAGTTCAGGTAGTGAGAGAACTTCAACATTGTTGTTCTTCTTAAGCAGTGCATTGTTTATCTGAGGTCACTTTCCTTTCCATAAAAAGTTGTTGTTTTTGCTGTTAGGTGCTATTGATTAGGAACTGACTCTTAGTAACCTTATGCAGAACAGAACTAAACACTCTGAGTCCTGTGCCAATGTCACAATCATTGTTACGTTTAAGCCCTTTGCTGATGCCATTGTGCCAACACATCTTGTTGAGGGGTTTTCTCTTTGGCTCTTATCCTCCACTTTACAAAATATGATGTTCTTCTCCACGGACTGGTCGCCCATGATAATAGGTCCAAAGTATGAGAGATATAGTCTGACCATACTGACTTCTAAGGAGCTTATAGGCTATACTTCTGCCAGGACAGATTTGTTTGTTCTTTTGACAGTCAATGGTAATTTTAATATTCTATTCCAATAACATAATTCAATAGCATCATTTCTTCAATTGTCTTTCTTATTCATTTATCAGGTTATTGAACATATCATGGCTTGGGTTAGTCTCACTTTAGTCCTAAAACTGACATCTTTGCACTTGAACACTTTTGCCTAATGCAATATCTCATTTGATTTCTTGAGAGTTGCTTCCACAAGTGTTGATGGTTGCTTGAGTAAAATGAAGTCTTTGACAACTTCAATCTTTTCTCAATTTATATCCAGGATTTTTGTTTTCTTTACATTGAGGTGGAATAAATACTGAAGGTTGTTATCTTTGATCTTATTCAGTAAGCATTTTAAGTCCTCTGCTTTCAACAAGCAAGGTTATAACATCTGCATATTGCAGGTTGTTAA
>NW_006408786.1:3110723-3111769 GCF_000296735.1 Chrysochloris asiatica | reverse complement strand
TTGGTAGAAGAGCAGCCAGAGTGCTCCTTGGAGGCCAGGGTGGCCAAACTTTGTCTTTCATACTTCAAACTTATTGTCAGGAGGGACCAGTCACTGCAAAAGGATGTTTGGTAAGGTGGAGGGTCAGAGAAAAAGAGGAAGACCCCAGCAAGATGGACTGGCCAAGCGGTAGCATCAATGGGTTCAACGTGATAACAATTGTGAAATTATTATCTTTCTTTGAGGTACACTATAATAAACTTTTTTCTCTGTTTAAAACAGTCTATTGTATCCTGCGTTCTACCTGACCTCCTCACCACCTTAATCTCTGTTCTTATATATTTCCTTTCTTTGACATTGTTATTATTTTGACCTTTGATTGACCTCCCAGGTCAACTGAACTTGTTGTTGTAACTTTGTTCTGTTCTGCAGTCTGCTATCTGTCAACTGAGTTATGGTTGCTATTGCCACACCTGTCGATCTCTGGTTGTCTGTTCTTGTTGGGTTTCAGTCCAAAAAACTACCTTTAGGATGTTTTGAAGCTCTGAGTTGGATTTGACAAAGTTTCTTAGCTTCTGTGTATCCTGGAATGTTTTGATTGCACGGTTGTGTTTGATTGACATCTTTGCTCGGTAGACCCCCAATGAGATGGATTGGCCAGGTGGCAGCATCAATAGACTCAAGAGTGGCAACAATAGTGAGGTTGGCCCAAGATCATGCAGTCTTTCATTCTGCTGTGCATAGGGTAGCTATGAGTTGATAACGACTCGATAACACCTAACAACAACAATATGAGAGGGTTGCAGTCATTTTGCTGTGTGTTTTTGTTAGAACTTTTCTGCTTTGTTTCTTCATGTGAACAGTAATTGTTTGCTGCTTCTTGAGACACTGTGGTGTTGTATTTATATTAAATGATGAATGTATGCTGTTGTATTCTTTGATACTCACCAACTATCTGCTGATGAGTGTGATCAGGAGATGAGCTTTTGTGGTGCTGCTGGTTTCTTTGTTCTGCTTGTTTTCTTGTGCTGAGCTGATTTTTTGTTATCTTCTTGTCAATTTCTTTA
>NW_006408786.1:3107775-3108224 GCF_000296735.1 Chrysochloris asiatica | reverse complement strand
AAAGGGAGAACCACACCATTCTTGTTGTCAGCCATTGGCATGTCACTGGTGTGCCAGGCCACTACCTTTCCATTTTCAAAAGTGGTATACTAAAATCTCCTTCTATTATTGTAGATTTGTCTGTTTCTTTCTTCAGTTCTATTAGAGTTTGGTTTGTGTATTTTAAGGCTCTTTTACTGGGCACACAGATATTTATTTAACCATCCTGGTCTCCAAGGAGCACTCTGGCTGCACTTCCTCCAACATGAATCTATTGGCTTTTTTGGCAGTCCATGGCACTTTCAATATTCTACTCCAAAGAGAGGTGACTCTTTCTTTGGAATTGGCACAAGTATGGATCTCTTCCAATCAGTGAGCCAGATAACTGTCTTCCAAATTTCTTGGCAATCCTCTCACACATTTATCTTTAATTACACTAAATGTTAATTGGTTCAATGAACCAATCAAGA
>NW_006408786.1:3081853-3092654 GCF_000296735.1 Chrysochloris asiatica | reverse complement strand
GTCTGAAATGCTGTATCAAAAAAATTCCCTTGAAACAGATAAGATGATATTCAAACATTTTTGGAGAGAGATAGCTGATTATGATTGACCTCAAGGATTCAAACAACTTTTCTAACTAGCATACCTTTAAAAAAAAGCAACTAGTTCTTTTTTAAATGAAAAAAAAGTAATCTTGATGGTATATTCTTGAGAAACTGGGACCAGAAGAAGTAGTGCACAGGAAGTTTTAATGGAGAAAAAATGTTGTCACTGAGAGAAAAATGGGAAAATCAATGCATAATAATAATATATAACAGTGGCAGTATGCATTCTTAAGCCCTCATGTGGCCAGATAATAGTGTGTAAACAGATTTTTCATTACCTTGTACTAGTAAAAGCATCTCAGGTTTGAAACATATATTACTTAAATAAAACAATGAAGCTCTTTAAACTGAGTATTAAATTCTTAATTCCTGAGCAAATGAGCTTTCCATAAAACACAAACTAAGAAAAGACGTCTTTGCCCTTTGTTGGAGAGCAGGGATATGTTGTGAGGAAGATGTATCCCATGGACAGAGGCTTTGGCATGACTGCAATCTAAATCAGTGAGGATTTTGTCGGCTTTACAGTTGAATTCCGGAATTTACTTTTATTATATGTCCAAGTACCATCCATCTAAGTGGCACCTAACTGATCCATGGGCTCAGAAACACATGTGAATGGAATCTACCTCAAATGGTGGATTTAGTATCACTTAATTACCTAGCATGGAAGGATACCCAGTGCCTTAGACTGGGTTCGCTAAAGAAACAAAATAAGTGAACTTTATATTGAGTTATTGTTAATTGCCATAAAATCGGTTCTAACTCATAGTGATGCTGTATAGTAGTTCTGAGGAGCAGCTGGTGGGTTTGAACTCAGGATCTCTTGGCTCACAGTCCAATGTTGATTCTATAGCACCACAACAAGAGTGTGAACCTTATATAGATATACATAAAGAGAAGTTTATATCAAGGCTATGACTCACAGACTTGTTTTTGGTTGTTGTTAGGTGTCATCAACTCAGTTCTGACTTAGAGAGACCATATAAACAACAGAAAGAAAAATTGTCCAGTCCAGTACCATTCTCACAATTGTTGTTACTCTTGAGCCCATTGCTGCTGTTATTGTACCAATACTTCTTATTGGGGGATCTTCTTTACCAAGCATAATGCCCTCAATGGACTGGTCCCACCTGATACTGTGTCTGAAATATGAGAGACGAAGTCTCAGCATCCTGATTTCTGAGGAGTATTCTGGTTGTACTTTTTCCAACACACATTTATTTGTTCTTCTAACAGTCCATGGTACTTTCAATATTCTTCCTCGACACCATAACTCAAATGGATCACTTATTTTTACAATCTCTCTAATTTATTGTCCAACTTTCATGTACATATGAGGTTATTTTAAATACCATGGCTGGGGTCAGGTGCAACTTAGTCCTAAAACTATTATCTTTGCTCTATAACACTTTAGAATTATTTTGCAGCAGAATTATCTATACATCATTTAATTTCCTGAAGTCTGCTTCCATGAGTGTTGATTGTGAATGCATGAAAATGAAGTCTTGACAATGTCAATCTCTTTTACATTTATCATGATGGTATTTATTACTCCAGTTGTGAAGATTTTTGTTCTCTTTAACTTTAGATGTAATCCTTACTGAAGCCCATAGTCTTTGATATTAATCAGTAAGTATTTGAAGTTTTCTTCACTTTCAGCAAGCAATAATGTATCATCTTCATATCACAAGTTATTAATGAGTCTTCTTCCAAATCTGATGCCATGTTCTTCTTCATATAATCTAGCTTCTTGGATTATTTACTCAGCATATAAATTAAATATGGTAAAAGCACCTGGTTGTATAAGTGGGCAAGTCTGTGGGTTAGATGAACCAAGAGTAGAAAGTTAGGCTGGGGGCAGGCAGGTTTGTCTGCTGATGACTCCAGGATCAGGAGAAACAGAGAAAATAATGGAATTGAGTCCAGATGATGAATCATATGCAGGATCCAGGACCAGCAGAAAGTAGCAAGCTTTGCCTGAATGCCCAATATATTGGAAGCAGGTCGTAGTCCTAAGGAAGACCCTTTTCAATTGATTTGGCTGCTCATAGTAGGTCTCATCATAGACATGATTACATTATACTAGATCTCATAATGGGGGGGATATCTGTATCTTAACTACCAAATCACTGAGAATTCTGGCCCAGTCAAGATGACACAAAACCTTAACTATCCAAGTCCACATATTATCAGCTTGGCACCTGTATCCATAAACCATACATCATTTCTAAATAAAGACAATTATAGATCATTCTTGTGCTTAACGTGATACAACTAACACACATAAAGCTGAAAATGCACTAAATTGATTTGCATCTTATATTTTAAAAGTGTAGCAAACAAAAATATTTTATGGACATATACAAGGAAAAATGTGCTGAGACCTGGGTTTAGAAAACCAGAGAAGACACACTCAACATTTATCAGCCTGAAAGAACTGAATAAAAGCTTCAAGACTATTTTAAATACTGACAGATTAAATGGGAAAAACATTGAATGGTGCAGGAAGCATCAAAAGAAGATGGAAGGAGTACATAGAGTCACTATACTAAAAAGAAATGGTCGATGTTCAACCATTTCAGGAGGTAGTATATGATGATGGTACTGAAGGAAGAAGTTCAAGTTTCATAAAGGGAATGACAAAAAAACAAGGTTCCAGGAATTGACAGAAGGCAAATAGAAATTTTTCATCAAACTGATGTTGCACTAGAGACTTGTAACTAGTATGCAATATTAATGATATTGTCCAATGATTTCTATATTCAGTTGGGTCACTTCTCTTTGAGAGGGGCATAAATATGGATCTCACCCAGTCAGTTGGCCAGGTAGTTGTCTTCCAGATTTCTTGGCATAGATGAGAGAGTGCTTCAGTGCTACATCAGATTGTTGAAAGATTTCAATATGTATTCCATCAATCCCAGAGCCTTGTTCTTTGCCAATGCCAACAATGCATGTTGGATTTCTTCTTTACATCTTCTTTTGATGATTTCTGCAATCATTCAATATTTTGCCCATTTTTTTGTTGCTGGCAAGTTCTGTTGAGTTGATTGTGACCCATTGAGATCCTGTATAGGGTTTCTGAGGAGTGACTGGTGACTTTGAAGTTCAAACCGACTTTGCAGTCCAGCACATTAACACACAGTGCCATACCAGGGCTCCATATTTTTCCCATAGAATCCTTCAATATTGCCAATCAAGCCTTGACATTTGTCCTCAGTTACTTCAGATTGAGAAATGCTGAGAGTGTTCATTCCTTCTGGTTTTCTAACTCAAGATCATTGCACACTTTATTATAATATTTGACTGTCTTCTTGAGCTGACTTTTGAAACATTCTGTTCAATACTTTTACCTCTTCATGTCTTCCATTTGCTTTAGAATCTCTATGCTGGAGAGCAAGTTTCAGAGTCTCTTCAACATCCATTTTGTTTTTTTCCTTCTCTCTTGTCTTCTTAATGACCTTTTGCTTTCTTCCTGTATGAGGTTATTTATGTCATTCCACAACCCTTCTGGTCTTTAGTGTCTAATGCATCAAATCTGTTCTTAAGATGGTCTCTAAATTCAGGTGGGATTTGTTTGAGGTCATATGTTGGCTCTTGTGGACTTGTTTCAGTTTTCTTCAGCTTCAACCTGAACTTGCATATGAGCAGGTAATGATCTGTTCCACAGTCTAGCCCTGGCCTGTTTTAGCTGATGATATGGAGCTTTTCCACCATCTCTTTCCACACATGTAGTCAATTTGATTTCTGTACATTCCGTCTGGTGAGGCTTATGTGTATAACCATCTTTTATGTTGTTTTAAAAAATTTTTGCCATGAAGAAGTTATTGGTCTTGCAAATTTCTATCATGAGATCTTCAGCAACCTTTCTGTCACCTAGGCCATATTTTCCAACTACTGATCCTTCCTCTTTGTTTCCAACATTACAGTACTACATATTACAATCTGCAGTACTTATCAATACATCTTTTTTTTTTTAAAGCTCTTATTGTGAATTGAGTGATAGTTTACATGGAAGAGCACAATTTTTGCACTCCTCCTATCATATTTTGTTTCATTACAATGATTACAATACCCTCTGTGCATCATCACTCAACAGTATTTGCTTCTAATTCCTCTGTTTGTTTTCATGTACACAAAAACAATCAGGAATATATAATAACTTAAACAACCAAAGGGCACATTCTGCAAACCTACCTCCAGGATGCCAGCACACAGCCTTTCTCTTTCCACTAGTATAGGGTTCTCAGCTGCTCTATCTGTCATGTTATGATTTCTGCCTCCATCTCAAGTGTCACTACTTCTCTGGACAGGGTCTCACATTCTGCTCATACTCTTCTCCCTTGATGGTCCTAGGGCCCTCTGTTCCTGGAATGTAAGATTAACTGCTCTCCCCTTTATGTTATAAAACTTCTACATTTACATTTATAACAATCACAATTAGTCATGATAACAATTAGTCACTATTGAATCATAAGATACTTATCCCCATCTCCTTTCACCAGACCCATCTAGACAAGATCAAATCTATTCAGTGGGAACTCTTTCTTTACCCCCATATTCTTAAACTAAACTACCTCTTGAAACCTTGTAAGCCAGTCACTACATGCCTTTTTAGCCCCTCAATTTTAGGTAGCCAATGTCTATGTTACCCATCCCTATGGTCCCTGTGTATAGAGGGGATAGGTTTGATCCTTGATGTGAGGACTCCTTCCCTCTCAGTTGCTATTTTGAGCTGTTAATTCTATAAATATAGGCCAAGTGCATCATATTGTAGCAATTTACACTAGTTTACTTTATCAAAACTTTGGTTACGAATTGGGCTTCGAACCACAAGGTCAGCAGTTCAAAAATACCACCTGTTCCATGGGAGAAAGAGGAGGCATTCTGCTCCTATAAAGATTTACAGCCTCAGAAACACTGTACAGGGTCTCTATGAGTTGGAACTGACTCCATGGCACACAGCCACCACCACCAGTTCAGTTGTGATAATAAGCCATCAAAGCGAATTCAGATGGGTGCCACCTGAAAGTTTGGGCGTACTTGTACATCTCCCCTAACTTCCTATCAGCTGCATGCTTCACTCTCAGCTCTAGCCCTCTCCATAGGTGGGTCCTTACCCGTGGCTTAGTAGTCTACAGGTCTCACCATACTCTGACCAACCAGCCCTTTCTCTTCTCTCTCTCATCTCCAGGTTGATTGGATTCTATGGAACATGGTCAAACTAATCATATTTCTTCATTACTATCTTCCCCCAATTCCACTCACCAGCAGATAAACATGGTCGCCAGCAACCTTACATGCCAGCTATTGTATTCCCTTTGAGTTTTAGTCTTGGAGGGAGGTTTGTCCTAAAGGGATTTGATTGTTTGCCTTGATGGCTCCCCAGTGAACAACTTGTTTGTTCTTGTAGTTGCCAATAACACTGAAATTTTGTTTTGGATTTTCCTGCTGGTCTCTCTTTCAAGAAGTCTCTCTTCCTCTAGCTGCTCCATGCTGGTCTGTTTGTCTTTTCTGGTGGGAATGTCCCACCTCATTAGATTCTGGATGGGGCTCAGGATTCTACCTAAGGTGCTATATACTATAAGGCTCTGCACTGATCAGACTACCTGAAAGGGTTCTAGATTTTGTCTATTTCACTGGGCAAGTTCTAGAACCCCTTTTAGATATTCCAATCAGTTATAGGTTGAAGATAGGCTTACAAGTCATCTGTAATCATACTTCCCAATATTCCTTTCTATCCCACTCATGTCTATTTTACAATAGTAGGCAATGGAAACCCGTATCCATAAGACAGTCAAGTATCTTAACAAGATTTCCCCACTTTTACCCATTCAATCTATGCCTCGATCCCTGTATCACAGATCCATGTCCCATTTACACCGTGAAAACCTAGCTAAGTGTTCCCCTATCTACCTTGTCCTTCCATCCTTTTCTCCCTTCTTATGTTTTGCCCTCTCCTTTCTTGTATATTGCCAGTAATTATGAATACATCTTGATTGCATGTTTGATCAATTTCAGACTGAAGAAATTTGGAGATTTCATTAATTTGTTCAACAAGGGCTTCAGTGGTTGATGTATAAATTTTAATAATACTGGTATTAACTAGTCTTACTTGTTTGTCATTGTTGTTAAGTGCCATTGAGTTAATTCCAACTCATTAGCATTTCTGTATTGGGTTTTTGAGGAGTAGGCTTGAACTGCTGGCCTTGAGTTTCACAGTGACCTTGCAGCCCAACACATTAACCTGCAGTGCCACACCAGAACTCCAGTCAACCTTGTTGTTGTTGTTGTCAGGTGCCATCGAGTCAGAACCGGCTCATAGCGACTCCATGCAGAGCAGAATGAAACAATGTTCGATCGTGGGCCAACCTCACCACCGCTGTCACCCTTGAGTTCATCAGTGATGCCACCTGGCTGATCCATCTCGTTGGGGGTCTTCCTCTTTTTCTCTGACCCTCCATCTTACCCAGAATGACATCCTTCTCCAGTGACTGTTCTCTTCTGACAATATGTCCAAAGTATGAGAGACGAAGCTTAGCCATTCTGGCCTATAAGGAGCACTCTGGCTGCACTTCTTCCAAAATAGATCTATTGGTTCTTTTGGCAGTCCATGGCACTTTTAGTATTCTCCTCCAACACCACAACTCAAAGGCATCAATTCTTCTACGATCTTCCTTATTCACTGTCCAGCTTTCGCATCCATATGAGGCTATTGAAAACACAATGGCCTGGGTCAGGCGCACCCTAGTCCTCAAGCTGACATCTCTGCTCTTCAACACTTAAAGAAGTTCCTGTGCAGCAGATTTGCCCAATGCAATACATCGTCTGATCTCTTGACTGCTGCTTCCATGAGTGTTGACAGTTGATCCAAGAAGAATGAAGTCCTTGACAACTTCAATCTTTTCTCTGTTGATAAGAATGAGTTGTGGGATGCCATCAAGGACATTCTACATGAAGAGAGCAAAAAGTCATTAAGAAGACAAGAAAGAAGGAAAAGGTCAAAATGGATGTCAGAGGAGTCAACCTTGTAGGTGTATGGATATTATCCTATCAGAGACATTTTATTTTAAGAGAGATCTTGACATGTTCTTTTTGATGATGAATGAAATGCCATTTCTCTTCTATTTACCATTCTGAAATAGTAAACCATGTGATTGTCAAATTCAAACTGGCCAATACCATTCCATTTCAGATCACAGATGCTTAGGATATTGAAGTTTATGCGTTCGATTTCATTGTTGTCAATTTCTTATTTTTCTTATAATCATAGTTTGCACATTCCATGTTCCAACTGTTAACATTTTAAACAGATATTTCTGTTCATTTTAAGGTGTACCCCATCAACACATTAAGGTTCCAAAGGTTTTAATCTATTCGTATCATGGTCAACTCTACTTTTATAAAGCAGTTTATCCCGGTAGTATTTTGAGTGCCTTCTAACCTGAGGGGTCATTGTCCAATACTATATCTAACAATATTCTTATGATCTTCTTCATATTTCAATATTCAGTATTCTGATGTTGTCAGTGTTCCACTGCTATTCATAGGATTTCAGTGACTAAACATTTGTAAGTAGTCTGTCTCTTCTTCTTACTGGTCTTTCTTCATCTGGGAGCTCAGCTGAAACCTGTACAGCATGATGATACTGATGGGATACATAATACCTGTGGTATAACTTCCAGAATAACAATAACACCAAAGCCACCACAGTACAGCAAACTGACTGATGAGTGGTGGTTTTAGCATACAACACCTGATATCCCAACAAACTAGTCACCAGGCCTGACTCAGTTAAGCTTCTGAGATAAGACAAGATTGGCTGCATTCATGTTAGTGTGGCTACAAAAATAAAAAAATGGCTAACACCATACCACAGTAGCCATTTTTGTTGTTGTTGTTAAGTGCAGTCGAGTCGGTTCCAACCCAAAGTGACCCTGTATAGGGTTTCTGTGGAGCAGCTGCTAAGCTTGAACTGCTGATCTTACTGTTCAAATGGCTTTGCAGTCTGGCACATTTACCTACAGTGCCACACTAGGACTCCAACAATAGCCATTGTTGTTGTTGTTGTTAGGTGCCAAGGAGTCAATACCAACTCATAGTGACCTTATGCACAGCAGAATGAAACACTGCCTGATCCTGGGCCAACCTCATTACAATTGCCACTCTTGAATCCATTGATGCTGCCACTTGGCCAATCCATCTCATTGGGGTCTTCTTCTTTTTCTCTGACCCTCTGTCTTACCAAACATGATATCCTTCTCCAGCAACTGCCCCCTCCTGACAATATGTCCAAAGTATGAGAGACGAAGCTTGGCCATCTTAGTCTCCAAGGAGCATTCTGGCTGCACTTTGTCCAAAACGGATCTATTGGTTCTTTTGGCATCCCATGGAACTTACAATATTCTCCTCCAACACCACAACTCAAAAATATGAATTCTTCTATGGTCTTCCTTATTCACTGTCCAGCTTTCACATCCACATGAGGTTATTGAAAATACCATGGCTTGGGCAAGGTGCACCTTATTTCTCAAGCTGACATCTTTGCTCTTCAACACTTTAAAAAGGTCTTGTGCAGCAGATTTGCAGGATGCAATACGTTGTTTAATTTCTTGACTGCTGCTTCCGTGAATGTTGACAGTTGATCCAAGAAGAATGAAGTCCTTGACAACTTCAATCTTTTCTCCGTTGATAAGAATGTTGTTTATTGGTCCAGTGGTGAGGATTTTTGTTTTCTTTACATTGAGATGTAATCCATGCTGAAGGCTGTGTTCTATGATTTTCATCAGTAAATGTTTTAATCCCTCTTCACTTTCAGCAAGCAAGGTTGTATCATCTGCATATCGCAGGTTGTTAATGAGCCTTCCTCCAATCCTGATGCCATGTTTTTCTTCATATAAGCCAGCTTCTCAGAAGAGTTGTTCAGCATACAGGTTGAATGAGTATGGTGAAAGAATACAACCTTGTCACACACCTTTTTAAATTTTTAAACCATTTAGTGTTTTCATGTTCTGTTCGGACAACTTCTTCTTGGTCCTGGTACAATTAAGTGTTCCGGAATACTCATACTTCACAATGTTGTCCATAGCTTCTCATGATCCACACAATATACCATAAGAGGGAGGTTTGAAAAAAAAAAAAAATTATGAAGAAAGGGAAAGAAATGACAAGGAGTTCCAGAGTTAAAATCAATAGAGGCAAATACTTTTATATACAAAATTCTGCAATGGCTATCTATGGGTATATACTTAGAAAGACACTAAGTCTGAGTAGCTATAAGGAGACTGAGTATATAAATGTATATATATTATTCACAGAGATTGTTTATACATGAGTATTTACCTTTGCTGCATATAGATCCATGAACACTGGTGAAGCATACAAGGGGCAAAATTATGAATCACAGCCAAACATTTTGGTGGCTCAAATGTCATCCTCAGAGGACACCATGGTTCACATAACATAATCTACAAAGACAATGTTCTACATCCTATCATGGTGAGTATTAACATAGCATTTAAGAGCTCATAAGAGACCATGCAACTATTGGTATCTTCAGAGGAAAGAAGAGTAATGAAGTTTGAAGATTCCTGGAAACATTTAGTCTAGTGGACCACTGGATCAAAGAACATCACTCTCCATGATGTGAGACTACAAGAAATTGATGATGCCAACTGCTCTGAAAGGGATCACACTAGGAAGATTTGGCTAGAGTGGGACAAAATGTGAAACAAAACTCAACATAATAAAATAAAAGACCAGGCCTATTGTTCATATAGAGACTGGTGGAATCCCAAGACTATGGTCCTTGACCACCCTTCAGGTCTGGAATGGATTCATCCTTGTGGCTCAATTTAAAGTGATATAATAGATAGGTCTGTCTGGGTAACACCAATAATAGTGTGGTGTGCAACACCACAGAAGGGTCGACCATGTGAGATCAAAAGGGCAGCATTTACCCAAAGAAAAAGTTCATAAGGGTTAAGAAAGAAGGAGGAAAGGAAACAAGAATCACAAGGAGAATGTGGACTAAGTAATGTTACATGGATGGAATTGCAATCAGTGAGATGAAATGAAGTGTATATGATTTTTTAAAATTCAAGCCAGTCTGCAATAAACACTTTAAAAAAATAATTCAAATACTTATTTCATTGAGCAACCCTCTTAAAGTGCTAAAAACCAAAGATATCACATTAAGAACTAAGGTGCACCTAAATCAAGCAATGGTATTTTCAGTTGCTTAATGCATCCTGGTGTAGTACTGTGGGTTAATGCACTAGACTTCAAAGTCCTTTTGAACTGTAAGGTTGGCAGTTCTAGATCACCAGGCGCTCCTCTGAAAACCCACACAGGTTTTTTTATGGGTAGGAAGTCACTCGACAGCACTTAATAACAACACTGTGCACTGCACAATGTGCACTGGACTGCAAACCACAATGTCTGCAGTTCAAGTCTAACTGCTTGTCCTCAGAAGCCCTATACAATGTCCTTATGAGTCAGAATTAACTGGATAGTGCATTAAAACAACAACAAAATCATATGTAAATGGAGACTGGACATGAATAAGACTCAAGAAAAATGGATGCATTGAATTATAGTGTTTGTAATAGGTACGGTTTTGTGTCACCTTCTCTGGGCAAGGATTCTCAGTAACTTAGAAGTTAATATGTAGTTATGACCTCCATATTAATGCCTAATATGTTGTATTTATCACCATGAGG
>NW_006408786.1:3077845-3081046 GCF_000296735.1 Chrysochloris asiatica | reverse complement strand
TGTGGAAGAACAAGGTATATAGGAGAACACTTAAGCAGTTTTGCATGGTTTAAATGGGGAAGAGGTAAATAATGATGTATGCTCAATCTTGGAACAATACAGCTGGCTCTGTGATGCAGGGATTGAGGCATAGTCTGAATGAATATAAGGGGGGAAACGATGTTAAGATGCTTGACTGTCTTATGAATATTGGTTTCCCTTGCTTACTATTGTAAAATAGACACTTGAGTGGGATAGAAAGGAATATCTGGAACCATTATTATAGAAAGCTTGTAAGCCCGTCTTCAGCCTATAACTGATTGGAATATCTAAAAGGGGTGCTAGAATTTGCCCCGTGAATGAGGCTTTTGCAGAGCCTTTGTAGTGTATACGATGTTAGGTGGAATCCTGATCCTCATTCAGAACTTTCTGAGGTGGGAAATTCCCACATGAAAAGACAGGCAGACCAGCCTGGAGCAGCTAGAGTAACAGAAGACACTTCTTGAAAGAAAGACCAACAAGGAAAAATCACAGACAAAAACAGCAATCTTATTAGCTACCACAAGAGCAAGCAAGTTGTTTACCAGGGAGTCAGCAAGGCAAGCAATCAAGTCCCTTCAGGACAAACCTCCTTCCAAGACTGAAACATGAGCAGGCATGCAAGCTTGATGGTGATCACATTGGCCTACTGATGAGTGGAAGTGGGCAAAAAGAAGCAGTGAATATGTGGGCTAAGCCTGAACACAATACATAGACTCTCCTTGACTTGGAGTTTGGTGAGACCTAATTGGCCCAAAGTATGGTGAGACCTGGGGACTCCTGAGCCCATGAAGTAAATCTCTTTTGAGATATAAAAGAAGAAAGATGTGAGCAGACAAAAGGAAGCCTGCTACCACAAAGATAGAATAGTCAAAAAAGAAGTCTGTCCTATGAACCACAAGTCCCTGCACTGTGATGCTCCTAGTTACAATGAAAAATTGATGTGAAAATACATAGAGATCTACAAGAAAAGCTGAAAGGAGGCATGGACATTTTATGAAGGCAAACAAAAAGAGAAAGTCTATCCTTGGAGCCACCATTTTGAATTTTGGCTACTAACTTCATAAACAGTCCAAAGATGAATGTTTAAAGAAATGTAGAAACCATTTTTTTTTAAATCATTAATATCACATGTAAATAAAATTTTGTTGATGACAGTTTTTAAAAAGCTGTAACAGTACATAGAGAACAGTCAGATATTCAAACCATATTAATTAGAGGATGTGGAACTAGGGATTGCAATGTTAATGTCAAATGTAGCTTGGCTGAAAGCAGAGAATACCAGAAAGATGTTTATTTGTGCTTAATGATTATGCAAAAACTTTTGATTGTGTGTATCAACCTATTTGTAACACTGTGAAGACTGAGTATTCCAGAATACTTCTTTGTGCTCATGAGGAGCTTGTATATTGAACAAGAGGCAGTCTTTCACACATAACTAAAAAAAAATGGATTGTTTGCATTATTTTATTGTAGAAGACAGCTTGAGACATTTACTCATTAATTGTCCCATTAACTGATAACTTCTACCATCTCCACACTCAGCCATGATGCTGTATTATGTACTCCTCTATCTAAAGTTGAGCACATCCAATAGCAAAGAACACCCTAAAGATGAGCCAATACATTTTCCTAGCTTCTGTGGTATAACATAGTCCAGAAAGATGATGTTCTAAATGCTACTTTGCCACAGTTTCTGGGATATTCAAAACTCATTAACAACTGCATAAGGTCCACTATTGGACAAAGTTGAGAGGGATGGGAAGCTGTGTAGAATGCAAATAAGAACTACAGAGAGGAAGCTGATAATTGTTAATCCATGAAGGTGATTACAATCATTGAGATGGAACAAAGTATGATCTGTTGAATGCAAAACTGGTTAATTTTTCTATAAATCTTCATTCAATTCATAACAAAAAGTTAAATAAAAAAGAAATATGCAAGAAACAATTTCTTTAAAAATAATGGTCATTGGATTCTGAAAAAATGACAGAGTTATGAGTTACTGTAAATATTATTCAGGTCTTTGTGAGTTTAGCTCTATTGCTCATGAATAACACTCTACCTTCAAGTAAACTGTTTTGTTGTGTAGAAAACATTTCTCAGCTGAAAAGTTTTCTTAGCCCCTGCTTTATGTCCTTATTTCTAAGACTGTAAATAAAGGGGTTTAGCATGGGTGTGACCACAGTGTACATCACTGAGGCTATTGCAGTGGCCTTGGAGTTTGGGGAAGCAGCAGAACTAAGATAAACTCCAAGAACTGTGCCATAGAACAAGGAAATGACTGAGAGGTGAGACCCACAAGTGGAAAAGGCTTTAGACTTGCCTTCAGCTGATGAAATTCTCAAAATGGAGGACACAATCTTAGTGTAAGAGAAAAGGATCCCCATGAGTGGAATAATACCCAGAAATCCACTTACAAAATACATTAGTAAGTCATTGAGGAAAGTGTCAGAACAAGCAAGTTGGATTACCTGATTAAGTTCACAAAAAAAGTGAGAGATTTTCAATTCTGTACAAAAAGACAGTCGCAAAACCATTAAGCTATGTAACAGAGACTCCAGAGCACTAAATAATAAGGAAGTCAAAATCAGAAGACCACAGAACTTGGGGTTCATGGTGACCATGTAATGCAGTGGGAGACATATGGCCACAAACCGGTCATAAGACATCACTGTCAAGAGGAAATCATCTAATCTTCCAAAAAGTATGAAAAAATACATCTGGGTGATGCAATCTTCATAGGTAATAACTTTGTTCTGCATCTGAATGTTCACCAGCATCTTTGGTACAGTAGTGGAGGTGAAACAAATGTCTGTAAAAGAGAGGCTCAGGATGAAGAAGTACATGGGTGTGTGGAGGTGAGAGGCCTTGATGATAGTCAGGATGATCAACAAGTTCCCAGTGAAGGTGACTAGGTACATAGACAGAAAGAGTCCAAATAGGAGTGGCTGCATATTTGCCTCTTCTGAGAGCCCCAAAAGAATGAATTCTGAAACACGTGTTTGGTTTCTGGGTGTCATGTAGCTGATGAAACTGCTGGAAAAGAGAAGAAAACAATGCAAACTTAGCCACAAACAATTAACGATTTCACAGAAATGTTGTTTGTATCTTAAACATTCTTACCTATTTCCTATATAATATCTAGAAGTCCTGCTGAGGTGCTATAAGGTTACCAGTAAA
>NW_006408786.1:3075227-3076980 GCF_000296735.1 Chrysochloris asiatica | reverse complement strand
TTTATTTTATTTTATTTTATGCTGTTGCTTGTTCCTGTCTTTTCCTACTGCCTCTCATGGGAAACAGACAGTTCAGAAACACCTACAGTATTTGTGGCCCAAGACACTCAGAAAAGACCACTACCAGGTCTAGTACTACGCAATCAATGACAGAAGGCAGCCAATACCATCAAAACCTTGAACTGCAGTACACAACAATGGACACAGAAGTACACACACATTTCCATTCTCTGTAAACCCCATCAGGAAGCAGGAGATGAGGGTCTAAGAATGCACCAATTAAAAAGTGTCAATTAAATACAAATATAATGGCACCACAATGTCTAAGAGACAGCAAACAATTTCAATTCACAAAAAGATAGAATAAGTCAAAAAAGTGACCAACATGCAGAACCAGTAAACATTTCTGAGGAATAAGTGGCATTGGAACTACTAGATAAAGAATTCAAAAGAATGATAGTAGGGTATGTTCAACAGATTGAGAGAAAGATTGAGAAAGCTACAGAAAAACAAAACAGAAAAAAACTTTTAAAAAAAGAATTCAGAAAAACTTAAGACAAAATTAATGAAAAATTAGAAACCATACAAAAGTAACAGTTAGAAATTCATAAGATTAATACTAAGTTTTCAGAACTAGATAATCATTGATTGGACAAAGGGATAGACTTGAAGCAGTGAAAGACCAAATTAATGAGCTTGGAGACAAATCACTCACTATTCATATGCTGAAGGAACAATCTAAAAAGAATAAATAAAAAATCAGAAGATAGCCAATGGATTATTTGGGATACCATCAAGAGGAATAACTTACATCTGACTCTAATTAAAAAACACAAATTGACCAAAACAAGCAAAGAAAAATTGGCAGAATAGTTGTTGGAAGAAAACTTCCTAACATCAAGAAAGACAAGAGGACATGCAATCAAGAGCCTGAATGAACTCAAACAGCATAAGCCCCAAAAGAAAGGCACCAAGACATAGTATAATCAAACTTTCCAAAGCTGAAGAGAGGGAAAGAATCCTGAGAACAGATCAGGAAACATGAGAAGTTACCTACAAACGAAAACCAGTAAGAAGTAGATCTGCTTTCTCAGCAGAAATCATGAAAGCAAGAAGACAATGAAATGACATATAAAACTCTGAAAGGAAATCATTGTGAGCCAAGAAGTATATACTCAGTAAAATTGTCCCTCAAGTATGATGGTGAAATGAGGACATTTTAATATAAACATGAATTAAAGGAATTTGTAAATACCAGAGCAACTTTACAATAAATAAAGGGAGTTCTTTGGACAGAGAACCAACAAAAACAAACAACCTGAGATCAACATGCATGACAGCATCACCCTGTAGTTATCCAGATATAGAAGTATCCAAAGAAAAACAAACCTACAAGACTGAATAAAGGTAAACAGAGATATCAATTTGTAATAAACAACTATACAAAGTTAAAAAGAAGTAATAAATAGTGTGGCTACAAAAATTCCAAATGACTAGTAAGTCAAGTGGATTTCCAGAGAGAACAGACTGTTTTAACTGGAGGAGGAATTAATAAATTACAGGGTAATCACAAAGAAAATTATTAAACTTAATCCTCAAAAATCAATTGGTAAACATTAAAACAAAAGCAGTGAAGAAAATTAGAAAAGAAAAGAAAAAAACCCACAAACAAAATGATCTCAGCACAGAAAATTACATGGAACAAAAACTAACAACACCACAAAAATAGCATACATAAAATGTAATCAGTTTA
>NW_006408786.1:3071939-3072857 GCF_000296735.1 Chrysochloris asiatica | reverse complement strand
AATTGTAGCAAAGAAGACATAGGCTGAGATTTACCCAGTGACCTTGGAATGAGACAGAGAAAAGGATGGACTGCTAGGTTTGAAGTTCAGGGTGATATGTGAACTCCTGAGCCCAAAGACACCAAGGGCTAAAGTTTAATAATGAAGCATCCAACAGATTTTAAGAAGGGGGAGGTGTGCAAGAATTCCCAGACTTGCAGAAATTACCCATAGGGCCTAGCATGGATCGCATGCTGACCAGAATTCGACTGATGAAGATAAAGAAATTTGATACAGGGAGCAAGAATAAATTGCTACAACTTGATCAACTAGACCCATGATCATGGATGAGACATCTCAAAATTCCAACCAAATAGGGAAGGATTCTCCATATCAAGAATAAAGCATGTTTTCTCAGTACACTGAGTTGATAGTAGTAAGCAACTTACACTTTGGCTACCTTATTGGGGCACTATAAACTCATGAAGTAGCTGTCTTATAAGATTTCATTAGGATGTTTAGTGTCAGAACATGGGAAGTAAGACAAAAACCCAACTGAATAGTTTTCCTCCTTTCCAGATGCGTCTAGTAATGAGGGGGATAAGAGTTTATGATGATACAGACTTCCTGTTTCACTACAGTAGAGCAGTGTCAGGTAAGACAGGCTCTGTGGGAGAAGGCTTAAAACCCAGAGACGCTCCTCTCAAGGAACAGCATCAGAGCTCTGGATCTAGCATAAGGTCAGGGCATCAGTTTCCCATAACTGCCAGTGGAAAAATCATGGTATAAAGGAAAATATTATGATTTAGGAATTTGTCAAGATGAGGGACTCCATCTGAGGCCATCCCACCAGGGTGGAAGTCAGAGGGCGGGGCTACAGCCAGACCAACACAGGGAACTGGAGCTAAAAGAAGCACAGTGACATTTGCAAAAGGAGGT
>NW_006408786.1:3044892-3051317 GCF_000296735.1 Chrysochloris asiatica | reverse complement strand
CAGGATTCTCAGAGACTTAGCAGCTAATATGTAGTATCACCTCCATATTAGGATCTAATATGTTGCAACTATGACCATGAGGTAATTTGATGTTCTGATGTTCTGGTCTAATCTATTTACCCTTTGCTTTGTAAATTTTAATTTCTATAATGTTGATTAGGTTAGATGCAATCTACAGGACTAGGCTAGAACTTGAGTTAATTTCTCTTGAGATATAAAAGTAGAAAGAAGTGAGTAGACAAAGGGGGCCCTGCTACCACAAAGAGAGAATAACTAAGAAGTTGTCATTTGCACCTGGAGTCCCTGCACTGTGTAGCTCCTACTTCCAAGAAAGACTGATGTGAAGATGCATGGAGATCTACAAGAGACGCTGAAAGGAGGCACAGACCTTTGCCAAAAGCAGACAAAAAAGAAAGCCTTCCCTTAAAGCCACCACTCTAATTTTTTACTTCAATTCTCATAAACAGTTCAAAGATGGATGCTCAGATATATGCAGAAATCATCTAACAATACCATTAATACCACAAGCAATTAAAATTTTGCTAAAGATAATTTTTTAATGGTTGAAACAGTACAAAGAGAATTGCCAGAAATTCAAGCCAGATTCATTAGAGCACGTGGAATTTAGGATTTCATTACTAATGGATGTCATATGGCTCTTGGCTAATAAACCAAAAAGATGTTTATTTGTGCTTAATTAATTACTCAAAAGTTTTTTATTATGTGTATCAAGACAACCTATTGATAACATTGTTAAGCAATAGGAATTTCTTTGTGCTCTTAAGGAACCTGTACACAGAAACAGAGGCAGTCACTTACACAACTAGAAGACACTGAATGGCTTAAAATCAGGAAAGAAGTGTCCCAGGGTTGTATCCTTTCACCATTCTTATTCAATCTGTATGCTGAGCAAATTATCCAAGAATTTGGATTATATGAAGAAGAATGTGGTATCCGGCATGAAGGATGACTCATTAACAACTTGCCATATGCAAATAATACAACCTCTCTTACTGAAAGCAAAGACAAACTACTTATTGATGAAGATCAAAGACCACTGCCTTAAGTATGGATTGGACCTCAATGCAAAGAAAACAAAAACCCTATAACTTGACCAATAAATTGTTGGTGTTGTTGTTAAGTGCCATTGAATCACTTCTGACTCATAGTGACCCAGTATGGGGTTTCCAAGGGCCAGTACATTACATCATGGTAAATGAAGAAAATATTGAAGTTGTCAAATAATTTATTTTGCTTGGATGCATCATCTGCCTTCATGGAAGCAGCATTAGGCAAATCTGCTGCACAAAACTCTTTAAAATGTCCCACAGAAAAGATGTTAGTTTGAAAATTAAGGTATGATACTTTCAATTACCTCATATACATGTGAAAGTTGAATAATGAATAAGAAAGACCATAGAAGAATTTATGCATTTGAATTATGGTGTCAGAGAAGAATGCTGATTGTCAGAAGAACAAACAAATGTGTGTTGGAAAAACTTCTGCCAAAATGCTCCATATGAGCCAGAATGGAGAGACTGCAATGAAATCCCTAAGACAGAAGTATTCCTCATGCCATCTAGAAACACCAGGTTATAAGTTACATGAGAAAAGGAAGCTGGGTTGAGGTTGCATTTAAAAGTTGAGGCAAAAAAGAGATCAGATTATTCTGAAGCTGTAGAAGACTCTGTCACATGAGATCCTAGAGGGGTGGTGAAAATAATTGAATATCCAATGACTAACTGAAAACTTGGCAGTTGGAACCAACTAAGAAAGCTTCTGAAGGCTGGCCTTTGATATGATTCCCAAATAACACAGCTTTGAAAATCCTATAGAACAATTTTACTCTGCACATATGTGTTTGGTATGAGTTAGAATAGACTTGAAGACAACTAACAACAGCAACAACTATACTATAGTATGCCATGCTGTGTTATGTTTGTTATGTTGTTATATGTATATACCAATATAAAGACTATAAATGATATATAATTCATACTTCCTTGAAGACAGTCTCTCTCCTCAACTTCCATTTGTTATAACATATGCATTATTTTATTGTAGAAGACAGCTAGAGATATTTACTCAACCAGCGTCCTATTCACTGATGACTTCTCTTATCACCTCCACACTCAGCCATGATGCTGTATTATGTACTCCTCTACCTAAAGTTGAGCATACCCAACAGCAAAAGAGACTCTAAAGATAAGCCAATACGTTTCACTATCCTCTGAAAATTGAGTTTAATAATTCAGGGGTTCCAATAGTATAGTCAAGGTCTTGGGCATCATAAGAACCAGTCAGTTCTAGGGCATGGATTTTTCATACATTTCTTGCCATCTTATAGAAATTGAGAGTAAGTCTGTCTGAAAGAAACGAAGGAAAGAAGTAGACAAAAAGGGAGGGAAGGGGATTATCAAAAGCTATACAAGATTAAAAGAGGGAATAATAGATCAACAACTTACTCAGATACTGCCAGCCTTTCAGTCACTAGTTCTAACTGGACCCAGAAATAATAACAATAGTGGAAATACCCAAGTAGATAAAATTTTTCAACGTTGATGTCTTAAAAGAATTCCAATACTCATATTAAAAATGCAATTTTAAAAATCAGTAAATAATTTAAACACAATAGAAAAATGGCAGAAAATTCAAACTAATGAATTCTGATTATTTGTTTTGAAAAAATTCAAAGAGTTTGGAAGATATCTTAGGAGAAGAAACAGCAATTGTTGTGGTTGTTTGTTTTTTTTTCTAACAGCAATTATTTTAAAGCTGTCTTTTATTACAGAAGACATAATTTTCTCTGTAGCTATGTAGAAGGGCCTAAGAAAGAACAATAAAGAGAAAAAAGCTGAAATAGATAAGGAGAGAAAGGTGACAGCTTACAATATACATAACAATGAATATTTTCCACATATTATCAATGAATAATCAGAATACATGTTTTTACAATAGCACCTCACAATGAAATACTTAGGAATTAATAGAACAAGATGCATGCACAGTTCATAGGTTGAAAGTTACAAAACAGTTACAAGAGAAATAAAAGAATTAAATAAATATACAGTGTTTAGGAATTGGAAAAATAAGTCATATTGTGAAGATACCATTCCTTCCCAATTTAATGTATATACTTAATGCAATCCAAACCAAAACACAAGCTGGCTGTTTTAAAGACATTGACAAAATGATAAAAGAAAATTATTGCATTTTACCACTGTGGTCTTCTTCCAAAAAAAAAAGAAAGAAATACAATTAAAATCTATTGCCCAGTGTAAGTTTAAGATCCTGAAGAAAGGACCAATGTCTATTCATACCTTTGTTTAAAAAATGTAATTTAGTGCTGAATAAAGATTTCAAGAGTTACTAAATAAACAAATGGTTATATGAGGTTAAACAGATACTTCTAACATTGGTCAAGAAAGAAGTGAAATAATGAAGTCCAATAATGAAAGCCAAACAAGGGAAGACAGATAAAAGAAAGATGACATTTTAGTATATCTAGAAACAAGGATTTTAACTTAGCAGAAATATATACCATTAAACTTGCCTGTATTTATTATTCCTGTTGATATTCCTGTATTTACCACCAATAAAAGAGGGTCCTCACTCATATAACAATTCACAGCACATGTAATGATTCCAGATATTATAAGGGGAGATTCTGAGTTCACCCATGATGTTTCTTTATTGTAACTCTGTGAAAGTTAGAGGCATTTCCTCTAGGAAAGGAAGGGCAATGAAACCACTCATGAGGCTTCTCAAAGATAGAATTGTATTTTCTCATCATCTGAAATTAGTCAAATAGTTTTAAACCAGAGTAGAGGCAGTATTTACAAGTCTATGACATTAGTGGATGAATTCCCATGTGCCTCATTAACAATGTGCTCATCTGTCTTACATGCCCTGAGAAAAGTATTTATTTCTCTGGAGCCATGAGAGAAAAAATATACAAATTTGCACCAGTTTTGATCCTTTGGAGACAACTTGAAGCACTGTTATCCCATTGGACTCCTTATTCTCAAGAGATGATCACCTCTCTTTTGGTATCTTCAGCATTCAGGGTAATGCACAATGATAACTTTAGGGTGAACTTCCTGCATCAAAGGGCTAGAGAACATAGCTGGGTATCATTCATTGTAGTACCTGGGTTTTATGATATACATCTGACCACTTACAATCCAATACATATACAGTACTGTATTTTTACAATGTCTTTCATTTTGATTAATTGACAGTTGTTGTTGTTATGTACCGTGGAGTCCTTTCCGACTCATAGCAACCCTGTACAGGTTTTCCAAGGTTGCAAATATAAACAGGAGCAGAAAGCCTCATCTTTCTCCTGCGGAACAGCTGGTAGTTTTGAACTGCTGACCTTGTGGTTCGCAACCCAATTCGTAACCACTATGCTATCAGAGCTCCTTTAATTGTGTGTGTGTGTGTGTGTGTGTGTGTAATTGACAGTAGACCATTAATAAAAAGAAAATCATGCATGTTAGTCAAAGCAGGATAAGCACAGCCATCCCAGAAAGGCATCATACTATCAGGAGAGAGGATAATATAATAGTCTGCATTTGTCTATACATCAACAGGTCACAACAGATGGAGAGATTGGATGTCACAATTTTAGAGTTTTATCTAGAATGGAACAAGGTCTTCTATGTTATTGTTTTTAGGTGCCATTGAGTCAGTACATACTCATAGTGACTCTATGCACAACAGAACAAAACACTGCCTGGTCCTGGGCCAACCTCACAATTTTTGCCTATTGATGCTGCTATTTTGCCAATCCATTTCACTGGGGGTCTTCCTCTTTATTTCTGACTCTCCACCGTACCAAACATGATACCTTTCTACCATGTTTAGTCCCTCCTGACAATATGCCCAAAGCATGAGAGACAACGTTTTTCCATCCTGGCCTCCAAGGAGCACTCTGGTTGTACTTCTTCTAACACATATCTGTTTGTTCTTTTGGCAGCCCATGCTACTTTCAATATTCTCCTCCAACACCATAACTCAAATGCATCAATTCTTCTATGATCTTTATATGAATAGTTCATAGTTCTCAAAGTTTATTTCATAATAACATATGTCACATATTATAACATATGATTATGATTAGCCTCAAGGATTCAAACTCATCCACTTATAAGTCTGTCTAAGAAAGGCAACAAGTTATTTTCTCAATTTAAAAAAGTAACAATAATGGCATATTCTTGAGACACTGAGACCAGAGTGAGGTACTGCCCAGGAAGATTTAATGGAGAATAAAGGTTGTCATTGAGAGATAACTGGGAAAATCAGGTATCATATCAGTATTATGCCTTCTATGGACCCTCACACTGTCAGCAAATGTTTACTAACCAGATTTTCATTCCTCTGTATCAAGCACAGTACCTGGCATATTTCAGATTTGAAAATATATATGTATTAAATAAAATATTAAAGTTCGTTAGACTAAATATCAAATTCCTACTCAATTCCTGAACAATGAAGATTTCCAGAGAGCACAGACCAAGAAGAGAACTCTTGGCCATTAACCGTAGACAATGCATATGGTGTGAGGAAGAGGCATCCTATTGATAGAGTCTCTGGCATGATTATGATCAACTTCCACAGTTGTTGTTTTTTTTTTTTGCCATCTTTAAAGTTGAACTTCAGAATTTACTTTTGTCATATGGCCAAGTATCATCCATGTAAGTAACACCTACCTAACCAGTTTATGTGCTGAAAAATACATATTAGTAGGCCCTGCCAAAAAAAGTCTGGGTTTGGTATGACCTAAGTAACTAACATTAAATAATACTTAGTGTCTTAGGCTCCATTCTCTATAGAAACAAAACCAGTGAAGCTTATATATGTATATACAAAGAGAAATTTTTATCAAGAAAGTAGCTCACAGAGTTGTAAAGATGAGCAAGTCCCAGTCTGTGGGTCAGGTGAACCAAGAACTACAAGTCAAGCAGAAGGCAGGAAGGCCCTGTAAGTAAGATGGCAGCCTGTTCATCAGCAGTGGTAAATCAGGCCATTTGATCAAGTCCAGATAATGATCTAGACCCAGCGGAAAGCAGCAAGCCTTGCTCAAGTTTCCAATATATTGGAAGCAAGCTACTCCCTCAAGGAAACTACTTTTCAATTTAATGACTGCTTATAGCGCGAGGGCTTCTATCATGGAGGGCAGTGGCTAAACGATGTGGGACAACTGCACAGACCTGGTGAAGGTGTTAAATGAAACCCAGACCACGGAGCAGCGGGGTGAGAAGTGTCTGGAGACCAGGTCGATGGGGAGACGCTGCTTAGCGGGAAGAGACTGCAGGGGCCAGCCAGGCTGTCCTACTTACCCGGGACGTGAGAGCACCTTCCTAGCCTAACCATTGGATCATGGCTTTGAGGTGGGGTCGACCAACTTAGAGACCCACAAG
>NW_006408786.1:3036944-3041465 GCF_000296735.1 Chrysochloris asiatica | reverse complement strand
CACCTGACAACAACAACATAGTGGATCTCATCAAAGAGGTAATGGCATTATATTAGATCCCATCCTGAGAAATAACTACATCTCAATCGCCAAATCACTGAGAATCCTGGCCCAGTCAAGTTAACACAAAACCTTAACTATCACATTCTACACCTTGTCAACTTGGCATTGTATGCATCTTGTTAAACCCTACATAATCTCTAAATATAAACAATTACAAAGCCACAATTGTGCCTAGCATGATACAATTATCATGCATACAATTGAAAACACATTCATCCCATTTACATTGTTTATTTTATAGGTGAAGTAAGCAAAAATATATGATACACACATACAAGATATATGCATAACAGAACATTCTGTATTCCCTTTGTCTTCAGCAAGCACTTCATTGGGTTGTGGTTCTTTGCTAACCTCCATGTCTGCTGCTATTGTTGTTGTTAAGTTCTGTCAAGTCAGTGCCAACTCATAGCGACCCTGTATAGGATTTGCAAGGAGTGGCTGGAGAGTTTGAACCACCAACTTTGCAGTCCAGTGCATTATCCCACAGCACCACACCAGGACGCATTATGTAATGCCTATTAAATTTCCTCCTGGTAAGCATAATCAGTCACACCAACCAATACAATAACTCCCTTCTTCAACTATTAATTCATAGGCATGAGAAGCCCAAAGTGGTCAGGGTAACATTCTTTACTGCCAATTCAATGGAATCAGTGTGTGTCTTCAGATGGAAATATTCCTTCTTTTGGAATTAAAATGTCCATACCAAAATAACATAAGGTCACAGGTACAGAAAACAAAAACTTTCTAAGTGGGTCTCTAGGAGTAATACTGAATGTTGCCACTAACATTTCCGCGCCTTGATTCCTGGACCCATGAATGGTGGCTATTGGAGAAACAGCACCATATATTTGGCATTGGTTTAGAGCATGCAAAGCCTCCTGGTTAACACTGTCCCAACCCTGCAAGGTATTGCAACCTAACTATCACTGTATTTTTTTTTTTTTCTTTCAAAGGTCATGTTGTACATCATTTTCTGTGAAATGAGCCCTTTGATCCAAGGCAATATGTGTAGAATACCATGACAGTGGATAAGACATGAAAGTGCATGTGAGTTCATGAAAGATAGTTTTGGCAGAAGTATTGCATGCAGGGAATGGAAATCTGTGTCCAGAGTGTTTATTCCAACAAAAACAAAATGCTATGTTTTCCATGATGGAAATTGTCCCTTGCAATCAACCTGCCACCAGGTTGCTAGTTGATTTTTCTGAGGAATTATCCCATATCATAAACTCAGTGTTGATTTCTGCTGCTGGCAAATTGAGCACTCAACAGTGGCTGTAGCCAAGTTAGCCGTGTTGAGTGGATTTCCATGTTACTGAACTCATGCACAGCCTCCATCCTTACCATCATGGAATCTTTTGTTAGTGAGCCCATTGGGTCATAAAAAGAGTGACTGGGGAAAGAGAATGATTAGTGTTGATAAAGCATAACATCCAGTCATTTGATTGTTAAAATCTTTCTTTCCTAAGGAAACCCTTTGATATACATAAGTCACTAGTATCTTCACTTTTTTGTCCCATTCAGAGAAATCTATCCATATACCTCTTTCCCACAACTCATTGTAACCAAGTTTTTCAGCCTTAAATTGATAAAACTTGCAATCAAGATGTATTGAGAATTTCTGGTGATTTGAAAACAAAGGTTGGGAACAAATTGGAAGGATCAGTAGCTGGGAAATATGGGATTGGTGATAGAAACAATGCTGGATATCCCATGATAAAATTTAGCAAGGTCAATGGCTTATTCAGTGCAAATGCATTATTTTATCAACATAAGAAATAGCTTACACATAGACCTCATCAGATGGAATAAACAGAAATCAAATTGACTACATTCATGTGAAAAGACAGTGGAAAAACTCAGTATCACCAATCAAAACAAGACCAGGGGCATACTGTGCAACAGACCATCAACTACTTCAATGAAAGTTCAGGCAGAAGCTGAAGAAAATTAAAACAAGTCCACAAAACCCAAAATATGAACATGAACCCATCCCAAGATGTGTTCAAGTTCATGTTTTAGAGATCAACTCAAGAACAGATCTGATGCAATAGACACTAATGACCAAATAGCAGAAGACTTGTGGGATGGCATCAAGAACACCATACAGGAAGGAAACAAAAGATCATTAAGAAAACAAGAAAGAAGTACAAGACATAAATGGATGTCAGAAGAAACTGAAATTTGTTTTCCAGCACTATATATGCTAAAGGAAATGGAAGAAATAAGGAGGTAAAAGAGCTGAACAGAAATTTTCAAAGTGTAGCTCAAGAAGACAAAATCAAGTATAATAATGAAATATGTAAAAACCTGGACCCTCTACCTTAGGGTCAATAGATTGTGGTGAAGGGTCAGAGAAAAAGAGGAAGACCCTCTAGCAAGATGGATTGGCAAAGTGGCAGCATTAACGAGCCAAGCGTAGCAGAATGTGAGGTTGGCACAATGTTTTGTTCTGTTGTGCATAGGGTTGCTATGGTCAGTACCAACTCAACAGCACCTAACAACAACAACAACAATAAAAGACCTCGATTTAGAAAAGCAACAGGTAAGAACAAACTCAACATTTCTCAAACTGAAAGAACTGAGGAAAAAATCAAAACTGGACATGTAACATCAAAGAATTCTATGAGTAAAAAACTGAATGATGCAAAAAGCATCAACAGAAGATGGAAGGAATATATAGTTACTGTTCAAAAAATAATGGTTGATGGTCAACCAATTAGAAAGGCTGTATATGCTCAAGAGCCAATAGTTCTGAAGGAAGAAGTACAAGATACATTGACAGCATTGGCAAATAACAAAGACCAGGGAATTGATGGAATACAAATTGAATTCTTTCAACAATCTCATGCAACACTGGAGGTATTCACACATCCATGCCAAAAAATTTCTAAGAGAGTTACCCAGTGAACTGACTGGAAAGAATCAATATTTGAACCCATTCTAAAGAGAGGTGACCCAGCAGAAAGTGGAATTTTGGGACAATATCATTAAAAATCACAGGCAAGTAAGATTTTGTTAAAGTTAACTAAAAAATACCTGTAACAGTACATTGATAGAGAACTGCTGAAGATTCAAGCCAGATTCAGACTTGGACATGAACCTAGGAATATTAGTGCTGATATCAGATGAATCTTGGCTAAAAATAGAAAATAACAGAAAGATGTTCACCTGTGTTTTATTGACTATTCAAAGGTTTTCGAGTTTTGAATCATGACAAGCTATGGGTAGCACAGGAAAAATTGGATATGACAACAGTTAATTGTGCTCATGAGAAACATGTGCATAGATGATGAGGCAGTTGTTCAAGCAGAGCAAGGGTTTACTGAATGGTTTATATCAGGAACGGTGTGTGCGAGAGTTGTAATATTTCACTATACTTATTCAAGCTCTATGCTGAGCAAATAACCTGAGAACTGGATTATATCAAAATGAACACAGCATCAGAATTGGAGTAAAACTAACAAACAACCTGCTATATGTAGATGATACAACCTTGTTCTCTGAGAGCGACAAGGATTTAAATAGCTTACTGCCAAAGATAAAAATTAGTGCCTTCACTGTGGGTTGCATCTCAATGTAAAAGAAACAAAAATCCTCACCACTGAATAAGTAGATAGCATCATGATAAATGGGGACAAACTGAAGTTATCAAAGACTTCATTTTGCTTGGATGCACTATCAACAAGCATGGAAACCCCAGTCAAGTAATCAAATGGAGTATTACACTGAGAAAATCTCCTGCTGAAACCTCTTTAAAAGTGCTCAGGAATAACAATATCAGTTTGAAGAGGACTAAGGTGCACCTGACCAAAGCCATGGTATTTTAAATTGCCTCATATGCATGTGAAAATTGGACAGTAAATACAGAAGACCATAAAACATTTCATGCATGTGAGGTAACATGTTAGGGAAGAATAATGAAAGTACCATGGGCTGCTAGATGGAAAAACAAAATCTCAGTTGGAAGTACAACCAGAATGCTCCTTAGAAACCATGACAGTGGGACTTTGTCTTTCATAATTCTAACACATAATCAGGAGGGACCAGTCTCTGGAGAAAAATATCATGCTTGGTAAAGTGCAGCGTCTGGAAAGAAGAGGAAGACAACCAACAAGATGGATTGTCACAGTGTTGGCATCAGTGGGCTAAAGCATAATAATAGCCATGAGAATGGTGCAGGACCAGGCAATGTTTCATTCTGTTGGGTATAGAGTTGTTATGAATCGGAACCAACTAGACAGCACCTAACAACAACAAAGTTTGTCTGTAGGCACTTGCAACAGTTTTATACAACCAATTCACACAGTTGAAATATGGAGTTTAAACCAGGCAATGAGAGATTTCTATTCAAATGGCACTGTTAATGAATCTTCCTCCAACCCTGCTGCCACTTTCTTCTTCATATAATCCAGCTTCTCAGATTATGTGCTTAGTGTACTAACTGCAAAA
>NW_006408786.1:3031811-3034944 GCF_000296735.1 Chrysochloris asiatica | reverse complement strand
AGCCAATATCCATCTGACATCAGCAATGATATCCCAGTTACTTATTATCCTCTGTACCTGTCTTGAACCTCTGTCAATTTCCTGTTGCAAGCATTTTTTAATTATCATTAGCAAAATTTTGCTTTCATGTGAGATTCATTATATTGTTCTATGATTGCCACATTCTGTTGGGCACAAATATGGATCTCTTCCAATCAGTTGGTGTGGGGGTCTGAAATTAACTCAGACCATTGCGTGTGTTACTCAAAGGAGAAGCAAGGATTAAAATCAGGCAAGGGCCACAAGGCTGATGGCCTAATGACCTAGTTTATTGTAGCAACTTGGTTTATATAGGACTTTTAGCGTTAGATCATAGTTATTCTGCCTAGTTACAAGTTTTTCTATAGTAACAAGGAATAAGAATACCCACCAGGATATAATTACATAAGTATAAGCATTGTTATAGTAACACAGAATCACGCGATTTTAGCTCAATTTAAGTTCCCTTTTCCCAGGATTGTCCTAGTTACAATTTACAATAAGTCTCGATCACTGACATCACCTTAACCAGGTGAAACTTGTCTTCAGGCCAATAAGAGCATGAAGGCCATCTCAGCTTTCACCACTAGATGGCACTAGTTCTGGCCTCCAACAAGTTGGCCAGGTAGCTTTCTTCCAAATATCTAGGCATAGATGGGTGAGTGAATCCAGTGCTGCATCTGTTTGGTGAAAGATTTCAATTTGTATTCCATCAAATCCCTGGTCTTTATTCTTTGTCAATGCCATCAATCCTTGGACTTCTTCCTTTAGTACCATTGACTCTTCATCCTATGCTACCTCTTGAAGTGTTTTAACATTGTCCATTCTTTTTGGTACAGAGTCTATGTGTACTCCTTCCATCTTCTTTGGACACTTTCTGCATCATTTAATATTTTGCCCATATAATCCTTCAATATCAATTAAAGACTTGACATTTTTCTTCAGTTCTTTCAGCTTGAGAAATGTTGAGCATATTCTTCCCTTTATGTTTCCTAATTTCAGGTCTTTACACATTTCATTATGTAACACTTGTGTTTGTCTTCTTGAGACACCCTTTGAAATTTTGAACTGCTCTTGTACTTCTTCATTTTTTTTTATTCCCTTCAAAATCTTTGCACTGTAGAGCAAGTTTCAGTGTCTTCTCTGACATCCATCTTGGTACTTTCCTTTTTTCTTGTCTTCTTAAACACCTTTTGCTTTCTTCTTCTTGATGTCATCCCAAAACTCGTCTTGTGTTTGGTCATTAGTGTCTAATGCATCATATTGGCTCTTGAGATGATTTCTAAATCATTTCCATTACCAAACCCATATTTTCCCTTATACTGATTCTTTAGTCAGTATAAGTTTTTTGCAGTGTAGTTGGTCCTTTCTTAAGAGGACCTGGCTTCCCCTTCATTCAAAGTGTCATGTGTCTGTAAACTGGCTCAAGTATGGGAATTGATTGAGTGATTGTGACTATCTATTCTGGCTTTCACTTGACCTAAATGTTTCCATTTGTACATATCAAGTAAATATTTAGTAGGTTTCCCATCTATTTCATTCCTAGAGACACTCTGCCTAAATTTGCGTTGCCACTTAAACTATGAGATTGTCTCCTAACTTAGCTGAAGCATTCAATGAAGAATCTGCTTTGTGGGCCCATGACAATAAACTCAGATTGATCCAAGTTTAAGATTTTGCACCATTATCTCACACACTTAATAGTTGTTTCTAAACATATTCTTCAGGTTTATGTTTATACATATTAGAAAACTCAAACTGTTATATTGTAGTGTCGTAACGTTTTCCTGTGCCACAACTGGATTTCACCTTTTATGACCCAATGGAACTTTTTTAAAATTATAGGTCTAGAAGCAATAATAGGTGGTGGTTGCATTTCCTTGGAACATTTAGCAATATCTTATAAGGCATCTGCTCATCACCAGAGGCTAAGAGGTATGGCAGAAGTGATTCAACAGAATTTATGAGCTCTATGTCCCCAGTGTCCTGATTATCTGCTCATTTGTTCCTGTCTCAAGTTTTAGGATCCCATTTCTTCTCAGTAATTGCCCTCACTGGAACACTTGACACCATTTGTAGTTGGTAATTCAGCCTGCATTGCAATTCAGCCACTCTTGCAGTAAAACATTCGGTTTTTGACACTATCAACTATACTAAAATGATGGTAAGGTGGAGGGTCAGAGAAAGAGGAAAATCCCCAACGAGATGGATTGGCCAAGTGGCAGCATTGATGGACTCAACTGTGGCAACAAAAGTGAGGTTGGCCCAGGATGGGGCAGTGTTTCCTTCTGTTATGCATAAAGTCACTATGAGTTGGTACCAACTCTATGGTACCTAACAACAGCAACAACCGCTATAAGAAATAAGACTTTCTTTCAGGGCACAAATGGAACCTTTGAGATCTTTTATGTGGCACTTGAAGTGTTACCTCAGGGCTTGCCCACTGGAGTATAATACCCTCTTCCTAGAGGGATCATGGGCCTGCTTTTAGGCTATAGTAAAGTCGTAGTAGTACCTACCTAAAAGGTCTCCATATCATTTCAGGAATGATACATTCGGATTTCACTGGAGAAATAAAGGTAATGATTTATACTAGCAACTTTATAGTTCAAGTTCTACCTAATATCCTGTCGCCCTTACTAGGGTTTAATCTCTCCATGCGGCTTGCGGAGTATATCCACTTGTCTGACGTGGCAACCTAGTATGATTTTTTTTTCCAGGGACTCGTCCCTCTTGACAACAGTTCCAAAGTATGGAACATGAAAATTTGCGATCCTGGCTTCTAAGGAGCATCCTGGCTGTACTTCTTTCAACACCAATTTATTAATTCTTCTGGTAATCCATGATACTTTATTTTTCTCCAACATCATAGCTTAAATACATCAGTTCTTCTAAAGTCTTCCTTATACATTTTCCCACTTTCATATGCATATTTGTTGTTGTTGTTGTTATGTGCCGTGGAGTCGGTTCCGACTCATAGTGACCCTATACAGGGTTTCCGAGGCTGTAAACCTTTATGGAAGCAGAAAGCCTCATCTTTCTCCCGTGGAACAGCTGGTAGTTTCGAACTGCTGACCTTGTGGTTCGCAGTCCGATTCGTAACCACTACGCTACC
>NW_006408786.1:3020513-3031244 GCF_000296735.1 Chrysochloris asiatica | reverse complement strand
GTGTTTCTTCATATAATCCAGTTTCTCAGATTATTTGCTCAGCATACACAAATAAATAAGGTAAGTGAATACAACCCTGGTGCATACCTTTCCTGATATTAAACTACTCAGTGTCCCCTAGTTCTTTTCAAATAATTGCCTCTTGTTCTATATACAGGTTCCTCATGGGCACAATCAAGTGTTCTGGTATATCCATTTTTTGCAGTATAATTCATAGCTTGTCATGATCCACACTGTCAAAAGCCTTTGCATAGTCAATAAAGCACAGGTAAACAACTTTCTGGTACTTTCTACTTTCAGCCAAGATACATCTGAAATCAGCAATGATATCCTAAGTTCTGCATCCTCTTCTATCTTACTTGAAACACAGACAGTTCTTTGTTTATATACTATGGCAGTAGTTTTTATTACCTTTAGCAAAATTTTACTTGCATGTGATACTAATGATATTGTTTGGTAATTTCCACATTCTGTTGAATCAACTCTCATTGGAATGGACACAAATATGGATCTTGTCCAATTAGTTGGTCAGGTAGCTCTCGTCTAAATTTCTTGGTATAGTTGAATGATTGCCTGAAGAGTTGCATCCGTTTGTTGAAAGATTTCATCTTGTAGTCCATTAAATTCTCAGAGTTTTTTTCCTAGTCAATGCCTTCAGTGCACCTTGGATATCTTCCTTCATTACTTTGGCATTTGATCATATGCTACCTCTAGAAACTGTGGAATATTGACCATTTCTTTTTGATACAGTGACTCTGTGTATTCCTTCCATCTTCTTTTGGTATTTTCTGTATTGTGCATTATTTTGCCCATAGATTTTTTTTCAATATTTCAAGTTGAGGCATGAATTTTTTTCTTCAGTTGTTTCAGCTTGAAAAATGCTGACCGTGTTCTACACTTTTCATTTTCAAACTCCAGGTGTTTGCACATTTCATTATAGAATTTGTCTTCTTGAACTTTCCTTTGAATTTCTCTATTCAGAATTTACCTACACATTTCTTCCATTTGTTTTAGCATCTCTACACAGGAAAGCAAATTTCAGAATCTCTTCTGACATCCATTACATTATTTTCTTTCTGTTTGTCTTCATAACAACCTTTTGTTTCCTCCCTGTATGATGTTCTTGATGTCATCTCATGATTCTTCTAGTCTTTGGTCATTAGTGCCTAATGCATCAAATCTGTTCTTCAGATGATCTCTCTCTTGAGGAGGGATATGTCCAAGGTCATATTTTGGCTCTTGTGTACTTGTTTTAATCACCTTCAGCCTGAACTTGCATGTGAGCAATTGATGGTCTATTCCACAGTCTGCCCCAGGCCTTGATTTGACCAATGATATTGAGCTTTCCATAGTCTCTTCCCACAGATGCAGTCAATTTTATTCCTGTAATTCTGTCTGGTGACGTCTGCATATAATGTTGTTAATAGGTGCCATCAAGTCGGTACCAACTCATATCGACCCTATGCATAACAGAACAAAACACTGCCCAATCTTGGGCAAACCTCACAACTGTTGCCATGCTGGAGCCCATTGATGCAGCCACTTGGTCAATCCATCTCACTGAGGGTCTTCCTCTGTTTCTCTGACCCTACACATTACCAAACATGATATCCTACTCCAGAAACTAGTCCTCCTGATCAGTATTATGAAGTATGAGAGACAATGTTTGGCCACCCTGGCCTCCAAGGAGCACTTTGGTTACATTTATTCCAACACAGATCTGTTGGTTCTTTTGGAAGCTCATGGCACTTTCAATATTCTCCTCCAGCACCATAATTCAAATGCATAAATTCTTCTACGATCTTCCTTATTCTCTGTCAAGTTTTTCCACACATGTGAGGTAATTGAAAATGCCATGGCTTGGGTCAGGCGCACCTTAGTCCGCAAGCTGACATCTTTGCTCTTCAACACTTTAAAAAGGTCTTGTGCAGGAAATTTGCCTAATGCAATACATAGTTTGATTTCTTGACTGCTGCTTCCATGAGTGCTGATAGTTGATCGAAGAAGAATGAAGTCCTTGACAACTTCAATCTTTTCTCCGTTGATAAGAATGTTGTTTCTTGGTACAGTGGTGAGGATTTTCGTTTTCTTTACATTGAGATGCAATCCATACCAAAGGCTGTGCTCTATGAACTTCATCAGTAAATGTTTCAAGTTCTCTTCACTTTCAGCAAGCAAGGTTGTATCATTTGCATATCGCAGGTTGTTAATGAAGCTTCCTCTGATCCTGATGCCATGTTTTTCTTCATATAATCCAGATTCTCCAATTATTTGCTCAGCATACAAGTTGAATAAGTATGGTGAAAGAATACAACCTTGTCGAACACCTTTCTTAATTTTAAACCATTCAGTGTAACCATGTTCTATTCAAACAACTGCCTCTTGGTCCAGGTACAGATTCCTCATGAGCACAATTAAGTGTTCCAGAATACTCATACTTCACAATATTGTCCATAGCTTGTCATGATCCACACAATCGAAAACCTTTGCATAGTCAATAAAGCACAGGTAAACATCTTTCTGATATTGTCTGCTTTCAGCCAAGATCCATCGGACATCAGCAATGATATCCCTCGTTTCACAGCCTCTTCTGAATCCGGTTTGAACCTTAGGAAGTTCTCTGTCAATGTATGCTTGCAGCTATTTCTGTATTACCTTCAGTAAAACTTTACGCACATGGGATATCAAAGAGATTGTCCAATGATTTCCGCATTCTATTGGGTCACCTCTCTTTAGAATGGGCACAAATACGCATCTTTTCCAATCAGTCAGCCAAATAGTTGTCTTCCAAATTTCTTGGTAGAGATGAGTGAGTGCCTCCTGTGCCACCTCACTTTCTTGAAAGATTTCAATTTTTGTTTCATCAATTCCTGGTGCCTTGTTCTTTGCCAATTCCTTCAATGCACATTGGACTTCTTCCTTCAGTATCATTGGCTCTTGAAACAGTTGAACATCAACCATGTCCTTTTGGCACTGTGACTCTGTGTATGCTTTCCATCTTCTTCTGATGCTTTCTGCATCATTCAATAATTTGCCCAGAGAATACTTCAATAACGAATGTCTTTTATGTTGTTTTAAAAAGACATTTGCAAAAAATAAATCATTGTTTCAAAATTTTGGCATGCAATGTCCAGAATAATTTCTATCACCAAGGTCATATTTTCCAGCTATTGATCTTTCTTGTTTCCAACCTTCATACGCCAATCACCACTAATTATCAATGCATCTTGATTGCATATTTGATCAATTTCAGACTAAGGAAGTTGGTAGAATTTATCAATTTCATTATCACTGGCTTTAGTGGTCGGTGTATACATTTGAATAGATGTGGTATTAAATGATCTTCCTTATAGGCTTATGGCTATTATCCTATCACAGAAATCAATGTGCTTTAAGATAAATCTTGGAATTTTCTTTTTGCTGATGAATGTGACACCTCATCCTCTTCAATTTGTCATTTCTGGCATAGTAAATTATATAGTTATCCAATTCAAACTGACTAATTTCAGGTCTATGATGCCTAGGGTAGCTATCTTTATGTGTTCTATTACATGTTTGTGAGCTTCCAATTTTACTTGATTCATGCTTAATACATTATGTATTCTTATTATTGATAAATATTTTCATATGTTTCTCCTCATTTTGAGATGTGCCCCATCAGAAAATGAAGCTCCCAAAAATTTTACTCCATTCGTGTCATCACAGTCTACTCTACTTTGAGGAGTCAGCTCTTCTCCAGTATTTTTTAGTTCCTTCCAGCCTGAGGGGTCCGTCATTTGGCACTGTACCTAACAATGTTCTGCTTCTATTTGTTATGTTTTCAGTTGCTTAGCATTCCAAAATTGTCTGCCTCTCCTTCTTCCTAGTTTATCTTTAGCTGGAAGCTCAAATGAAACATTTCCACCATGGGTGGCCCTGCTGGTAAATGTAAAATACAAAACTAGGAATCAAGAAAAATGCTAAGAGAAACTCTAGATGGCCTTGGGTTGAGTGATGAGCTTTTATATAAAACACAAAAACCATGATCCATGAAAGAAAAATTGGATAAGTTGTACATCATCAAAATAAAAACATTCTACTCTGTAACAAAACTGTTCAAATAATCAAAAGGCATCCCACAAAGTGTGAAGAATTTTTTGCAAAGTAAATATTTGACAATGGGCTCATATGTAAGATATAAAAACAACACTTAAAACTCAATAAACTTTCTAGCAAATAGCCCAATTTGGAAACAGGCAAATTAGCTGAACAGACAACTCATCAAGCAGGTACACAGACGACAAATAGGCATCTGCAAAGATGTTCAACATCATGTGCAAATAGGGAATTAAAATTAAATAAAGCTATCACTGCATACCCATTATAATCACTTACTTCCAAAACTGACATCAAATGCTACTGCTGATGCAGAGCAATAAGAAATCCATTCATTGCTAGTGAAAATATAAATGGTACAACTGCTTTAGAAGAGAGTTGATGTTTCTTATAAAACTTAACATAGCTTGACCATATATTTCAGCGATTTTTCTCCTAGGTATTTATACAACTGATTTGAAATCTTAACATTCACCCAAAGCCCTCATTCAGTTGTTTATAACATCTTTACTTACAATCTGAAAAACTGGAAGTAATCAAGATGTCCTTTAATAGTGTGAATGCATAAATATGTAATGTATTTATATAATATTATGCAACAATAAATGACCTATCAATTTAAAAAAATGAGGATGGATTGTAAATGTTATTGCTAAGTAAAAAACAAATCAATATAAAAGCATCGATATGCATAATTCCATATTACATGATTCCAATTATATGAAATTTATAAAATGATTCCTTAATAGGTATAGAGTTTATGTTTGGGGCGATGAAAAAGTTTTGGAAATAGTGGTGATGGTTGCATAACATTGCAGATACAATTAATGCCACTAAATTGCATACATAAATTTATCAAAATGGCTAATTTTATGCCATACATATTTTGCCACATATGACTTTTAAAACTCTAAGAATACATGACAGTTATAACAGTCTCTGTCACTGACTTACTTCATGTTCCACATAATATCCTTTCTAAATAAATTATGAGTAAGAAGACGTATATTAGAATGGAAATAAGACAATGTCCTAAGGAACTTTGAAGGATTTACAATCATTCTGTTCTTAAACACACTCACAGTATAAGGAAGTTTGGCATCCTCCAGGTGAAGTAGCAGTTAAAACACTAGGCTGCCAACAAAATGTCAGCAGTTTGAATCCGCTAGCCAGTCCCTAGGACAAGATGTGGCAATCTGCATCTGTAAAAGATTTTCAGTCTTGGAAACCCTAAGGGCTAGCTGTACTTTGTTGTATAGGGTTGCTATGAGCTGAAAGAGACTCAGCAACTTTGGGGTTTTAAATTGCTTCTACATCTTGTCAGTGTAGAAATGGAGAGGGCTTGCACTCAGTATCCATTCCTCCTTCCTTTGGTTTGTTTGTACTACAGAAAATGGTAATTAGAGAGCTATATTTCCTAGGAACCCTAAAACCAAGAGTTTCATATGTGATTACAGGTTATTGGCCAGATGTCCAGGAGAGAATCAGATGGCAAAAAGGAGTCAATCAATTATGTGGCCAAAAATAGTTGGAACACATCAGGTTATTTAAACTAAATGAAGGTAAATTTCCAGGTCAATCGTGATATGACGATGAAGAAGTGATGTGCCTACCCTTTGATAAACAAGTACAAACTTAGAAGGCAGTGAGTCTTACAATTATAGCAAAGCATTCCTACAATCTGGATTGCAGGAATTGTCATGTTCACTGAACCAATAATTTCAGTGGAGTCTTCTAGATTTTACCACCTTCCTGATGATAGAACAATTAGCAATGCTTTGAAAAGTTTTTCACTGTTTTTCTAGGAGTTATTCCCAATATTAAGGACATACCAACAGTCCATTCCAAAATTTAATAAGTACATGCTTAAAAGGTTTCAGCTTAAAATACGTAACAAGATTTGTGTTTAAAGAAAATAACCCAGAGAGGTTGAATATTACAAGCCAGAACTGGTTGCAAGAAATAAACTCCAAAATAGGAATCAGGAAGTTGATATCTCAACTTTTTGGATTTGATAACAATAATTATATAGTTTGATGGCATAATTAAATACTGGAAATTCATGGCTTGCCGTGGAAGGCCTGTTTCAGAGTGAATAAGCTGCAGTCTAAAGGGAAGATTTGGTTTTGAAAGAAAAAAAAAAAAGATTTGAAAGAAATAAACAGGAAACAATTGCTTATACCATATTCAAATAAATAAGATTGAATTCAGGAAGTAATGCAGACTTGTGAGCTGACAAGAGTATGATTTAGCTCTTCAGTGCATTGAGCTCTGTTGCTCATGAGTAACCCTCTAATCTTGAGAAAACTCTGTATGTAGGGAATATTTCTCAGTTGAAAAGTTTTCTTAGGCCCTGCTTTATGTCTTTATTTCTAAGACTGTAGATAAAGGGGTTCAGCATGGGTGTGACCACAGTGTACATCACTGAGACTATTGCAGTTGGCTTGGGATTTGGGGTAGCAGCAAAACTAAGATAAACACCAAGACCTGTACCATAGAACAAGGAAATGACTGAGAGGTGAGACCCACAAGTGGAAAAGGCTTTAGACTTGCCTTCAGCTGATGAAATTCTTAAAATGGAGGACACAATTTTACTGTAAGAGTAAAGGATCCCAATAAGTGGAAAAACACCCAGAACTCCAGTTGCAAAATACATGACTAAGTCATTGAGGAAAGTGTCAGAACAAGCAAGTTGGACTACCTGATTAATTTCACAGAAAAAGTGGGAGATTTCCAATTCCGTACAAAATGACAGTCGCAAAACCATTAAGCTATGTAATAGAGACTCCAGAACACTCATTAACCAGGAAGCCAGAAGCAGGAGGCCACAGAACTTGGGGTTCATGATGACCATATAGTGCAGTGGATGGCAGATGGCCACAAACCGGTCATAGGCCATCACTGGCAAGAGGATATTGTCTACACTTCCGAAGAGCATGAAAAAATATATCTGGATGATGCATTCTTCATAGGAAATAACTTTATTCTGCATCTGAATGTTCAGTAACATCTTTGGAATGGTGGTGGAGATGAAACAAATGTCTGCAAAAGAGAGGTTGGAGAGAAAGAAGTACATAGGTGTGTGGAGGTGGGAGTCCTTGATGATGGCCAGGATGATGAGTAAGTTTCCAGTGAAGGTGACCAGGTACATGGATAGGAACAGTACAAAGAGGAGGGGCTGCATCTCTGCCTCTTCTGAGAGCCCCAAAAGGATGAATTCTGATATACGTGTTTGGTTTCCTGGTTCCATGTTGCTGAAGAAACTACTGGAAAAAAGAAAAAAAAAAAAAATGCAAATTTAGCCATGATCATTTACCAAAATTTGACAAATATGTTGTTGTTCACATTTTGGTTTTGTTGCTATTGTTGTTGTGTGCCACCAATTGTTTCCAAGAGTGTGTGGTAGATTTGAACATTCAACTTTTCAGTTAGCAGTCCAGTGCTTATCCTAAAGTGTCCCACCTGGGTTGTTTATATTTTAAGCTTGTTAGTAAATTAATTCCTTTATAGGATGTATAGATCTAGTGTCATTTAACTTTTCCTGGAATTCGAGATGTTTGCTCTTCTTCTTGGTGCTGAAACTGACAAGACTTCTTTACTTCTAATCCTAAATATTTTGCTAAAGAAAACATTGTTGTTGTTTGTTTTTAAGTGAGGTTGGGTCAGTTCTGAATCATAGCAATCCTGTATAGGGATTCCGAGGAGCGGCTGGTGAGCTTGAACCACTGACCTTAAGGTTCAAACTAACCTTGTAGTCCAGGGCATTCAACTGCAGTGCTACAAACATTTGTTGTTGTTGTTGTTGTTGTTAAATGCCGTCGAGTAGGTTCCGACACATAATGAACCTGTATAGGGTTTCTGAGGATGTAAATCTTTATGGGAGCAGAAAGCCTCATCTTTCTCCTGTGGAACCTCCGGAAATTTCAAACTGCTGACCTTGAGGTTAGCAACCCGGTCATAATCGCTACACTATCAGAGCTCCATGCTACAAACATTTTGTTGTTGTTGTTAGGTGCCATAGAATCGTAACCGACTCATAGTGACCCTATGCACAGCAGAACGAAACACTGCCTGGTCCTGGGCCAACCTCACAATTATTGCCACGCTTGAGCCCACTGATGCTGCCACTTTGCCAATCCATCTCGCTGGGGGGTCTTCCTCCTTTTCTCTGACCCTCCACCTTACCAAACATGATATCCTCCCCTAGTGACTAGTCCCTCCTGACAATATGTCTGAAGTATGAAAGACAAGGTTTGGCCATCCTGGCCTCCAAGGAGCACTCTGGCTGCACTTCTTCCAACACAGATCTGGTGGTTCTTTTGGCAGCCCATGGCACTTTCAATATTCTCCTCCAACACAATAACTCAAAAGCATTAATTCTTCTACAGTCTTCCTTATTCACTGTCCAGCTTTCGCATGCATATAAGGTTATTGAAAATACCATGGCTTGGGTCAGGCACACCTTAGTCCTCAAGCTGGCATTTTTGTACCTCAACACTTTATTGTCTGTTTTCTTCTTTTTTTGCCATTTTTTTTTTAATTTAAGGTTTTTATTGTGGATTAAGTAAAACTTTACAGGGTAGATCATCAGTTTTACATTCAACAAACCATACACCTTGTTTCATTACAATGATTATAATCCCCTCCATGTACATCAGTTAACAGTATTTCTCTCTATCCACTTTAGCTTTTTTAGAAAACAAAATAAATAAACACTCAGGCATATATAATAATTTACACCATGAAAGGGCACATCCTGCAAGTCAGCCCCCTGGCCGCCAGCTTTTAGTTCCCTCTTCCCATGAATCTAGAGTCCTCAGCTGCTCCCTCTCTCCATGTTCCCATCTCTGCCTCCATCTCTGGTGTCATTGCTTCTCTGGATAAGGTCTCACATTCCACTTGTGCTCTTGTCCCTTGACGAACCTAGGGTCCTTTGTTTCAGGACTGTAAGATTAACTACTTCCCTGTTTTTGTTACAAAACTTAAACCTTTACAATTGTGACAGTCACAATTAGTCGTGATAACAACTACTCACTATTGAATCATAAGAATCATATCCCCATCTCTTTTAACCAGACCCATCTAGACAAAATGAAAACTATTCAGTGGGAACTCTTGCTTTCCCCATACATTATTATACTAACCTCCCCATTGAACCTTGTAAGTCAGTCACTTTGTGCCTTTTTCACCCCTCATTTTAGGTAGCCAATGTCTAAGTTGTCCATTTCTATCTACCCTGTGTACAGAGGGGGTAGGATTAATACTTGATGTGAAGACTCCTTCCCTCTCTGTTGGTATTTAGAGTTACTACCTCCGTGAGTATAGGTCAGTTTTATCAAATTGTAGCAATTTACTCTTTTTTCCTTTATCAAAATTTGTTTGTTTGTTTTTTGATCTTCCTCTAGTCGAGTTCTGATTATCAAGCCATCGAGGCTAGGTCAATGGGTACTATCTGCAAGTTTGGGTGTTCTTGTGCATCTACCCTCACTTCAGCTGGATGCTTCACTCTCAGCTCTAGCCCTCTGTGGCTACGTCCTTGTCCATGGGCTCAGGTGTCTCCAGGTCTCACCACACTTTGGACCAGCCCTTCCTCTTCTCTCTATAATCTCCAGATTAACAGGAGTCAATGGACCGTGTTTGAACTCAGCCCATTTCTTCATTGCTGATTTTTCCCATCTTCTATTCACCAGTAGATTTACATGCCTGCTCACGTGTTCCCGTTGAGTTTCAATCTTAGAGGGGAGTTTCTTCTGAAGGAACTTGATTACTTGCCTTGATAGCTTCCAAGCAAACAGCTTGCTTATTCTTGAAGTAACCAGTTATAATACCATTTTTGTTTGGGGTTTTTCCTGATGATCTTTCTTTGAAGATGAATCTTCTGTCACTCTAGCTGTTGCAGGCTGATCTGCTTGTCATTTCTAGTGGGGATGTCCCACCTCAGAAGGTTCTGGATGGAACTCAGGATTCCACCTAAGGTCCTATACTCTGCAAAGTTTCCACAAGAGGCCTATTTCACTGGGCAAATTCTAGAAGCCCCTTTAGGAATTAAAATCAGTTATATGTTTTAGGCGGGCTTAGAAGTTTTCTGTAATCATGTTTCCTGACACTCCTTTCTATCCCGCTTAAGTGTCTATTTTACAATAGTAGGCAAGCAAAGAAAACCAATATTCATAAGACAGTCACGCATCTTAGTATTATTTCCCCTCTTCAAACTATTCCTAGATCCCTGTATCACAGAGCCCTGTTGTTCCAAGTTTGAGCATGCATCACTATTTACCTCTGTATCATTTAGCCCATGCAAACCTGTCTTGGTGTTCCCCTATCAACCTTGTTCTTCCACCTCCTCCCCCTTCTTATATTGCCCTCCCCAAAACCCAAACTATGATGTGTCTGCCGTTACCCTGTACTCTACCATTGCCTCCCTCCACCTTCCCCTAAATTCCCTACCCCACCACCATGATTTTGGTTACCTTATATTCCATTCACTTTTCCCACCATTTAAGAGAGTCTATTTTATCCTGTAATCTACCTGACCTTCTCACCACATGGATCTCTGTTCTTCTGTGTTTACCTTCTTTCATGCTGTAATTGTTTTAATCATAGATTGACCAACTAGATCCTCTGAATTTGTTCTTA
>NW_006408786.1:3015651-3019958 GCF_000296735.1 Chrysochloris asiatica | reverse complement strand
CTTTTCTATCTTAGTAGTATTGAGAGATTTGTCATTCAGCTCACTAGTTCTGGCTTACATCTATTCAATTCTACCCCTTTGCCCTTTCAATGTGTTGTCCATTTCTGATATCCTATTATTAAATGTTTGGACCTCTTTCTGTAGGTTTTGAGTTGCTTCCAATACTGTATCTATCTTATTTGATTTCCCTGACATCTTCCTTAGTTTTCTCAACTCCATTTTAAAGTGTTTTGATACATTTTATAATCAGTTTTCTGAATTCCTTCTCAGGCATTTCCAAAGCCTGCCCTTCTTCCAGTATGGAAATGCTCATGATCATTAGTCACTGTTGTTGTTGTTGAGAAGTGCTGGTTCTGACTTATATTGACACCTTGCAGGATTTTCAAGGAGTGGCTGCTTGCAGTTAGCAGTCTAGGTCTTATCCTACACCACGGCTCCAGAGATAGCATTAGATAAATACAAATCAAAACAACAACATTATTTGCAAAGTTCAAAAAGAGAAAAAATAACAAAAGCTCATAAGGATGTGGAGAGACAGGCACCCTCACATATTGCTGGGGGCTGTAAAATGGTGCAAACTCTGTGGAAATTTGTCTGCCTCTCCTCCAAATGTTGGAAATAGAAACACTATGTGACACAGTGATCCCTCTTCAGCTGCATATATCCTAGTGAGAGTCACAACACAAATAGATATGTGCACACAAATGTTCATTGTAGCACAATTCACAATAACAAAAAGATGGAAACAACCCAAATGCCCTTCAATGGATAAATGAACTTGGGTACATATACACAATGGGATACTCTGCAACATTAAGAATAATGCAACATTAAAGTTGCTGTTGTCAAGTGCCATCAAGTCAATTCCGACCCATAGCGACCCTGTATAGGGTTTCCAAGGAGCAGCTGGTGAGTTTGAACTGCTGACCTCACAGTTCAAACTGCTTTGCAGTCTGTATGAATCTACAAAACACCTTATAACATGGAAGAGCCTGGAGGTTCTTGTTATTAGGTGCCATCTGGTCAGCACCAACTCATAGCAAGCCTATGCACAACAGAAGGAAACACTGCCCTCTCCTGCACCAACTGCATAATTGTTGCTAAGCCGGAGCCCATTGCTGCCATCACTGTGCAAACCCATCTCATTGGGAGTCTCCTCTTTTTCTATGGCTCTCCATTTTACCAAACATATCCTTTTTCAGAAACTGGTCCCTCCTGATACCATGTCTGAAGTATGAGAGACAAATTCTGGCCATCTTGGCTTCCAAAGAGCATTCTGACTGTACTTCTTCCAACACAGATCTGTTTGTTCTTTTGGCAGTCCATGTACTTTTAATATTCTCCTCCAACACCATAACTCAAATGCATCAATTCTTCTATGGTCTTCCTTATTCACTGTCCATCTTTCACATGTATATGAGGTTATTGAAAATGCCATGGCTTGCGTCAGGCGCACCTTAATCCTCAAACTGACATCTTTGTTCTTCAACACTTTAAAGAGGTCTCGTACGGCAGATTTGCCTAAAGCATATATGTCATGTGATTTCTTGACTGCTGGTTCCATGAGTGTTGACTGCGATGTGAACAAAATGAAGTCTTTCACAACTTCAATCTTTTCTCCATGTATATGGTTGTTATTTATTGGTCTAGTGGTGAGGATTTTTGCTTTATTTATAGAGAGATTCAACCCATAATGAATGCTGTGGTCTTTTATGTTCAACAGTAAGTATTTGAAGTTCTTTGCATTTTCAGCAAGAAAAGTTGTATCATCTGCATATTGCAAATTGTTAATGAGTCTTCTTCCAATCCTGATGTCATGTTTTTCTTCATATACTCCAGCTTCTCAGATTATTTGCTCAGTATACAGACTAAGTATGGAGAAATAATACAACCCTGACACACACCTTTATTAATTTTGAGCCATTCAGTGTTTCTTTGTTCTATTTGAACAACTGCCTCTTGGTCTACGTACAGGTCCCTCATTAGCACAATTATGTGATCCAGAATACTCATTCTCTGAAGGACATAATGATGAGTGAAATTAATCAATCACAAAAGGGCAAATATTCTATAAGACCACTATAGAAAAAAGGCAAGGTTTACTCACTAAAAGAAATATTCTTTGAAGGTTACCAGGGTTGGGAAGGAACGGGGAATGATTCATTGGCTAAAGGTTAGACACTTATTAACTTGGATAAAAGGAAAGACAATATACAATAGGAAAGAAGTTGGAAAGAAATGATGGAGACAGGGAAAGACACAGGAAGAGTGCCAGAGTTAAAGGCAATAGAGGCAAATATTGTATACACAATTCTGCAATGGTGATCTATGAGTCAATACATGGATAGACATTCAGTATGAACCTGTAGGATGGGGAGTGGAAGTATACCAAAAATATATATATATAGGTTTTACAGAGGATATTTGTACGTGGGGTATTTACCTTTGCTGCAAATAGATCCATTAATACAGGGGACAAACTTATGAAACAAAACCAAAACGCTTGAAGGTTCAGGACCATAATCTGATTCAGGGAATACCATAGTCAATTACAATAACATAGTCCACAAAGACAATGCTCTATATGTTGATTAGTGATGTTACAGTTATAATAGGAAAGAATAGGCCAAACTGCAAACCACCCAGAAATATTGTAATAAATCAGTGTTGTGGTTAGGTCATTAATATAATTATAACCAACTGAATTGTGGAAAAAAGATTATTTAGACCAAAGGAAGGAAATATCAAAAGGATATCATCCAGGATTGGACAAGTGCTATCATCCAGAGACACTGATGAAGACAATAGGTACAAGCATCCAGAGACACTGACAGAGGCACAGGAAGCTAACCCTCCTCAATTTTGTGATATATTGTAAATGCTGGGCTCTATGCCTGTAATTATGGGCCTATTTTGAAATGAGTTGCCAAGAAGTAAAGATTAAGTAGTAAAGGTTACAATGGATCTAAGTATTAAGAATGCCCTGGATCTTGCATCTGGCTCATGGGATTTGCAGCCTGACCTGATTCACCAGTTCTCACAGCCTCATGTGTCAACAGCCTTTTGTCTGAGCTGCCAATTTGGGTTCCTCCTTTTCTGAGATTATGTTGGTGAGAAGATTCCTCTAGTTTGATCTCTGAAATATGGATCTGTGACTTGCCAGCCTCCACAATTTCATGAGTCATTTCTTTTGATATTTGTGAGTTTTGTGAAACATTGCAGCATGTTGTTGAACCCTGAGACTTCAGGGGAAGGAAAATTCGTGATTTTTATCAAGGACTATGGAGGGGAATTACATGTTGGAAAAATTGAATAGTTGGGCTATCTTTAACCTTCAATTCATAGGGATCAGTCTTGTGTTGATTTTTATTTAAAAAAATTATTCATGCAGAACCACTTTATACTCTGCTTTCTGGGAGAAATGACACAGATCCAGAATAAACCTGTCAATTCTTCTAAACTAAGAGGAGTCAATCAAGAGAATGATGAAAAGCCATCCCTCTTTTGGGGATACATAGTTAAGGCTGTTATTAAATTTACTAATCTAGACCCCAGTTCACCAAAAGCTACTATAGCTATAAATACTGCTTTTATCAGTCAGTCAACAGACATCTGTAAAAAGTTACAAAACTAGCATTAGGCCCCTGAGCTCTCTAGACTTAACTGCTAGACATAACCACTACTGTCTAAAACAATAGGGATATGGAGGTGACAGGGCAGGACCACCAAAAAGTTAAGCTTCTTCCAGCAGTTAAATGGCTCAGAACCAAACCACCTCTTCTGCTCCAGGCAAGAAGATGGACAACAACTGCTTCTGTTGTGGAAAGCCTGGACACCACTGCTGTAAGTGCAAAGGGCAACCAATTCCTAAAACCCTATGCCCTCAGTACAGTAGGTATGGGCATTTGGGCACATGATTGTCAAGCATTACCTAGGGTGCACCATGAAAGTCACAAGACCAACTTGGTCAATAAAGAACCTACGGACCAATAAGGTCTGGGGATGATATCACTTCCTGTATGCATCACGAAGATCTCTCACAAGGAGCCCCAAGTCATTGTGCACATGGTTGGTAAGTTTATTTAATTTCTAGTATACACAGGAGCCACTTATTTTGTGCAAAAACTCATAGTTCTTTCTCCCCTTCATCCTGTATGGTTGACAAGATTCTTTTGAAAAGAAGAGAACCTAACAAATTTCTGGATATTTGTAGACTTCCCCTTCATGAAGGAAATAAAAAGGCTTTATTTCAGGGGCATCATTTTGGAAAATAATACCACTATTATTCAAATTTATGCACCAACCAC
>NW_006408786.1:3004979-3013471 GCF_000296735.1 Chrysochloris asiatica | reverse complement strand
GTCATGCTGGGTAAGGTGGAGGGTCAGAGAAAAAGAGGAAGACCCCTAATGAGATGGATTGGCCAGGTGGCATCATTGATGGACTCAAGTGTGACAGCGGTAGTGAGGTTGGCTCAGGATTGGACATTGTTTCGTTCTGCTGTGCATGGGGTCGCTATGAGTCGGTTCCGACTCAATGGCACCTGACAACAATAATAACAGGAGAATTCCAAATGTATCAAGACCTCTGTTTTGCCTACTCCTCCTCTTCAGCAGAATCTCCCTATCAGTGAAAAAAGGAGTTCCTCAACTTTTTGAGTCTAGGCATCCTCACTCTAGTGACAGCCATATCCATTACAGATCGTATTGTAAACAACCATCTAAATATCCAATATCCAGTCCAATAAATTATCGTCTCCTCTGTGACAAAAGAATTGGACAAAGGTTCAGGCAGGTCCTAAGGGTGCTCAAAAACTCACTGAATTCATTAGTTAAGATGGTCATGGATTGTCACATAGCCCTTGATTATCTACTAACCAAAGAATGGGGCCTTTGCACAATAGCAAATACAACTTTGTTGCACCTACATAAAATGTAATTGGGGAAGTGGAACTCAAGGTCCATCACATTCTGGAGAATAGTAAGTGGCTACAAGGACAAAAAATAGTATTCTCTCAGCCTCTCTAGTCTCAAATTAAAGATTATCTTCTCTCACTAACCTGGATCTGTCACTTCCTGGGGCACCTGACCATCATATTTCTACTACTCATCTTCGTATCTTCTATTATAAACCTGATAACTTCCTTTGTAACTAAGATAATAGCATCTTTTCATAGACAAATTATATCAACTCATGCTTTGCTGCATTTACAACAACTTTCTCTGAGTATTATATACCAGGCAGGTCGAATCTTCAAGCAAATATCCACTTAATCATCTCTTTTGTTCTCCATTCAGCTGTATCATCCTGCAACTGCCAGCCCTGAGCAGTGAGACAAAAACCTCTTCAACCTAAGGACAAGAGGGAACAAGTACACTACCATAGGAACAATGTCCTCTATCAGCAGGAATCAGCTACTACAATCACCCCTCTTTTCTGAAGCATCAGGGAAACCTAATCCCTGAGGGGGAAATACTAGACAGTTAGTTTAGAGAAAGAAAGGCCAGAAAGAATTGCCTAGAAGCACTGCAATAAATCAGTGTTGCATTTAGGTCATGGATACAATTATAACAGACTGAATTTAGGGACAGTGTTTATTAAGACTCAATGAGGGAAACATCAAACAGACATCATCCAGGGATTAGACAAGCATAATCATCCAGAAACACTGACGAAGGCACTAAGCACAAACATCAGGAGACACTGACAATGGCATAGGAAGCCAAATCCTCTACAACTAGTACACAAAAGCTTAGTCTAAGTAATTAGACTAAGTCGGGACAACCATGCAAAGAGCCTGACAAAGTCACTGGAAGCCAAGCCTCCTCCAAATAGTATATAAAAACTAGTCTGAGTAATCATTGGATGTCCTCTCTCTTGGGATGTGAAAGCTCATTCTCCACTCTACAAAAGCATCTATCTTTGTCTATAATTAACAAATCTTCTTGCTTGCTTAAACATCTGTCTGTTTGGCTCTTTTCACATATGTATTGGCCTGTTGCTGTTGTTGTGGAGTGCCGTTGAGTCGGTTCTGACCCATAGCGACCCTGTGTAGGGTTTTCAAGGAGTAGCTAGTGAGCTTATACCACCAACCTTGCAGTTCAAATGGCTTTTCAGTCTGGCGCATTCGCCCACAGTGCCGCACCAGGACTCCTACACTCTAATAATTCTTTGGAAGGAAAATAAGACCAAATCAGAACTCTTCATCCACACTGTGATAGTGAGTGGGATCTTAAAAGCTGTGAGAGGCTATCAAAGTTTTGACTAGAGCACTCTACCTGACCAGAGGGGAAAAAAGTGATAATAATTGAAGACACTTGCAACCAATTGGTCCAATGGCTAATGGGGCAGGAAATATCAGTCTGTGTGACCCTGAGACCAAAAGAACTATATGGTACCAAGCTACCATTACTAGCTGCTGTAAAATAAATCACACCAGAAGATCCTCAACAGAGTGGAGACAGTGTGAAACTAAATTCAAAATCATAAAAAAAAGTCCATGCATACTTGTCATACAGAAATTGATCAAGACTATGACCCTTTGTCACATTCAGATCTGGAACTGAAGTCACCAGTGGTTTAATTTTCAGTTAATTAATGGATAAATCTATTGTTGGAACAACAATACTAGCGAAGTACACACACCATAGCATAGTGACCCCTTTGAGATCAAAAGGGAACCATACAGCAAAAGTAAAACTTGATTAAGGATAAATAAAATAAGAACTATCAGAAAGAAGTGGGATAAATAATGTTTACTGAGAGGATTAAAATCATTGAGATGAAATGAAATGTGCATGACCTAAAACTGATGATCTGCTCTATAAACCTTCATCCAGTTAAAAACAAATGCTTTTTAAAAAAATTTTTTTTTAAATCACATATATTGCATTGAGCAATACTGGTGCATAAGTGTTTTTTTGTGTTAAAGAGTAAAGACATCACTTTTAGAACTAAGGTGATCTGACACAAGCCATTTTATTTTCAATTGTCTTATATGAATGTAAAAGGTGGACATGAACCTGAAAAAAACAGAGAAAAATTGATGTGTTGGATAATGGCATAAATGGAGAATATTGAAAGCATTATGGACTAACAGAAGAACAAGCTAATCTGTTTTGAATAAAGTATAGCAAAAATGCCCCTTAGAGGAAAGAATGGTGAGACTTTGTCTCAGGTACTTTGGACATGTTATCAGGAGGGACCAGTCCTTGGAAAAGGATATCATGCCTGGTAAAATAGAGAGTCATCGATGAAGAAGAAGATTCCCAATGAAATGGACTGACACAGTGATTGAAACAACGTACTCAAACATGATAACAGTTACAAGGATGTCACAGGATTAAGTCATGTTTCATTCAATTATGCACAGAATCACACTAAGAGTCAGAGCCAACTGGATGGCACCTACCATCAACAACAAGTGCTCTTGACAGCACTGGGAGCGGAAGTAAAATTTAATTTTAAAAATCCTTGCCCTTACATATAATTCTAGAACATGTATGCATTGAAAGTGATAGAGAAATCCAGGCTACTGAGATAAAAAGAAACAGTAATGAAGTAGGCAAAAAGGGAGGAGAGGAAATTATTAAAAGCTATTTAAGATTTAGAGAGCGGGTGATGGGACAGCAATTTCCTTAGGTTCAGGCAGTATTTCAATCCCTAGTTCTTACCCACACAGTACCCAGAAAAATAGTAAAAGTTAAATTACCCATTTAGATAAGTATTTTGAATCTTCATGACTTAAAAGGATTTCTATACTCATATTACAAAGATAACTTTAAAAAAATCAGTAAGTAATTAAAACTCACATAGAAAAATGGCAAATAATTCAAATAAAAGAATTTCATTGATTGATTTTTTTCAAAATCCAAAGAGCTTGTGAGGTATTTGAGTATAAAAAACAGTAATTATTTAATATGCTAGTGAAATGTTAGTAGGCTCTACCAACGCTTAAAGAAGAACTTACAGGAATTCTCCACAACTTTGTCTGGAAAATGAAGAGCACAGGGAGCATTTTCTTACTCATTCTGTGAACTCAGCACTACTCCAATATAAAAACCAGATACAGATTTTATAATAAAGGAAAATTACAAATCAATATTACTCTTAAACATAAATTTTTAAATCCTCAGCAAAATATTAGCAAAACAAACCCAGCAATTACAAAAAGAACTATACACTACAACCAAATGAGATTAATTCCTGAAATGAAAGACTGGTTCAAAATTTGAAGGTAATAGCCCACATCAGCTCACTAAAGAAAAAAATATATATCATATCAATTACAGAACAATAAGCATTTGATAAGACTCAAAATCACTGCTTATGTTTTAAAAATTCTCCAAAAACTAGAAATACATGAACTTCCTTGACTTGATAAACAGCATCTTTGAAAACTTACCTCTGGTTGGTTATGTGCTGTGGAGTTGGTTCCGACTCATAGCGACCCTGTACAGGGTTTCTGAGTCTGTAAATCTTTAAGGGAGCATAAAGTCTCGTCTTTCTCCTGTGGAGCAGCTGGTAGTTCTGAACTGCTGACCTTTCAGTTCGCAGCCTGATTCGTAACCACTATGCTACCAGAGCTCGTTAAACTTCCCTCGAGGATCATGCTAAATAATGAAAAACTAGACACTTTCTTCTTTAAATCAGGTACAAGGCAAAGATATTCCTTCTTACCACACTTATTCAACATTAGAAGCACTAACTAATACAACAACACAAACAAAAAATGAATGATATACAGATTGTTGTTGTTGTTGTTAGGTGCCATTGAGTCAGTACCGACTCATAATGACCTTATGCTCAGCAGAACGAAATCCTGGGCAGATTAGGAAATAAAGCTTCCTTTGTTCACAGAAAACATCATTCTCTATATAAAAATCACAAAGAAAGAGCAATAATGAGAAGAATGCTGAACTATATACAGGAGGTAAAAGTGACAGTATACAATATAAATATATAACAGTGAAGTGTTTCCCACATATCAATAATGAACACTATATATACATATATATATACCTTTACAATAACATTTACGTGTTAGCCAAACAAAATGCATACAAAGTTGATAGGTAGAATGTTATAATACACTTTGAGAGAAATAAAAGAAGAATCAAATAAATGGAGAGATAGATTATGTTCATGAATTAGAAGAATCAATAAAATTGTTAAAATATCAATCCTTCCCAACTTGAACTAAACATTTAATGGAAGTCCAGGGCTGCGAACCTTAAGGTCAGCGGTTCGAAACTACCAGCCGCTCCACGGGAGAAATATGAGGCTTTCTACTCCCGTAAAGATTTACACCTTCGGAAACCCTGTACAGGGTCGCTATGGGTCGGAACCGACTTGACGGCACTTAACAACAACAACAACAAATTACATTTTGATGTTGTTGTGCTATTAAATTGTTTCCAATACATAGCAACCCTGTATTAGGTTTCCAAGAGGCGACTTGTAGATTTATACCGCTGACTTTGCAGTTAGCAAACCAGTGCTTATCCTACAGTGTCACAGTAGGACTCCACGATATTATATAGGTATTGATAAAATGATAGATGAGTGCTCGCTTTGGCAGCACATATACTAAAATTGGAACGATATAGAGAAGATTAGCATGGCCCCTGTGTAAGGATGACATGCAAATTCGTGAAGTGTTCCATATCTTTTTGGTTGTTTAAATTATTATATTTTCCTGAGTGTTTCTGTGTACACCTGCCCCCCCCCCAAAAAAATAAAGTAATGGAAACAAATACTGTTGAATGATGATGCATGGAGGAGATTGTAATCATTGCAATGAAATGATGGTGTAAAGCCAATGTTCTTCCATGTAAACTATCACTCAATTCACAATAAAAACTAAAAAAAAAAAAAAAAAAAAGATAAATGAAAATAGCACTTAATGCCTGTGGTCCTTCTCCCCCACCCCACTCCCTAAAAAAGCATAATTCTAATATAATCAGGAGAAAAGCATCAGACAAATACCAGTATCAATTGACAGACATTTTATAAAATGCTTGACCAGTACTCCTCAACACTGCAGCACTGTGGCTGTGTAGGATAAGCTCAGGATTTTGAACCTCAAAGTCAATGGTTCAAGTCCACCAATGTCTTCTAGGGAGAACGATGAGGTTTTGTGCTCCCACAAAGATTTAAACCTTCAGAACTCTGTACAGGTCCACTTTGAGTCAAAAAAGATTCAACAGAACATAACAACAATAAAAACTCTTCAACATTATCATAGTCATCAAAAACAAGGGGAAAAACCCCACAATAATAATAATATAACAAGGTAAATATTATGAAATGACAGTACACGGAGGGGATTGAAATCATTGTAATGAAACAAAATACATGATTTGTTGAATGTAAAACTAATGAACCTTCACTCAATTCACAATAAAAAGTTTCTTTAAATAAAAAAAAAAGAAAAGAGGTGGGGTAGAGGGGGAAAGGTGTTTTTGTTTGGAAGGAATTGAATTTGTGTTACTGGTGGTAGAATATTTTGGAAAAAGATAATGACAATGGTGGCACACCATGAAAAATGTAATTACTGTCATTGAATTGTAAAAGGTGGAAGTTGTATTAGTGAATGTTTTAGTTTGTACATTTTTTCGAAAAGAAAAGAAAAGAAAGCTGGAGGGAAAAAAATCTGTGATGGTCACAGGAGTGTAAGGAGATATGACAAATCATTTTAATGTGGGATTCTGAATGGGAGATGCTAATTATAGTAAATTGAGTATGGGGTTTATGAGAACTATCTGCATTGCATTTGCAATTTTTCTGTAATTACAAAAATGTTTAAATAGAAAAAGTGTATTAAGAATTTTAAATGTGAACCAAATGCAAACACCTTAGAAACAGTAAGCTATAGCTTCACCCAGATTCCTCTACAAGCCTTGGGGCTGGGGGGAAATAACTGCTGTAAGGCTCAAATACTTCTTCCTTAAAATCAGCATTATGATGCAAATTTCATAAATGAATTAATAACTAAATAAAACAATGATAGTTAAATCTCAAGCCTCATATAACTCAGTGAAATTTTGGATACACAATGATTCAACCCCTAACTCATTCATTCCCCATTTCTACTATGCTATTTTCATCCCTCATCTTTTTATGATTTTGGCAAAAGCATTAATCAGTTCCTCACAATGAAAAGGGCAGTCTCTCCACAGGATGAGCATGATGGTGGACATCCCCTGTCATAAACTCTGCACTCTCCACTAATTTCAGAATTGTCAATCCTGTAGCCAAAACGTATGGTCACACCGTTACCTGGTTAAGCTCATGTTTCACATAGCAAGCCGAGCCTTCATTGTTAATCAGACATTAACTATTATGTGTAATTTCCTAAGCATACATTACAGTTTCATTAATCCCAACATTTTACTCTCCTGTTGTCTCCTCTTTCAAAGATCAGTTCAATCATAAACTTCTCTGTGAAGTCTTCACTTAGTTTCCCAGGAAGTAGGCAAACATGTGATGTACTTCATTAAGTTTGTAGTTCCATCACAGGATGCAGAATTTGTTTATTTACATGGCTGTTGCCCTGTGCAGACTGTAAGATCCTGAGGGAAGGAACAATGTCTAATAGCAGGTTATTCAGCACTGAATTATATTCATTTCAGAAACATAATTTAGTGCTAAATAAAAGTTTCATGAGTTACTAACTAAACAAAAAGTTGAATAAAGTTAAACAGATCCTTCCAATAATGGTGGTGAAAGGAGATGCTGTAAAACAAGGAGAAATTCTGTTGACCAATGAAGGCCTAGTAATGAAAGCCAAAGCAACGCAGAGAAAACCGAGTACAGAAAGAAGACATTTTAATATATCCAGAATAACGCTCCAGAATCAGGGTCCTTAGCTTAGCAGGACTTTATGTCATTAAAATTGCCTTTGTTTGTTATTCCTGTTGAAACCCCTGAAATTATTTCCAATAAAAGAGAGCCATCACTCATCCCCCATTTCCCAGTACCTGAGATGCTGTCGCTCATCCAGATGTTATCAGGGAAGAAGAGTCTGTGTTCACCAATACTGTTTCTTTCTTGTATCACTGCTAAAGTTGTAAGCTGTGACCCCCCGAAGGGCAGGGAGATGAAACCACTCATGAGGTCTCTGGAAGATACAATTGTGTTTTCTCATCATTTGGAAATTGTCAAATAGGTATGAGCCAATGTAGAGGAAGTATTTACAAGTCTTTGGCTTTAGTGGATGAATTCCCATGTGCCTCATTACTGAAGTATTATTTGATCTTACACTCCCTGAGAAATGTATTTCTCTGGAGTTACAAGAGAAACAAAAAGGAAACTTGTGCCAGTTTTGACTCTTGGGAGACAACTTGCTGCTCGGTGCACATCTTTTATCACATTGGACTCCTTCCCAGGAGGTGGTCACCTGCTGGCATTTTTACCATGTCTTTCATTCTGATTAATTGACAGTAGACCTTAAATTAAAAAAAAGGAAAGTCATCCCTGTCAGTAGAGAATCAGGAGAGATGCTTTTAGAATGATCTCTAGTTTCTGCACATATAAAGATCACAACATAGTAGGAAACATTTATATAAGGTGGTTATTAGTCAGAATCATTTTATCCTATCATAGACAGCATTGTACTTCAAGGTAGATTTCGAAATGCTGTTTTTGACAATTACTGTGATGCCATTCTTATTCAGCTTGTCTTTCCCAGCATACAATTCAGAATGGCCAATACCAATCCATTTTAGCTCATTAATGTCTAAGACATGGCTATTTATGTGTTCCATTTCATTATTTTTTAATTTTTTTAATGTAAAAAAGACATGTCTTTTATTTGGGGGGCATTTATTTTTAAGGCAGCAGGAATGAAGGT
>NW_006408786.1:3000312-3004769 GCF_000296735.1 Chrysochloris asiatica | reverse complement strand
TTTCCCATAATCATACAGTTATCAGAGTCAGTCTCAGCACAGTTAGTGCAACATTTTCTTCAACCTTGAAAGCTCCATTGTTGTTGTTGTTGTTGTTAAGTGCCGTAGAGTCGGTTCCGACCCATAGCGACCCTGTACAGGGTTTCCGAGGGTGTAAATCTTTACGGGAGTAGAAAGCCTCATCTCGGCTGGTAGTTTCGAACTGCTGACCTTAAGGTTCGCAGCCTGATTCGTAACCACTACGCTACCAGAGCTCCATACCTTTTACTATTTATGGCCTGTTTGGGCCACTTGCAGTAGAAAAAGACTTTCAACATCAATATTTAGCAGCATTTTTAAAATACACTTTTTGTTATCTTGAATAGAGAGCTAAAATATTCTTTTAGTTCAATAATTTCAGATGATCTTATTACTTCTATACATGAGATAATGATCTTTCAATATTTGTGTGGGTGATGTTTCTCATGTTTTTGAAGATTCTAGGAAGCTTTGGGAGATTTAATTTTTCTCATGATAGAAAACAGGAGCCCTGTAAACCCAGGAGGGTCAGATGAGCAAGCCTTCTGTATAGCTTAGTTCCTGGTATGTGAAGAAATCTACATTGTCTCCTATCTCTCAGCTCTTAGAAAAGAAATTTGAGAGGAAGGAAAGCAACAACCAGTGTTACATAGCAATCAGTATTACTAGGAAGGGAGAGAACAAAGTAGAAATAATACTGCCTAATAAAACTAACAAAAGCCAAATCCTTTAATTCTAGGATGTCTGCAAAGAAGAGATTCAATGGAGCATTAATGTAGAAAAGGAGGTATCACTCGACAAAAAAAAAAAAAAAATTAACTGTAGATACATCACTCAAGACTAGAGAAGCAACCACTAAGAGCATTTGGCTTCAATCCCATTGTCCCCAGAAGGGCACATTCCAGGGAACTGATATTGAAGTTCAACAACCTTTGAGGGGAGAACCAGAGACCAATACCTTCACATGCAAAAAGGCTACTAGAGCAGCGACATGGCTGTCAAAATTAGCAAGAGCTTACATTATCTTACGTTATACACCATTTGAAATCCAACTTATACTTGATTTTTCAAGAAGGCCTGAGACCTGTGCAGAGACATCTTAAACATGTCTAGGGCTCCCTCCTTTGGAAAGGTTGAAGAGAGCCTCTTCATTAATTCTTTCTACTAATTATTTCATATCGGTTCACCGTTTAAGCTAGAAAAGACACAGAATCAGCTAGCTTCTAATTTGGACACCAATACTCCACACACAATTGAATGAATGACCACAATTTCCTGGTTCTTCCATTGGGCAAGCTCAGTAGGTTTCTTTGGACTCAATAGGTTTGATCTAATTTGAGAAAAGTGTGTAAACATAAGGCCAGATTTTATTCATCTCTGTCCCAGAAAACTGGTGGAGCACTCCTCGACTCTTGTATAGGTCAATGACTGGCTTTGTCACATCCTTGTACTGTCTTAGCCTGGCAGCAACTGCTTCAGGTTTATCCTCTTCCTACTGGACTAATGGTTCACCAGTGATATCATCAAATCCATGTACATGAGGTGGATTGAATGAAGTCCAGGTTATATACTCTTCAACTAGGAGGGTGAATCCAACATCAGCTGAGACGATCTTTGAGTGTTTCAAAGGGGATATTCAAAGTGAACACTAGATCCAGCTCACAGATTCTGTCCAGTGCCTCACCCTGTACTAAAGTCCTAAGAAAACTATCTAGGAGCTGCGGCTGTTCTCCAGCTCCAACATCATTAGATGTGTGATCACATGATCTGGAACCAAAAGACCTTTCCCTATGTACTGCTTTGCCATATCACCAACTTCTTTGTTGGTCTTGATGTTTTCCCCGCAAGAAGTGGCCACTGGAGAGATGCTGGAGACGGAAGTTCTGGGCGATCCTCTGGCACACGGTGCCCTTGCCGGAGCCGGGAGACCCAAGGATGACATCTAGAAGGAGTTTGGAAGCCTTCATGAGGAAGGGGACGGCCAAAAAGACAGCGGCACCACAGGGAGCCTCGGGAACTTTGTATCTTCTTCCCCTGAGAAGCAGCGCGCCTAGTGGCTTCCAGCTCGGATCCTGCCGGGCGGTGCAGGACTCGAGCCTTATGTAACCAGAGACAGCAGTTTCGCACAACCACTGGCTGGTGTCTCCTCGTCTTCCCACAGTCAGCTCCCCAAGACGCCCTGCCTGACCCACGTGCTCCCCAGGATCCCTGGAGCTTGTGGGGGCGAAGAGAGGTAGAAAAGACCTAAGGGAGAGAATCTCCTTTGGGGGGCTCTCTATGAATCGGAATGGGCATGAGGGCAATCTCCATTTCATTTTTTATGATTTCCAATTTTCCTAGATTCTTGCTTCATGCATTCCACATTCCAATTAGTAAAAGCTGTTTGCAGCTTTTTCTTCTCATATTCATTTTGTCCCAACAGCACTGAAGGTCCCCAAAACTTTACTCCATCCACGTTATAAAGGTCAACTCTACTTTGAGAAAGCAACTCTTCCTTAGTCATATTTTGAGTGATTCTCAAAGGCTTATCTTCTGGCACTGTATCAGATAATGTACCACTGCTTTTGTTAGAATTTTCAGCGGACAACCATTCAGAAGTGGCCTGCCTCTTATTCCCATTCTGCTTTAGTCTAGAGGCTCCTTTGAAACCTGTCCACCATGGGTGACCCTGTTTGTATTTTAAATACTGGTGGCATGCCTCCCAGTATTAAATCAACATACAAGCCACACTATGACGAACTAGCAGACTAGTGGTGGATTTTGCCCATAGACTCCTCAATACTGCAACTCAGGTCTTCAATTTTTGCTTCAGTTCTTTCCGTTTGAAAAATGCTAACATGTTCTTCTCTTTTGGTTTTCTAAGTCCAGGTCTTTTCACATTTCATTTTGATACTTTTACTTTGTCTTCTCAATCTGCCCTTTCATGTCTTCTGTTCAACTCTTTTAGGCCATCATTTCTTCAACTTGTTTTAGCTACTTACTCTACATTCCAGAACAGGTTTCATTCATTTCTGACATTCATTTGGGTCTTTTATTTCCTGTTATTTTTAGTGATCTGCTTTTTCATATTGATGTCCTTGATGTCTTTCCACAGCTCATCTGGTCATTAGGGTTCAATGCATCAAATCTATTGTTGAGATGTTCTCTATATTCAGGTGGGATATATTCAAGGTTGTAGTTTCATTTTCATAAACTAGTTTTCGTTTTCTTCAGCTTCACTTGAACTTGCATGTAAGTAATTGCTAGTCTGTTCTGCCATTAGCTCCTGGCCTTGTTCTCACTGATGATACTGAGCTTCCCCATGGTCTCTTTCCACAAGTATTGTCAAGTTGATTAATGTGTATTTCATCTGGTGAGTTTTCTGGGTATTGCTGTTGTTGTAGTTAAGTGCCACCAAGTTGGTTTTGATTCATGGTGACCCTGTATGTGGTTTCTGAGGAACAGCTGAAAGGTTTGAAACATCACTCGTAGGGCCAATAGTCCAGAGTTTATCCTAAAGTGCCACACCAAAATTGTATGTATATTTACCATTTATATTGGGTTTTTAATTTTGTTTTGGTTTGAATAAGACAAATTACATATTCAAAGGAAAAAACAATTTCATTGTCTCCATCAAACATATGAACAAAAATGTTTCATAGGACTAGCTGCTGGCATAGTTCTTGAGCAAAGGAAAAGAGGGCATTTTCTGGGTTGAGATCTCACTGAGTCCTAAAACTACCTTTCTTCATTAACTAAGGCTGCTGTAACATACATATCATAAATGAGTGTCTTAAAGTGTAGAAATTAATTTTCTCACAGTTCTGAAGGTTCAAAGATCAAACAAGGGTCTTGGCTGTGTTGAATCCTTCATTGTCAGCTGTTGTTCTTGTTGTTATGTCCTATCAAGTTTATTCCAACTCATAGCAACCCTCTATAGGGTTTCCAAGGAGCAGCTGGTGGGTTCAAACTTCTGACCTGTGATTAACAGCCCAGTACTTATCCGATAACATGACACCAGGACTCATACCAGTAGCCCAAAGTATTTGTTAGTTCCTTAGCTTGTAGACAGTCTTCACATTGGCATCTGTCTTCCCCATTGTGTGCCCATCTCTCGGTCTAACTTTCTTTCTTTTAAGTTTTTATTATAATCTGAGTGATAGTTTACATGGGAGAACATCGACTTTACACCATAATTTCATTGCAATTATTACAATCTCCTCCATGTATCATCATTCAGCAGTATTTGCTTCCATTCCTTCCATTTTTGTGTGTGTTTGTTGAGTGGGGGCATGGGTACAAAGTAACACTCAGGAATACATAATAATTTAAACAACCAAAAGGCACATTCTGCAAGCCTGCCTCCTAGTCACCAGCACCCAGTCCCCCCTCTTTCCATCAGTCCAGAGTCCTCAGCTGCTCCCTCTCTCCATGTCATCATCTCTGTCTCCATCTCTGGT
>NW_006408786.1:2999202-3000212 GCF_000296735.1 Chrysochloris asiatica | reverse complement strand
GTACAAAAAAACACTCAGGAATACATAATAATTTAAACAACCAAAAGGCACATTCTGCAAGCCTGCCTCCTGGTCACCAGCACCCAGTCCCCCCTCTTTCCATCAGTCCAGAGTCCTCAGCTGCTCCCTCTCTCTATGTCATCATCTCTGTCTCCATCTCTGGTGTTGCTCCTTCTCTGGATAGGGTCCCAAACTCCACCTGTGCTCTTCTCCTAAAGACACTCAGATATAATTCCATGTGTCAATAAACCTGGCTCCCCAACTAAGTATCTGGAGGTACCCCACTCCACAAGTAAGCCCCCTGCCCAAAGTCATTCATGTTTACTGGCTCCAGCAGCCAGAAATTCACCACTCTGGCTCATGCTCTAGCTCTTGGTTCTGCTGCTACTTCTCCTCTGTCACTCCCCTGTTACACCTCTGGTGTCACAACTTTCTGTCTCTGAGTACCAGAGTTTCAATGTGCAAAGATCTTGGGATCCAAACAACACACTCAATTCCTGGATTCATTTCTTTGATTATAGAGACCTACCAACCTCTTACTTTTGATATGGTTTATTTTATACACACATGTTGCTGTTGTTGTTAAGTGCCATTGAGTCATTTCTGAACCATAGTGACACTGTACAGAGTTTCCAAAGAGCAGCTGGTGAGCTTGAACCATCAACTTTGCAGTTCAAATTACTTTGCATTCCAGAACATTAACCCACAGGGCTATAGCAAGACTCCATACACACATTAGAGTTCCAAATTTCTGCAATCACAATTAGTCCTGTTAGCAATAACTCATAACTGGATCATATAATCCGCCAGCACCTTTCTCAGTCTATTCTAATCTAGACTCATCAGTAGAAAGTTGTTTTATAGGAGTTTACAAAGACTATGGTTACAAGAGATATTAAATAGTTCACCGCACCACAGTGACCCTGCTAGTATTTGAAGTATTGGTGGTATAGCTACCAGCATCACAGCAATAAGTAAGCCACCATATTAAAAACAAACATAGAGAATAA
>NW_006408786.1:2997646-2998723 GCF_000296735.1 Chrysochloris asiatica | reverse complement strand
AAAACAGCCACAGCTGGCCCTGAACTGTTTATCACTAGGAAAAAGGCCTGAATGGCGATTGTGGAGTGGGACAGGCAGACTAAAAAGGAAATAGGCCGAAAATTAAATCCTAAGTTACATCACAATGACCAACAGTGGCATCTTGAAATTTCTCAGGAAAAAAACTGAAAATGGGAGCCCATCTCCTGATCACATTTACCTGGAGGCAATCATAAAGCATTAAAAAAAAAATCCAAAATACACACCCATCTAAGTATTAAGGCCACAGATAACTCCCAAATATGCCCCCAAAACAGAAAGAGATGATCATATCAGCACATGTCCAAAAATGAGATAAGGTGACTCAGCAAATGAGCTGGAAGTAGACCTACACTCCATACTGGAAGAGGGACAGATTTTGGAAATGCTTAAGAAGGAATTCAGAAAAATGATTATAAAATATATCAAAACTCTATACAATGGAGTTGAGAAAAATAAGGAAGTTAGGAAAATGCTACAGGATAAATCAAATAAGATAGATACAGCATTGGAAACAATTCAAAGCCTACAGTAAGAAGTCCAAACAATTGATAATGGAATATCAGAAATAGACAATACACTGAAAGGGCAAAGGAGTAGAACTGAAGAGATACAAGCAAGAATTAGTGAGCTAGATGATAAAGCTCTCAACATTACTAAGATAGAAGAACAAGCACAAAAAAGGATTTAAAAAATCTGAAGAAGGCCTAAGATTCATGCTAGACAACATGAAGAGGAATAATTTAACAATTATCGGCATTCTGGAATAGGAAGAATCACACAAGTCCAGAAAGGAGATAGTTGAAGAGTTTCTGGAGAAAAACGTCCCTAACATCCTGAAAAGTGAAAAGATAAGCATTCAAGAAGTTCAACAAACCCCAGGAAGGATAGACCCTAAAAGAAAATCAGCAAGACATATAATAATCAAGCTCTCCAAAATCAAAGATAAAGACAGAATCCTGAAAGCATTTAGGGAAAAGAGAAGTGTTATACAAAGGCAAGCAAGTAAAATTAAGCTCAGATCTCTCAACAGAAACCATGCAGGCAAGAAGACAATGG
>NW_006408786.1:2994708-2996127 GCF_000296735.1 Chrysochloris asiatica | reverse complement strand
ATTGCTACAATTTGATGAACCTGACCTATACTCATGGAGGTGTAACTCTACATACCAACAGCGAGAGAAAGTGTCTTCACATCAGGTATCAATGCTATTTCCTCTGTACACAGGGTAGAAAGAGACGGGCAGCTTAGACATTGGCTACCTAAAATGAGAGGGCGATAAAGGCACGAAATACTGGCTTACAAGGTTTCAAAGGGGAGTATAGTTTAAGAGTGTGGCAGGGGAGAAAGCATCCCCACTGAATAGTTTTCATCTTGTCTAGATGGGTCTGGTGAAAAGATATGGGGATAAGATTCATATGATTCAATAGTTAATAACTGTCATCATGACTAATTGCAACTATCACAATTGTAAAAGTATACATTTTGTAACAAAAACAAGGGAGTGGTTAATCTTACAGTCCAGAAACAGAGGACCCTAGGACCATCAAGGGAGAAAAGCACAAGCAGAATGTGGGACCTTATCCAGAGAAGCAGCTACACCAGAGATGGAGGCAGAGATGGAGACATGGAGAGGGGTAGCAGCTGAGGATTCTAGATTCAAGAGTTGGTGTCCAGGAGGCTGACTTTCAAAATGTGCCCTTTAGAGGTGTAAATTATTATTTATGCCCAAGTGTTGGGGTTTGTTTCTTTTTTTTTTGCTTTTGTTTAAAAAAAAAGCTAAAGAGCTAAAGTGAATAGAGAGAAATACTGTTAACTGATGGTACATGGAAGGGACTATAATCAATGTAATGAAACAAGGTGTATGACTTTTTGAATGTAAAACTGATGATCTGCCTTGTAAACTATCATTCAATCCACAATAAAAACCTTTAAAAAATGCAATATTTAAAAAAATTGACAAGCAAGTGGTTGACAACAGCTACAAACATAAAAATAATACACAATTCATTCTTCCATAAGAGTCACTTTATTTCCTTCAACTTCCATTTGGTATAATATCTGCATTTTAAAATTATACAAGAAGCTTGAGGTATCTGCTCAACCTGTATTCCACTCACTGATAGCTTTCCCTACACTCTTAACAAGCTGACTTATACTCCTACACCTAAGACTGAGCTGACTGTGCTAGCAGAGGGCATTTTATAGATGAACCAGTCAATTTTACTTACTTGAGAACTGAGTCTTATAATTCAAGGATTCCAATGGGGTGTCCTCTGCTGGTACAATGGTTAGCTGTTCAAATCACAAGCCACTTCCTGTAAATTCTATACAGAGTAAATATGAGTTGGGATCTACTTGATGGCACTTAACAATTTTCAAGTCCATTCTGCCTGAGGGTAAAGCATTATACATTGCTTGTTAGTGGTCAGAAAGAACTCAATGGGGACTGATTTATGTCAATACTCAAAATGGGTTTAGGCCTCCCACTGTTAAACATATGATCAAGATCCAATGGTATTCAATGAAGAAA
>NW_006408786.1:2992167-2993178 GCF_000296735.1 Chrysochloris asiatica | reverse complement strand
TAGAGACCCTTTTATTAAGTCTTAAACAGGACAAAGACAAGTTATCCAGTTGAGGAACAACAATAATGCCTCATGCTTATAGCATCCCTTATCTGGATGATTTGTGTTTTCTTCATCCTGTTTTGAACTTATTAAAGGGGTTCCTATAAAATATATTTGAATTTAAGTTCTTTTTATACCCTAGAACTAGACTCACATTATCTGATTTGAACATCAGTATAAAACTACACTGGGAAGCCTGGTGATCATGTGGGATAAGAAAGGGATTGTGAACTACAAGGTCAATAGTTCAAGCCCAACATCACTCTGTAAAAGAAAGATGAGACTTTCTGCTCCCACAATAATTTACTGTATCAGAAACAATATAAACGTCATTGAGTCAGAACAAACTCAATGGCACTTAACAACAACAGCAAATAAAGTTACATTGATCAAGTTAGCATTCTACTGGTTAAAGACTAGTCATATAAATGAACAGAACAGAATAGAGAGTCCAGAAGGAGACTCATACAGATATATTAAACTGACTTTTGACTAAGGGAGAAAGGACATTCAATGGAAAAAGCATAGTCTTTTCAACAAATAATGTTGAAACAATTTAATGTTCACATACAAAATAATAATTATAATCTAGACACAGACCTACACCTTTCACACACACACAAAATAATTCAAAATGCATCATAGATCTTAACGTAAATTTTAAAACAACAAATAATCTAGAAAACTAATAAGGGAAATTTTAGTTGGCCATGGGTTGGGAAACAAGTTTTTAGACACTACACAAAAAGTGTGATCCATGAAAGAAAAATTTATAAGATGCAATTCATCATAATCAAAAAGTCTGGTCTGCAGCAAACATTGTTAAGAGAATCAAAGTTCAACCCATAAAATTAGAGAAAATGTTTACAAAACAAATGTGTGATGATAAACTTTATCCAAAATATACAAAGAGTGCTTAAAACTAAACAAGTGGTTTCTAGCAAACAACCCACTTAGAAATGGGCAAAA
>NW_006408786.1:2990351-2991552 GCF_000296735.1 Chrysochloris asiatica | reverse complement strand
TAGTTAAAATGGCTAATTTTATGTCATACATATTTTGGGACATATGAATTTTTTTTTTAATAGGAAAGATGTAAGAATATATGGCAGAGTTATAACAGTCTCTATCATTCATTCCCACCACTCATTTGTCAGTTTATCATATTGTGGTGACTTTCATGTTGTTGTAATGCTGCAAGTTATGACACTGGTATTTTAAATATCTTCAGGGTCACCCAAGGTGAACAGTTTCAGTGGCGCTCCCAGATTAAGACAGACTAGAAAGAAGGAGAGAATGACTCCTTTTGAGTGTTGTGCCCTGAAAGCCTTAAGAAAAACAGCAGAGTGCCTGGCTGGCCTGGTGCTGTGTTCTCAGGAGCTGCTGGCGTCTTCTCCTGCCCAGTGCCAGAATATTTTCATATATAGTGCCAGAAGATGAAAACATTATGAATAGCACCAGAATATTGTCAGATATAGTGCCAGAAGATGATTCAGTCAGGTTAGACAGCATTCCAAATATGACTTGGGAAGAGCAGCTTCCTCAAGGTATAGTTCACCATGATGCTGCTAATGGAGTAAAGTTTGGGGGACCTCCATTTGCTGATTAGGCACAAATCAAAATGAAGAGAAACACCTGCAAATATCCATTATTAATCAGAACATGGAATGTATAAAATATGAATCTAGGAAATTTGAAAGTAGTCAGAAATGAAATAGAACTCACAAAGATTGATATCCTAGGTAGTATACAGCTGAAATTGACTGGTATAGGCCATTTTGAAACTGACTATTTAGGAGCTCTGGTAGTGTAGTGGTTACGAATTAGGCTTTGAGCTGCAGGGTCACCAATTCAAAACTACCAGCTGATCCGTGGGAGAAAGAGGAGGTTTTCTGCTCCTGTAAAGATTTACGGCCTCGGAAACCCTGTACAGGGTCGCTATGAGTCAGAACTGACTCAATGGCACATAACAACAACATAAGGTTTGGAGTCCTGCTGTGGCACTGTCCTTAATGCATTGGACTGCAAAATAAGCTTGGACAGAAAGGCCAGTGGTGGTTCAAGCTCACCAGCTGCTCCTCAGAAACCCTGTACAGGGTCTCTATGAGTCAGATGCTGACTCAAAGGTACTAAGTAATATCATATAGTTTACTATGCCAGGAACGACAATTCCAAGAGTAATGGCAGAACATTCATCATCAAAAAGAATGTTTCAGGATCTATTTT
>NW_006408786.1:2987045-2988267 GCF_000296735.1 Chrysochloris asiatica | reverse complement strand
GTTAACACAGAGTGACTGTACCAAAAATAAATGGTCGATGTTCAACCATTCCAATGATCAAGAACAGATGGTATCAAGGAAGAAGTCCAAGCTGTACTGAAGGTATTGACAAAAAATGAGGCTCCAGAGATTGATAAAATACAAATTGAAATATTTCAATAAACTGATGCAATACTGGAGGTGATCATTCATCTAAGAAATTTGGAAAAGAGCTACCTTGCCAACTAATTGGAAAAGATCCATTTTGTGCCCATTCCAAAAAGTAGTGACCCAAATGCAATGTGGAAATCATTGCACAATATGATTAATAGCTCATACAAGTAAAATTTTAATGAGCATAATTCACAAAGCTGCAACAGTACATTGACAGGGGACTGCCAGAAACTTAAGTAGGATTAAGATGAGGAAGTGGAACTAGGGATATCGTTGCTGTTGTCACATGAACCTTGACTGAAAGCAGAGAATCCAAGAAAAATATTTACTTGTGCTTTAATGACTATGCCAAGGCATTAGACTGTGTAGCAAATGACAGGCTATGGAAAATTGTAAAAAATGGTTATTCCAGAGCACTTGATTGTGCTTGCATATAGACTTCTTGTATATACAAGAAGAACTTGTATATAGACTAAGAGGCAGTCATTCAAACAGAACAAGGTGATACAAAATAGCAGAAAGTCAATAAAGATGTGTGAAAAAAGTTTAAAGTCAAGAAAGGGCTGTATTCTTGCACCATACTTATACAATCTGTATGCTGAGCAAATAATGTGAAATTCTGGATTATATGAAGAAGCATGTGGTATCAGGATTGGAAGAAGGCTCATTAACAACCTGTGTTATGCAGATGATAAAACCTTGCTTGCTGAAAGCAAAGAGGACTTAAAATATTTACTGATGAAAATCAAGGACTATACCCTTTGGTATGGATTGAACTTCAGTGTAAAGAAAACAAAAATCTTTACAATTGGACCAATAAATAACACATGATAAATGGAAAAAGTATTACAGTTATTAAAGACTCCATTTATCTTGGATCTAAAAATCAATGCTCATGGAAGCAGCAGTGAAGATAACAAATGACATATTGGATTAGGCAACTTTGCCGTTCATGACCTCTTTAAAGCATTCAAGAGCAAAGATATGAATTTGAGGACTAAGGTGCCCCTGACCTAAGCCATGGTATGTTCAATAACCTCATATGCTTGTGAAAGTTGGAAAATGAATA
>NW_006408786.1:2983694-2984447 GCF_000296735.1 Chrysochloris asiatica | reverse complement strand
CCAGATAGGGAGAAGGCCAGGTCAATTACAGGATTAAACAGACTGCAATAAATGGTCAGAAAAGTTAACAGACTATAAGGCAACCTCAATGAAAATTAACACTTCACAACATACCAAGAGAATGAAAATCCAAGAAGAATATGAAAACATTAAAATTATGAGGAAATGTACAAGAAAGAACACAAAAGTCATGAATTCAACAAAGAGAAACAGAAAAAAGAAGCAGCAACACCACAAAAAAACAAACGTAATGACAGTAATTAATCAATACCTATTGATAACTACACTGAACATAAATGGATTAAATGCACCTGTTAAGAGACATCTTGTTAAGATAAGAAAACAAGATCCTTCAATATGTTGTCTGCAAGAGACACATCTCACACAGAGAGACAAAAACAGATTAAAAGTTAAAGGATGGGAATATATATACCAAGCTAATTGCAATAAAAAGCGAACAGGAGTAGCTTTTTATTGCAATTAGCTTGGTATATATATTATGGATAAAATAAACTTTAAGGCAAAAACCAGTATAATAGATAAAGGTGAACATTATATCATGATTAAAGGGACAATTGAAAAAGATGAAATAACCATATTAAATATCTATGCCCCCAATGAAAGAGTGCCAAAATATATAGAACAAATTCTAATAGACTTGAAGATAGAAATAGATGAATCTACAATAATAGTGGGTGATTTTAATACACCACTTTCAAAAATGGATAGAACAACCAGAAAGAAACTTGACAA
>NW_006408786.1:2968255-2968768 GCF_000296735.1 Chrysochloris asiatica | reverse complement strand
GCAAAGACTTTTGATTGTGTTGATCATGGCAAGCTATGGACAACATCTTGAAGTATGAGTATTCTGGAACACTTAGTTGTGCTTATGAAGAATCTGTACATGGACCAAAAGGCAGTTGTTCGAACAGAACATGGAAACATTGAATGGTTAAAAATTAAGAAAAGGGTGTGACAGGATTGTATTCTTTCACCGTAATTATTCAACCTGTTTGCTGAGCAAATAATCCAAGAGACTTGGTTATATGAAGAAAAATGTGCATCAGGATTGGAGGAAGACTCATTAACAACCTGTGATATGCTGATGATACAACCTTGCTTGCTGAAGGTCAAGAGAACTTAAAATATTTACTGATGAAGATCAAAGAGCACAACCTTCGGTATGGGTTGCATCTCAATGTAAATAAAACAAATATCCTTACCACTGGACCAATAAACAACATTCTTATCAACAGAGAAAAGATTGAAGTTGTCAAGGATTTCATTGTTCTCGGACAACTATCAACACTCACAGAAG
>NW_006408786.1:2967072-2967491 GCF_000296735.1 Chrysochloris asiatica | reverse complement strand
TGTTCAAAACACTTATCTAGACTTCTATTCAAAGACAATGATCCAGAGAGATCAAATATAAAAAGCCAGAGTGAATCACAATAAAAAGACACCAAATAGGAATCTGGAAATTGATGTTTAAAGTTTTTGGGGTTTGAAGACAATAATGATGCTCTTCCAGTCACATGCTGGTTCTCCATGGCTTGCAGCGGAAGATCTGTTTCATAGTGAATCATCTGCAGCTAACCTGAATCAATCATCTATTGAAGGAAAATTTTTGGTTAAAAAATTCCTTTTGATAGAAATACACAAATAACAATTGCTTATATCAGATAAAAATAAAGGAGATTGGAAAAATGTAGTTATCAGCTTACGAAAGTATGATTTAGGTGTTCAATACTTTGAGTTCTGCTGCTGCTGAGTAAATCTCTACTCTTGAG
>NW_006408786.1:2960598-2966498 GCF_000296735.1 Chrysochloris asiatica | reverse complement strand
CTCAGTAACCAGGAGGCCAGAAGCATGAGGCCACAGAACAGGGGATTCATGGTAACCGTGTAGTGCAGTGGGTGACAGATGGCCACAAACCGGTCATAGGCCATTAATGTCAAGAGGAAATTGTCTAATACTCCAAAAAGAATGAAAAAATATATCTGAGTGATGCATTCTTCATAAGCAATAACTTTATTCTGCATCTGAATGTTCAACAACATCTTTGGGACAGTGGTGGAGCTGAAACAAATGTCTGCAAACGAGAGGTTGGAGAGGAAGAAGTACATGGGTGTGTGGAGGTGGGAGTCCATGATGATGGCCAAGATGATGAGCAGGTTCCCAGTGAAGGTGACTAGGTACATGGACAGGAACAGTCCAAAAAGGAGGGGCTGTAACTCTTCCTCTTTTGAGATCCCCAAAAGGATGAATGCTGAAATATGTGATTGGTTTCTTGGTTCCATGTAGCTGACAAATCTACAATTCAAGTTTAACCATAATCAATAAATAAAAATGTAACATATGTGCTGTTGCTTATATTTTGTAGTTGTAGTTTTGTGTCATCAAGTCGGTTCAGCTTAACATAAAAGCACACACACACAAATCTTCACAGCTGGATCATTAAATCATGATAAATGGAGAAAAGATTGAAATTGCCAGGGCTCATTATTACTTAGGTCCAGAATCGAATCTATGATCATGGAAGCAGCAGTCAAGATATTAAATAATAGACATTTCTAGAAAGATGTCAGCACAGGCCAACCCTGCACACACTATCTACAAAAAAGATCCCAGTCCACCAAACCCATTGCCATTAAGTTGATTCTGAATAATAGCAAACCTGTATATTTATGTTTATACATATAAATTTATTGTTTATATATATGTATAAACCTTTTCAAGTTTCCAAGGCTACAAATATTTATGGGAACAGATAGTTTCATATTTCTCCTGAGGAGCAGCTGGTGGGCTTTCATTGCCACTTGAAGTTAGCAGTGTAGTACTGATTCTACAGGGTCACTAGGGATCCTTACAACAAAATATGAGACACCAAATTAAACACATAGAGAAGATAATCCTGGAATCTTGAGCTTGGAGGAAAGAATAGAGAAGTGGATTGAATATTGACTTGGTGACATGGTTTGTTATACTGTCAGATTGTCGTACTATGGTTGCTTGAGTTTTGCTGTGATGTTGGAAACTATGCCACCGATATTTTAAATATCAGCAGGGTACACCCATGGGAGACAGGTTTCATCGGATCTTCCAGACTAAGACACACTAGGAAGAAAGAGAGTGGACTAATGCTGAATGATTAGTCACTGAAAGCCTTATGAATAGCAGTGGAACACTGTCAAGTAGCATTAGAATATTGAATACTGAAAGATGATAAATAACACCAGAACATCATCAGATATAGTGCCAGAAGATAGGCTCCTCATCTGAAAGGAACTCAAAATAGGACTAGTGAAGAGCTGTTTCCTCAAAGTAGTAATGACTTCAATAAGTAAAGCTTTCAGGACCTTAATTTGTTTATGGAACAAAATTGAAATTGAAGATAATCAGCTGTAAACAAATATTAATAATGAGAACTTGAAATGTATGAAGTATAAGTCTAAGAAAAATGTAAATTGTGAAAGATGGAATGCAACACATAAAAACTAATATTCTAGGAATCAGTAAGCTGAAATGAACTGGTACTGACCATTATAACTGATAATCATATGAATTTACTATTCTGGGAATGATTGATTGAAGATGAATGATGTCACATTCATCATGAAAAAGAACATTTCAAGATCTATCTTAAAATATCATGCTTGTGTGATAAGATAATATTACCTGTATGCCTACAAGGGAGACCAGTTAATATCACTATTATTCATATTTATACACCAACCACTAAAGCCAGAGATGATGAAATTGAAGACTTATTTGGGCTGTGAACCGCAAGGTCAGAAGTTCAAAACTACCAGCTGTTCCGTGGGAGAAAGATGAAGCATTCTGCTCGCATAAAGATTTACAGCTTTGAAAACCCTGTACAAGGTCTCTATGAGTTGGAACCAACTCCACAGCCACCACCACCACCCACCAAATTTTTCAGTCTGAAATTAATCAAACATGCAATCCAGATGTTCTGATAATTACTGATGATTGTAGTTCAAAGGTTGGAAACGAAAGGATAAATAGTTGGAAAATATTACCTTGGTGATAGAAAAGAGGTAGGAGAATTTTGCAAGACCAATAACTTCCTCATTGCAAACACCTTTTTTAAACAATATAAAAAATTAGTATACACATGGACCTCACCAAATGGTGTACACAGAAACCAAGCTGACTACATCACGGGTAAAAATGGTGGGAAAATTCCATATCATCTGGCAAAATCAGACCATGTGTTGACTGTGGGACAGATCATAAATTGCTCAAATGTAAGTTCAGGTTGACATTGAAAAAAATAGAAATGACTCCACAAGAGCTACAATTTGACCAATCACATATTCCATCTGACTTTAGACATAATCTCAAGGACATATTTGATGAAGAACACACTAATGATGAAGATCAAAAGAGTTGTGAAATGATGTCAAGAAAATCATACAGCAAGAAAGCAAAAGGTCATTAAGAAGACAAGAAAGAAGATAAAAACCAAAATGGCTGTCAGAAGAGACTCTGAAACTTGCTCTCAAGAACAGAGATGCTAAAGTGAATGAAAGAAATGAGGAAGTCAAATTACTCAACTGATAATTTCAAAAGCCAGCACAAGAAGACAAAGCCAAATATAATAATGAACTATACAAAAACCTGGAGCTAGAAAATCAAAAGGGAAGAACACACTCAGAATTTCTCAAACTGAAAGAACTGAAGAAAAATTTCAGCCTCATCTTGCAATATTGAAGGATTCTATGGGGAAAATATTCAATGAATCAGAGAGCATCAAAAGAAAATGGAGAGGGGCTCACACAAGAAGATGGTGGCAGCCACTGAGTTGAAGTTGCCTGAGAAATACTTTGGACTGAGCAAAGGGAATATATACAGTACCAAGGGCTAATATCAGATTCCAGCTCTTCAAACAAACAATGGTCCAATTCTAACAGGGTTGACTATGATAGCAGCTCATCTAATCAAGTGAGCCAACAAAGAATATTTGCTTGGGGGCAAAGGAGAAGAAAAAGCAGCTGTTCAGCTGTGGTTAGAGTAGAGGGTAACTCAAGTGGATGGACACTCCAGTAAAGATGATGTCCACCCTCTCCTGAAGGATCTGAGTTTGTATCTTGAAGAATAAAGTCTACCTTACAGATTATAACTTTACATTAGCAAATATTCTGTTAGACCATTGGATTACGTCACTTCATAGTTGACCTTACAGTTAAAGAAAAGGAGAAGTATCTTAATGTGTGTCGCTAGTTTTGTCACATTCAGCATTGTCCAGGTTTCAGGCAACATTTGCCTCATGTCATCTTCATCAAGAACAGACTGTATACAAATTTGCATTAGAAGCTGCCCATGTCCTGAAGAGGAGAGGTTAAAAACATTGCAAATGAAATAACATAATTGATATGCAGTCATTATTTGTTGGTGTAGAAGTTAAAATATTAAGTGTAGACTTAAATTTGAATGCTTTATTTGTCCAGTAGTTGAAATATTGTGATTTTTTTCATCTAAAATTTCAACTGCTGTTCCCCAAAAAATGCGAGTCAACATCATGTTATAAATTACCCTGTTTTATAGATGAAATTTGTTTTATTAAAACTTGCAAATCAGTGACAGAATCTTAAAGAAAAAACTAGATGGCCCTCTCTGTGTTTGACAGAGTTGGCTATTTATTAACTTCTGTTTCATCTTTTAAAATGCATTTTCCTCCCAGTGGATATTTAGCTAGTTTGTTTATTAAGATCTATGATAAAGTGTGCCAAGGATACAGAAAGGAAGCGAGGTGAATTTGTTTTCAGATATTTATGTAAGCTAGTAAAAATGTGGTTTAAAAAAAAGAAAGAAAATGGAAGGAATGCACAGTTACTATGGTAGCGTAGTGGTTACGAGTCGGGCTGCCAACCTCAAGTTCAGCAGTTCAAAACTACCAGCAGTTCCATGAGAGAAAGATGAGGCATTCTTCTCCCATAAAGATTGACAGCCTCAGAAACCCTGTGCAGGGTCACTATGAGTCAGAACTGACTCCACAGTACTTAACAACAACAACAACATACCAAAAAGAAATGGATGATATTCAAACATTTCAAGAGACCATACATAGTCAAGAGTCCAAGTATTGAAGAAAGAAGTCCAAGGTGCACTGAAGGCATGGGTTAAGAACAAGACTGTGTCAGCTGTTGGAATCCAAATTGAAATATTTCAACAAACTGATGCATTACTAGAGGCACTCACTTATCTAGGCCAAGAAATTTGGAAGACAGGTACCTAGCCAACCAATTGGAAGAGGTCCATACTTGTGCCCATTCCAAAGAGGTGATCTAACAGAATTCAGAAATCACTGGACAATATTATTAAAATAACATGCAAAGGAAATTTTGCTGAAGATTATTTTTTAAAATGGCTGCAATGGTACATTTACAGGGAAATGCCATAGGTTCAAGCCAAATTCACATGAGGATGTGGAACAAGGCATATCATTGCTGACATTAGATGGATCTTTAGTAAAGAGAATACCAGAAAGAGTTTTGCCTGCGCTTTATTGACTTGTGTGGATCATGGCAAGCTATGGACAACATTATGGAGAATGAGTATTCTGGAACACATAATTGTGCTCATAAGGAACCAGTACACAGTACAAGAGGCACTTGTTGGAACAGGACAAGGGACATTAAATGCCTTAAAATTATGAAAGGTCTGTGGCAGGGTTGCATTCTTTCACTATATTTAGTCAATTTGTATCCTGAGCAAATAATCCAAGATGCTGGATTATCTGAAGGAAAACGTGGCATCAGGATTGGAGGAAGAATCATCAGCAACCTGCAATATGCAGATGATATAACCTGGCTTTCTGAAAACAAACAGAATTTAAATACTTACTTATAAGCTCAATGGTGACAGCTTTAGTATGGGTTTCACATCAATATAAAGAAAACAAAAATCCTCACTTCTGGAGCAATAAGTGAGATTATGAAAAATGGAGAAAAGACTTCATTTTGCTTTGATCCACTATCAACACTCATAGAAGCAGCATTAGGCAGATCTGCTGCACAAGGTGGCTTTAAAGTGTTGAAGAGTAAAGATGTCAGTTTGAGGACTAAGGTGTGCCTGACCCATGCTATGGTATTTTCACAAACTTCTTATTCATGCGAAAATTGGACAGTAAATAAGGAAGACCGTAGGAGAATTGATGCATCTGAGTTATGGTGTTGGAGGTGAATGTAGAAAATACTATGGGCTGCTAGAAGAACAAATAAATCTGTATTGGAAAAAGTATAGACAGAATGCTCCTTAGAAGACAGGATGGCAAGACTTCATCTCTTAAACTTTGGACATGGTATGAGGAGGGTAAAATGGTGAGTCAGCGATACACAATTCATCTTTTCCTGAAAAATACTTTCTCATCAATTTCAATTTGGCATAAGATTTGCATTATTTTATTTTAGAAGACAGCTTATGACACTTACCCAACCTGTGTTCTATTCACTGATGACTTCTCCTACCACCTCAACACTCAGCCATGATTCTATATTAAGTACTCATGCACTTAAGGCTATGCTATCCTACAGCAAAGAGCACTCTACAAATGAGCCAATCCATTTCACTCTCCTCTAAGAATTGAGTTTTGTAATTCAGATATCCCAATGGGATAATCATGGCTGTGGGTATCTCAAGGACCAGCCAACTCTGGGGCAGGGTGTTTTTTTGCATTGGATTTCCTTCGGTGTGATACAGAAGGATAGAAATCCAGTCTACAA
>NW_006408786.1:2956925-2959180 GCF_000296735.1 Chrysochloris asiatica | reverse complement strand
CACGGAGAGGACAGGGATGGGCAACTTAGACATTGGCTATCCAGAATTGGGGGGGGGGGGGGGGAGGGGAAGGAGGGCGGGGCCTACAGAGGCAAGAAGTGATTGGATTACAAGCTTTCCAGAGGGAACCTAGATTCAGAGGGAGTGAATTCTATCAGGCGTAAATACTATTCAGTGGAGATTCTAGCAAGGTAGAATCTCCATTGAGTAATATTCATTCTGCTTAGTCAGGGTTGATGAAAGGAGATGCAGATAGGTCCCTTGCCATACAATAGCAAATAATTGTTATCAAGACTGATTGCAAGGGCTGGAAATGTAAAGGCGGACATTCTGGGGCAAAAGGAGGGGAGTGATTAACGTTACAGTCTAGGAACAGAGGTTCCCTGGGACCATCAAAGAGAAGAGAAGAAAACAGAACCCTACCCAGAGAAGCAGTAATGCCAGGGATGGAGGCAGAGACAATGACATGCGGAGATGGAGTGGCTGGCGACTTTGGACCTGGAAAGAGAAAGGGGCGGTGTGCAGATGATGGGGGTGGGGAGGGGAGCAGGCTTGTGGGGTATACCCTTTGGTTGATCGATGATGCATAGAAGGGATTGTAACCATGGTAAGGAAATGATATACGACAGGATCAATGTGAAGCGGATGTCCTCCCATGTAAACTATCACATAATTCACAATAAAGCATTTAAAAAAAAAGAGAGAGAGAGAGATTGGCAATTCACAATAAAGCATTAAAAAGAGAGAGAGAGAGAGAGATTGGCAATATGGCAACATCAATGGACTCAAGCATGGCAACCACTGTGAGGTTGGCCTAGGACCAGGCAGTGTTTTGCTCTGTTGTGCATAGGGTCACTATGAGTCAGTACTAACTCAATGGCACCTAACAACAACATACATATGGACTTCATATGGAATACAAAGAAATCAAATTGACTACATCTATGGAAAGACACAATGGAAAAGCTCTATATCATCAGTCAAAACAAGGCCAGGGGCAGACTGTCAAACACACCATCAATTGTTCATAAGCAAATTTAGTCCGAAGCCGAAAAAAAAATGAAAACAAGTCCAAGAGAGACATAATATGAACTTGAATATACTCCCACTTGAATTTAGAGATAATGTGAAGAAAATAATTGATGCATTAGACTCTAAAGACCGAAACCAAAAGAGTTGTTGGATGACATCAAGAACATTATACAGGGAAAAACAAAACAAAACAAAAGGGCCATTAAGAAGACAAGAAAGAAGAAAAGACGAAAATGCATGTCAGAAGAGATTCTGAAACATGCTTTCCAGCACAGAGATGCTAAAGCAAATGGAATAAGTGAGGAGGTCCAAGAGCTGAAGAGAAAATTTCAAAGGTCAGCTCAAGAAGACAAGGTTAAATATTATAACGAAATGTGCAAAGACCTGGAGTTAGAACACAAAAAGGGAAGAACAAGATCAGTATTTCACAAACTGAAGGAACTAAAGAAAATTTCAAGCGTTGATTGTGGTATTGAAGTATTCTATGGGCAAAATATGGAATGATGCAGAAAGCATCAAAAGAAGATGGAAGGAATACACAGAGTCATTGTAGTAAAATGAAATGGTCAATAGTTAACCATTTCAAGAGGTAGCATATGACCAAGAACCAATGATCCTGAAGGAAGAAGTCCCAGGTGCATTGAAGGAATTGACAAAGAACAAGGCACTTGGATTTGGTGGACTACAAATGGAAATCTTTTAACAAATTGATGTGGCACTGAAGACACACACATGTATGTCAAGAAATTTGAAAGATGACAGGAAGAGATCTATCTGTATTTGTGCCCATTCCAAAGAGAGGTGACCATTGGAATGTGGAAATCATCAGACAATATTATTGATATCCCATGCAAATAAAGTTTTACGAAAGGAAATACAAAAATGGCTGCAAACATACATTGACATAGAACTCCCAGACGTTCAAGTCAGTTTCTGAAGAGGACATGAAACAAGGGATGTCATTGCTGATGTCAAATGGATCTTGGCAGCAAGCAGAGAATACTAGAAAGATGTTTACCTGTGATTTATTGACTATGCAAAGGCTTTTGATTGTGTAGATCATGACAAGCTATGGACAACATTGCTAAGTATGAGTATTCCAGACCACTTAATTGTGCTCATGAGGAACCTGGACCTAGACCAAGAAGCAGTTGTTCACAGAGGACTAGTGAACACTGAATAGTTTAAATTAAGAAAGGTGTGCACCAGGGCTGTATTCTTTC
>NW_006408786.1:2952679-2956580 GCF_000296735.1 Chrysochloris asiatica | reverse complement strand
AAGAGCAAAGATGTCAGTTTGAGGACTAAGGTGCGCCTGACCCAAGCCATGATATTTTCAATAACCTCATATGCATGTGAAAGTTGGACAGTGAATAAAGAAGATAGTAGAAGAATTGATGCATTTGAGTTATGGTGTTGGAGGAGAATATTCAAAGTACCACGGTCTGTCAAAAGAACAAACAGATCTGTGTTGGAAGAAGTACAGCCAAAGTGCTACTTGGAAACAAGGATGGCCAAACTTTCTGTCTCATACTTCAGACATGTTATCATAATGGGCCAGTCACTAGAGAAGGATATCATGTTTGTTATAGTGGAGCTCAGGAGAAAAGGAGGAAGACCTTCATCAAGATGAATTGGTACAGTGGTAACAACGTTGGACCCAGGTGTAGCAATGATTGTGAGATTGGCCCAGCGCCAGACAATGTTTCATTCTGTCATGCATAGGGTCACTATGAGTCGGTACCAAATTGATGGCACCTAACAACAACAACATAGTGTAAGAAACAATCATTATTTAATATATTAATGAATTTGGCAAATATTTAAAGAAGAAATGATACCAATTCTACATAACCTCTTCTAGAAGATAAGAACAGAGGGAATATTTTCTTAATAATTCTGTGAACTCAATATTTTACCTTAATATCAAAGCCAGATACAGATGTTATAACAAAGGAAGACTACAGACCAATATTACACAAGAACATAAACAAAATAATCCTCAATAAAATATTAGCAAAGAAATTCAAAAATGAATGATAAAAATTATATACTACAACTAAATGGAATTTAGTCCAGAAATGAAAGACTGGTTCAAAATTTGAAAATCAATTAATGCAATAGCGTACATTAACTCACTAAAGAAAAATATATCATACAACCATTTCAATTTGATCACAATAAAATTCAAAATTATTACTTATGTTTAAAAAATTCACCAAAAGTTTGTCTTTATGAACATATCCACAAAAGCTTACAGCTGTGGTTATGCTCAATTTTTAAAAATAGACACTTTGCCCTTTAACACAAGAGCAAAACAAAGATTCCCTCTTTAACTTTTACTCTTAATTAACATTGTACAGGAAGTCCTAACTAGCTCAACACAAACAAAAGTAAATCGTGTGCAGATTGGAAAGGAAGAAGTAAAGTTGTCTTTGTTCACAGAAGACATCATTTTCTATAGAAATACCAACGAAAGAACAATAATAAGAAAAATACTGGAACTAGTAAGGAGAGCAAGGTGACAGCTAACAAGATAAATACACAATGGTGACTAGTTTTCCAAATATCAACAATGAAAAATTAGATATGTGTATGATGCGTTCTGCTCACGTAAAGATTTACAGCCTCGAAAACCCTGTGCAGGGTCACTATGAGTAGGAACCTACTCCACAGTACTTTTGTTCCCACTAAGATTTTAAAAAGCTCAGAAACCCTACAGAGATTTGTTATGATCACAACCAACTCCATGGCACTTAACACACACACACATACATGTGTATATATCATTTTAATCACATTTATCTATTAATCAAATAAAATGCATAGAAGGTTGATAAGCTAAAAGCTACGATACATTTTATAAGACAAAAGAATAATTAAATAAATGGAGAGACAGTCTGTGTTCATGAATTGGAAGAATCAATAATATTGTAAAGATAGCAATCTTTCCTAAATTGAGTTATACACTTAAAGCAAGCCTAATAAAATCCAAGCCTGCTAATTTCAGTGGTGGTGGTAAATGCCACCAAGTCAGTACCAACTCATAGAGAACCTGTATAGGGTTTCCAATGCCCTCACCTTTCTTCCAGGAAATATGTTTCACAGTTCAGTCCTTATTGTACAGACCCATAGATACTGACAAATTGGTAGATGAAAATGGTGTTTAACTACTGTAGTCTTCTTCCTAAAGAAAAAAAAAAATCTAATCTAATTATGAGAAAACATCAAGCAAATATCAACTGAGAGATATTTTATAAAATAATTGACCAGTACTCCTCAACATGGGAGTGTTGTGACAATGTAGGATAACCATAGGACTTTGAATCTCAAGGTGGGCAATTTGAGCCCTCCAGCCACTCCTTGGGGAAAAAAATTTGAGGCTTTCTGCTCCTGCAAAGACTTATAGCTTCCAAAAGCCTATACGGAGTCACTTTGAATCAGAACAGACTCGATCGTACTTAACAACAACTCCTCAACACTATCATGCTCATGGAGAAATAAAAGAAAACAAAGAACCTGTCATAGCCAGAGGATCCAAAAGAGATATGACAAATAAATGTAATGTGGGATTCAGATGAGAGATTATAATAATAGGGGACTTAGTGTAGGGGTTTATGGGAACTGTCTATACTGTATTTGCAACTTTTCTGTAACTAGTATAAAAATAGAAGTGCATCAAAAATTTTAAATATCAATCAAATGCAAACACCTTGGAAATAGCAAACTGAAACTTCACCCAGACTCCACTACCAGCCTTGCCCAAGCAAAATCACTACTGTAAGGCTCAAATACTTCTTCCCTAAAATCAGCATTGTGATACCAATTTCATAAAGGAATTAAATAAAGCAATGGGACTTAAATGTCATACATGCCTCACATCATTACATGGATTTCTGGATACACTATGATTCATCCCCTCACAGACTCATTCCCTACTTCTACTATGCTATTTTCATCCCTCATCTTGCTATGGTTTTGATAACAGCATTAGTCTGTTCCTCACAATGAAAGGGGCAATCTCTCCACAGGGCAAACCTGATGGTAGATAACCTCTGTCATAAACTCTGTACTGACTCCAATAATTTCAGGATTCAATGTCAATTCTGCAGCCAAATATAAAGACACATTGTTACCTGGCCATGAGCAAGTTTCACTTTGTATATCCTGTCTTCATTGTTAATCAAATATTAACAACTGTGTGTAATTTCCTAAGCACGCCGTATAGTTTGATTAGTCCTAACATTTACTTTCCTGCTGCCTCCTCCTTCAAAGCTTAGTATAATCATAAGCATCTCTGTGACATCTTCACTTAGTTCCCAGGAAGAAAGCAACTGTATGATGCACTTCAGTACAATTGTAGTGCCATCACAGGATGCAGGCCTTTGTTCATTTGTCTATTGCCCTGTGTAGACTGTAAGATCTTTGAAAAAAATTGACAATATCTACTTGTAGCTTATTCAGCACTAAATTATATTCATTTCCTAAAAAATTTAGTGCTGAATAAATATTCCATGAGTTACTAAATAAGCAAGTAGTTGAATAAGATTAAACAGATACTTCCAACAAAGGAGATGCAGTGAAACAAGGAGAAATACTGTTGACAGAGGTTGGCCTAATAAGATTAAATCAGAGAAGTCATATTCAAGAAAGAAGACATTTAAGTATGTCAAGAATCTCTGTCCAGAATCAAGGAAGTTACTTTAGCAGGACATTCTATAATTAAATTTATCTTTATTGGATACTTCTGAAGTTATCACTAATAAAAGAGGACCCTCACTCATACCCCATTTCCCAGCACCTGTGATGATGCTGCCGCTCATCCAAATATTAGCAGGGAAGAATCTGAGATCACCAATGCTGTTTCTTTCCTATACTACCACTGACGTAGGAAGCTGTACCCCAGGAAGATGGAGCCACTCATGAGGCTTATGAAAGATATACTTCTGCTTTTTCATCAGCTGAAATCAGTAAAAAAGATTTGAGCCATTGTAGGGGAAATATTTACACATCTACATATTTAGTGGATGAATTCCCATGTGCCTCATTAGGATATTCTTTGGTCTTACACTCCCTTGAAAATGTTTTTCTCTGGAGGTACAAGAGGAGCAAAATATAAACTTGTGCCAGCTTTGACCCTTGGGAGACAACTTGAAGCTCTATGTACATCTCTTATCCCA
>NW_006408786.1:2949271-2950903 GCF_000296735.1 Chrysochloris asiatica | reverse complement strand
ATACAGCAAGTCTTGACTAACTATTATGACAAAATATTCATACTATCTGGATTGCAAGAAATGTGTCATGCTCACAGAACCAATAATTTCAGTGGTATCTTCTTGACTCCACCTTCTTCCTGATGATAGAATAGGTATCAATGCTCTTAGATGATCTGGTTTTCACTGATATTCTGTGATTCATCTCCAACTTCTGAAGTATATACGAGCAGTTCATTTCACAATTTAATAAACACATAATTAAAGTTTCTGCTAAAACTGCTTAAGGAGAATGCTATACCTAAAGAAAATAATCTAGAGAGGTCAAAACACTGATCACAGGAAATAAACTCCAACATAGGATTCTATAAGTTGGTATCTCCAACTTTTTAGGTTTGAGGACAATTTCAATGCTGTTCCAATTGAATAATTGAATGCTGGTATTATATGACTCCCAGTGGAAGACCTATCTCATATTGAGTCATTTGTAGTTGACATGAAGAAATTGTCTGGTGTGGTGAAAATTTTGGTTTATAGAAGAGATTTTGAAAGAAATACACAAGAAGAAATTGCTTCTGGAAATAATGTAAACTTCTGAAGTAATGAAGATAGGACATAATCTTCATGATTTTGAGCTCTGTTGTTATGAGGTAGCTATGATTTAGAACCGACTCCACGGCACATAACAACAACAACAATAACAATTCATGAGTAACTATGCAGTCTTGAGAAAAATCATTCTGTTGTGTAGAGAATGTTTCTCAGTTGAAAAGTTTTCTTAGGCCCTGCTTTATGTCATTTCTAAGACTGTAGATAAAGGGGTTCAGCATGGGTGTGACCACAGTGTACATTACTGAGGCTATTGCAGTGGTCCTGGAGTTTTGAGTAGCAGCAGAACTAAGATAAACTCCAAGACCTGTGCCATAGAACAAGGAAATGACTGAGAGGTTAGACACACAAGTGGAAAAGGCTTTAGACTTGCCATGAGCTGATGAAATTCTCAAAATGGAGGAGACAATCTTATTGTAAGAGAAAAGGATCCCATTGAGTGGAATAACACCCAGAAGTCCAGTTACAAAATGAATGACTAAGTCATTGAGGAACGTGTCAGAACAAGCAAGTTGGAGTACCTGATTAATTTCACAGAAAAAGTGGGATATTTCCAATTCTGTACAAAAAGACAGTCATAAAACCATTAACATATGTAACAGAGATTCCAGAGCACTCAATAACCAGGATGCCATAAGCATGAGACCACAGAACTTGGGCTTCATGATAATCTCGTAGTGCAGTGGGTGACAGATGGCCACAACTGGTCATAGGCCATCACTATCAAGAGGAAATGGTCTAATCCTATACAAATATGAAACAATATATCTGGGTGATGCCATCTTCATATGTAATGACATTATTCTGCATACGAATGTTCAGAAGCATCTTTGGGACAATGCTAACAGTGAAACAAACGTCTATAAAAGAGAGGTTAGAGAGAAACAAGTACATGTGTGTGTGGAGGTGGGAGTCTGTGATGATGGCCAGGATGATAATTCAGTTCCCAGTGAAGGTGACCAGGTACATGGACAGGAACAGTGCAAAGAGGAAAGCCTGTATATCTGCCTCTTCTGAGAGCCCCAAAAGGATATATTCTGAAAT
>NW_006408786.1:2945890-2947056 GCF_000296735.1 Chrysochloris asiatica | reverse complement strand
GCTTAATCTACAATTCTACACCAGGGATCCAATGATGCCATTTGAGGGATATAAATCAAAATGGTAAGGAGCTACCATCTCAACACAACATTGTTTGCAAAATTTAAAAAAAAAGGAGAAAATAACAAATCCTAGTGAAGGTGTGGGGAAACTGGAACCATTATAGATGGCTGGTGGGACTAAATAGTACAACCAGTGTGAAAAACTGCATGGTCTTTCCTCCAAAAGTTGGAAATAAGTAGATACACTGTATGTATGACACAGTAATCCCTGTACTTGGTATGTAATTTATAGTAAAAGCCACAGTATAAATAACTGTATGCACACCAATGTCCAGCACAGCACTATTCACAATAACAAAATGATAGATCCAATCTAAATGACTTTCAAATATAAATTAACTTTTATGTATACACACAACAGGATACTCCACAACATCAAAATATAATGATAAATCTGCAATATACCTCACAACATGGAAGAACCTGGAGGATATTATGCTGAGTAAAATCAGTCAATCACAAACAGACAAATATTCTATGAGGCCACTATTGTTAAAAGTCAAGAAAAGTTTTTCCCACTAAGAGAAACATTTTTGATGGTTACCAGGGGTGGAAAGGAAGGGAAAGTGATTCACTGGCTAAAGGGTGAACCTGTTAACCTGAATGAAAGAGAAGACAATATATGATAGGAGTTGTTATGTGCTATGGAGTCAGTTCCCACTCATAGTGACCCTGTACAGGGTTTTTGAGGCTGTAAATCTTTATGGGAGCAGAAAGTCTCACCTTTTTCACACGGAACTGCTAGTAGTTTCAAACTGCTGACCTTGCAGTTCGCAGTCCGATTCGTAACCACTACGCTACCATAGCTCCTTTATGATAGGAGAGAGAGTGATAAAAATAAAAATTATAAAGGCAGGAGAAGACACAGGAAGAATGTAAGAGTTAAAAATAATGGATATAAATACAGTTATATACACAATTCTGCATTAATGGTGATCTATGAAAAGGCTTCTATGAAGAAAAACGTGGCATCAGGATTGGAGGAAGACTAATGAACAACCTGCAAATATGCAGATGATACAACCTTGCTTGCTGAAAGTGGAGAGGACTTAAAAATTTACTGATGAAGATCAAAGAGCACAGCCTTCAGTATGGATTACATCT
>NW_006408786.1:2943485-2945275 GCF_000296735.1 Chrysochloris asiatica | reverse complement strand
GTTCTGCTGTCACAAGATTGCTATGAGTCGGTACCAACTCAATGACACCTAACAACAGCAATAAGTAGTTCTGGTGTGGCATTGTGGGTTAATGTGCTGGACTGCAAAGTCAGTTTAAACAGATAGGTCAGACATTCAAAGTCACCATCTGCTCCTTGGAAACCCAAAAGGTCACTATGAGTTGGAACTGACTTGACAGCACTTAATAACAACAATAATAACATGAGCAGATAGAAAGACATTCAAGCTGAACAAGGTGTAAGAGGGAAAGGTGGAATGTACCAAATATATATACATATAGGTTTACAAAGAATAATTTTACATGTGTATTTACCCTTGCTGCAAATAGATCCATGGATATAATGGATATAAGTGCCGTCAAGTTGGTTCCAACTCAGGGAGACACTGTATACAGTTTCCAAGGAGCATCTAGTACTTAGCAGTCTAGTACATATCCTACATCACACCAGAACTTCATGTTGGAGCATACCGGGGGCAAAGTTATTAAATAAACCAAACATCTTAAGGATACAGGATCATAGTCTCTGACTCAGGAGGCATCATGACTAATTGTCATTACATAGTCCACAAAGACATTGTTCTATATTCTATTATGGTGAGTAGTGATTAGTGTCTTAAGCTGTGAGAGGTCATCTAAGATGCAACCAGAGGGCTCTACCTGTCTGTAGAAAATAAGAGTGGCAATAACCGAAGACATTTGGAACAATTAATCATCAGAATAACAGACCATGGAATTTCACCCTCCAGAAACCTGAGACTAAAAGAAACAGCTCGTGACAGACAACCTCTACCAACTACTCTGAAAGGAATCAGATTAGAAGTTCCTTGATAGAATGGAGAAAATATGGAATTAAATTCAAAATCATAAAAAAAATAAGACTAGACATACTTGTGTAGAAATTAACGAAAACCCTAGACTATGGCCCTTGGTCACATTTAAGTATAGAACTGAACTCATGCAGGGGTATAATTTTCAGTCAGTCAATAGACAGGTCTGTTGGGGGAACAACAATACTAGTGAGGTATACAAACATAGAATGATATCCTATTTGAGATCAAAAGGCAACATATATCCAAGGAAAAAGTCAAAAAGGGATAGAAAAGGAGAAATGAAAGCAAGAAGAACCAGGCAGAAGTGCCTTAAGTCATGTCATACTGAGAGATTTAAAACCAATGACATGAAATAAAGTGTGCATGATTTGTTAAATGTAAAACCGATGACCTGCTCTGTAAATTTCACCCAGTTCACAATAAATACTTTAAAAGTTAAAAGCATATAGCATTGAACAAAGCTGCTGCACAAGACCTCTTTAAAGTGTTAACAAGTAAAGGTGTCACTTTTAGAAATAAGGTGGTCTGGCACAAGTCATGATATTTTTCAGTTGTCTCATATATGTGTGAAAAGTGGATATGATTAAGAGAAAAACTGATGCATTTCAATTATGGTGCTGGTGAAGAATATTGAAAGTGCCATGGACTACCAGGAGAAAAAGCAAATCTGTCTTGAATAAAGTACAGCCAAAATCACCTTTAGGAAAAAGGATGGTGAGACACTGGCTAAGGCGCTTTGGAAATGTTATCAGTAAGGACCAGTTTCAGGAAAGGTACATCATGCCTCGTAAAGCAGAGGGTCATCAAAGAAGATACCTACTGAAATTGATTGACATAGTGGCCGAACTAATACTGCCCAAAGCAATTTACACCTATAATGCAATCTCAGCCCAGATTCCAACAACATTCTTCAAAGAGATGGTAAAAACAATTACAAA
>NW_006408786.1:2919167-2920311 GCF_000296735.1 Chrysochloris asiatica | reverse complement strand
TAATGTCAAGAGGAAATTGTCTAATACTACAAAAAGAATGAAAAAATATATCTGAGTGATGCACTCTTCGTAAGTAATAACTTTATTCTGCATCTGAATGTTCAGCAGCATCTTTGGGACAGTGGTGGAGGTGAAACAAATGTCTGCAAACGAGAGGTTGGAGAGGAAGAAGTACATGGGTGTGTGGAGGTGGGAGTCTGTGATGATGGCCAAGATGATGAGCAGGTTCCCAGCTACAGTGACCAGGTACATGGACAGGAACAATCCAAAGAGGAGTGGCTGTAACTCTTCCTCTTCTGAGAGTCCCAAAAGGATGAATACTGAAATATGTGATTGGTTTCCTGGTTCCATGTAGCTGACAAATCTACAATTCAAGTTTAACCATAATCAATAAACAAAAATGTAACAGGTATGCTGTTGTTTATATATTGTAGTTGTAGTTTTGTGTCATCAAGTCGGTTCAGCTTAACGTAAACACACACACACACACACACACACAAATCCTCACATCTGGATCATTAAATCATGATAAATGGAGAAAAGATTGAAGTTGTCAGGGTTCATTATTACTTAGGTCCAGAATCGAATCTATGATCATGGAAGCATCAGTCAAGATATTAAATAATAGATATTTCTGGAAAGATGTCAGCACAGGCCAACTCTACACACACTAACTACAAAAAAGATCCCAATCCACCAAACCTATTGTCATTAAGTCGATCTGGAATCATAGCAAACCTGTATATTTATGTTTATATATGTATAAACTTCGAAGACTTCTTGGGTGATGAGCAGAGAAGCACATGACACCCTGTTCCAGACTGGTACCATCACAGAAGTCAGAATGGGGACGATCTTTATATTAGTTCCAGAGTTCCAACACCATCTCGTGAGTCCTCTTGGCTCGGTGTTCTGTGTTGTTGTTGTTGACCAAGCTCCTCACTAAATGTCTACCCGATCCGCCATCTTGAAGGAGCAAGGCCTGGTTGTGTAGTGGTTAGACCTCGGCTGCTTCGAAGATCTCGCTGCTTCGAAGATCTGTCCCACCTGAATTTAGAGATCATTTTAGGGAGAGGCAGGGCTTGATGGAGGCTAGGGTGGAGGTGCAGTGAAGGTCGCCATCAGCAATAGCACAGAATACCAG
>NW_006408786.1:2909158-2916447 GCF_000296735.1 Chrysochloris asiatica | reverse complement strand
TCCAAAATTTCCAACTACTAGTCCTTCCTCTTTGCTCCCAACCTTTGCATTCCAATCACCAGTAATGAGCAATACATCTTGATTGCATGTTTGATTGATTTCAGATTGAAGAAGTTGGTAGAAAATAGAAGAATTCTACAACAAAGATATGAGACACCAAATTAAACACATAGAGAAGACATTCCTGGAATCTTGAGCTTTAAGGAAAGAATAGAGAAATGGATTGAATATTGACTTGGTGACATAGCTTGTCATACTGTCAGATTGTCGTACTATGGTGGCTTGAGTTTTGCTGTGATGTTGGAAGCTATGCCACCGATGTTTTAAATATCAGCAGGATACACCAATGGGAGACAGGATTCATCTGAGCTTACAAACTAAGACACACTAGGAAGAAAGAGGGTGGACTATTACCGAATGATTAGCCACTGTCAGGAAGCACAAGAATATTGAATACTGAAAGATGATAAATAGCATCAGAACATCATCAGATATAGTGCTAGAAGATAGGCTTCTCATTTGAAAGGAACTCAAAATAGGACTAGTGAAGAGCTGTCTCCTCATAGTAGTGATGACTTTAATGAGTAAAGCTTTCAGGTCCTTCATTTGTTTATGGAAAAATTTTCAAAATGAAGATAATCAGCTGTAAACAACTATTAATAACCAGAACTTGAAATGTATGAAGTATGAATCTAAGAAAACTGTAAGTCGTGAAAGATGGAATGCAACACATAAAGATTGATTTTCTAGGAATCAATTAGCTGAAATGAACTGGTACTGACAATTTTAGATGATAATCATGTGATTTACTATGCTTGGAATGACTAACTGAAAAGGAATGCTGTCACATTCATCATGAAAAAGAATATTTCAAGGTCTATCTTAAAATATCATGCTTGTGTGATAAGATAATATTATCTGTAAGCCTACAATGGAGAACTGTTAATATCACTATTATTCAAATTTACACACCAACCACTAAAGCCAGAGATGATGAAATTGAAGACTTCTTTGGGCTGCGAAATGCAAGTTCAGCAGTTTGAAACTACCAGCTGTTCTGCAGAAGAAAGATGAGGTGTTCTGCTCCTATAAAGATTTGTTGTCGTTGTCACGTGCCATCGAGTTGGAACTGACTCATAGCACAGCAGAACAGAACAATGTCTGATCCTGGGCCAACCTCACTACTGCCACCACACTTGACGGCATCAATGATGCCACCTGGTTACAGCCTCCAAAATCCTGTACAGGGTCACTATGAGTTGGAACCAACTCCACAGCTACCACCACCACCCACCAACTTTTTCAGTCTGAAATTGATCAAACAGGCAATCCAAATGGTCTAATAATTACTGACGATTCTAGTTCAAAGGTTGGAAACAAAGGGAAAGGATCAATATTTGGAAAATATTACCTTGGTGATAGAAAAGAGGTAGGAGAATTTTGCAAGACCAATGACTTCTTCATTACAAACACCTTTTTTAAATAACATAAAAGATTGCTATACACATGGACCTCACCAGATGGTATACACAGAAACCAAATTGACTACATCACAGGAAAAAATGGTGGAAAAATTCCATATCATCGGGCAAAATCAGACCATGGGTAGACTTTAGGACAGATCATAAATTGCTCAAATGCAAGTTCAGGTTGACATTGTAGAAAAAGAAATGACTTCAGAAGAGCTACAATTTGACCAATCACATATTCCATCTGACTTTAAATATAATCTCAAGGACATATTTGATGCATTAGACACTAATGATGAAGATCAAAAGAGTTGTGAGATGACATCAAGAAAATCATACAGGAAGAAAGCAAAAGGTCATTAAGAAGACAAGAAAGAAGATAAAGACCAAAATGGATGTCAGAAAAGACTCTGAAACTTGCTCTCAAGAGCAGATGCCAAAGTAAATGAAAGAAATGAGGAAGTCAAAGAACTCAACAGATAATTTCAAAAACCAGCACAAGAAGGAAAACTCTAATATAATAATGAAATATATAAAAACCTGGAGTTAGAAAACTCAAAGGGAAGAACACACTCAGAATTTCTCAAACTGAAAGAACTGAAGAAAACTTTCAGCCTCATTGTGCAAGTTTCTATGGGCAAAATATTCAATGAATCAGAAAACATCAACAACAAAAAAAAATGGAGAGGAGCTCATGCAGGAAGATGGCGGCAGCCACTGAGTTGAAGCTGCTTGGAAATTCTTGGACTGAGTAAAGGGAATATATACAGTACCAAGGGTTAGCGACAGATTCCAGCTCTTCAAACAAACAATGGTCCAAGTCTAACAGGGTTGACTAAGATAGCAGTTCATCTAGTCAAGTGAGCCAACAAAGAATATTTGCTTGGGGGCAATAGAGAAGAAAAAGCAGCTATTAAGGGTAACTCAAGAAGATGATCACTCCAATAAAGATAACATCCGCCCTCTCCTGAAGGATCTTAATTTATATCTTGAAGATAAAGTCTACCTTACAGGTTATAACTTTACATTAGCAGATATTCTGTTATACTATGGACTACGTCATTTTATAGTTGACCTGACAGTTCAAGAAAGAAAAAGTATCATAATGTGTGTCACTGGTTCTGTCACATTCAGCATTGTCCATGCAACAGACAACATCTACTTCATGTCATCTTCATCAAGAACAGACTGTGTACCATTTCGCATTAGAAGCTGCCCATGCCTTGCAGAAGAGAGGTTAAAAATGTTGCAAACAGAGTAACATAGTTGATATGCAGTCATTATTTGTTGGTGTAGAAGTTAAAATATTAAGTGTAAATTTAAATTTGAATACTTTATTTACCCTTTAGTTGAAATTTTGCAATTTTTCAAGTAAAAATTCAACTGTTGTTCACCAAAAAATGTGAGTCAACATCTTATTATAAATTACTTGTTTTATAGATGAAATTTATTTTAATAAAACTTGCAAATCAGTGACTGAATCTTAAAGCAAAAACTAGATGGTCCTCTCTGTGCTTGACACAGTTGGCTATTTATTAACTTCTGTTTCATATTTTAAAATGCATTTTCCATTTAGCTAGTTTGTTTATTAAGTTCTATGATAAAGTGTGCCAAGGATACAGAAAGAAAGCAAGGTGAATTTGTTTTCAGATATTTATGTAAGCTAGTAAAAATGTGGTTAAAGAAAAAAAAAAAAAAGAAAATGGAAGGAATACACAGTCACTAAGTCACTATACCAAAAAGAAGTGAACAATATTCAAACATTTCAAGAGATAGTACACAGTCAAGAGTCCAAGTAGTGAAGAAAGAAGTCCAAGGTACACTGAAGGCATGGGTTAAGAACAAGACTGTGGGGGTTGATGGGATCCAAATTGAAATATTTCTACAAACTGATGCAATACTAGAGGCTCTCACTTATCGAGGCCAAGAAATTTGGAAGACAGATACCTAGCCAACTGATTGGAAGAGGTCCATATTTGTGCCCATTCCAAAGAGAGGTGATCCAACAGAATGCAGAAATCACTGGAAAATATTATTAAAATCACATGCAAAGGAAATTTTGCTGAAGATCATTTCTTAAATGGCTGCAATGGTACATCTACAAGGAAATGCAGAGGTTCAAGCCAAATTCACATGATGATGTGGAACAAGGCATATCATTGCTGACATCAGATGGATCTTTGCTAAGGTAGAGAACACCAGAAATAGGTTAACCTGTGCTTTATTGACTTGTGTGATCATGGCAAGCTATGGACAAAATTGCAGATAATGAGTATTCTGGAACACATAATTGTGCTCATGAGCAGCCAGTACACAGTACAAGAGGCACTTGTTGGAACAGAGTGAGGGACATTTAATACCTTAAAATTATGAAAGGTCTGTGGCAGGATTGTATTCTTTCACTATACTTAGTCAATCTGTATCCTGAGCAAATAATCCAAGATGCTGGATTATCTGAAGGAAAACGTGGCATCAGGATTGGAGGAAGAATCATCAGCAACCTGCGATATGCAGATTATATAACCTGGCTTTCTGAAAACAAAGAGAACTTAAATACTTACATATAAGCTCAAAGATGACAGCTTTAGTATGGGTTTCACCTCAGTATAAAGAAAACGAAAATTCTTACTTCTGGTGCAATAAATAAGATTATGAAAAATAGAGAAAAAAAAACTTCATTTTGCTTTGATCCACTATCAACACTGATAGAAGCTGCATTAGGCAGATCTGCTGCACAACGCGGCTTTAAAGTGTTAAAGAATAAAGAGGTATGTTTGAGGACTAAGGTGTGCCTGACCCATGCTATGGTACTTTCAGTAACTTCTTAATCATGAAAAAATTGGACAGTAAATAAGGAAGACTGTAGAAGAACTGATGCATCTGAGTCATGCTGTTGGAGGTGAATATTGAAATACCATGGACTGCTAGAAGAACAAATAAATCTGTACTGGAAAAAAGTATAGCCAGAATGCTCCTTAAAAGCCAGAATGGAAAGATTTCATCACTTAAACTTGGACATGATATGAGGAGGGTAAAGTGGTGAGTCACCAATACACAATTCATCTTTTCCTGAAAGATACTTTCTCATCAACTTCCATTTGGTATAATATTTGCATTATTTTATTTTAGAAGACAGCTTATGACACTTACTAAACCTGTGTCTCATTCACTGATAACTTCTCCTACCATCTCAACACTCAGCCATGATTCTATATTAAGTACTCATGCACTTAAGGCTATGCTATCCTACAGCAAAGAGCACTCTACAAATGAGCCAATTCATTTCACTCTCCTCTAAGAATTGAGTTTTGTAATTCAGGTATCCCGATGGGATCGTCATGGCTGTGGGTATCTCAAGGACCAGCCAACTCTGGGGCAGGGTGTTTTTTTATTTTGTTTTGTTTTTGCATTGGATTTCCTTCAGTGTGATAGAGAAGGATAAAAATCCAATCTACAAAATGGTAGAAAGGAGTGAAGTAGACAAAAAAAGAAGACTAAGAGATTGTTGAAATCTATTTACGATTCAGAGAGGGAGTAATGGGGCAGCAACGTTTTTAGATGCTTGTTGTTATCAAGTGCTTTTGAGTCAATTCCAACTATAGCAACCCTGTACAGGCTTTCAAAGTCTTTGTGGGAGCAGAAATTCTCCTCTTTCTCCCATGGAGCAACTGAAAGACTCAAACTGTGGAGCGTGTTATTAACAGTACAGTACTTATTGTATAGAGTAACCACACTCCTTTTAAAGATATTAGCAGCCTTTAAGTCCCTAATTCTAAAGGATACATACAGCTGTAGAAAAACAGCAGTAGTGAAGCTACCCAGCTATATATATTTTTTAATCATCATGACTTAAAAGGATTTCTATACTTTTATCATAAAGGTACTGTCAAAAATCAGCAAATAATTTAAACACACATTGAAATATGGCAGAAAATTTAAACAAAAGAATTACAATTATGGATTTCAAAATTCAAAGAGTTTGAAAGGCATTATAGTGTGAACAACATTGAAAGACAAACTATCCACATGGTTGAGGACTAAGGTGCCCTGACCCAAGCCATGGTATTTTCAATAACCTCTTATGCATTTGAAAGCTGGACAGTGAATAAGGAAGACTGTGGAAGAATTGATGCTTTTGAGCTATGGTATTGGAGGAGAATAATGAAAGTGCCATGGGCTGCCAAAAGAACAAACAGATCTCTGTTGGAAGAAGTGCAGCCAGAGTGCTCCTTGGAGGCCATGATGACCAAACTTCATCTCTCATACTTCAGCTATATTGTCAGGTGGGACCAGTTTCTGAAGAAGGATATCATGTTTGGTAAGGTTGCAGCCAGAGTGCTCCTTGGAGGCCATGATGCCCAAACTTCATCTCTCATACTTCAGCTATATTGTCAGGTGGGACCAGTTTCTGAAGAAGGATATCATGTTTGGTAAGGTAGAGGGTCAAAGAAAAAGAGGAAGACCCCCAGAAAAATGGAATGGCAATAAGGCAGCATAAATGGTCTCAAGTGTGGCAATCATTGTGAGGTTGGCCCAGGACCGGGCAGTGTTTCATTCTGTTGTGCATAATGTCGCTATGAGTCAGTACTGACTCAATGGCACCTAACAACAACAACATACACATGGACCTCACCTCATATGGAATACACAGAAATCTAATTGACTACATCTATGGAAAGACATGGTGGTAACGCTCTATATCATCAGCCAAAACAAAGCCAGGGACAAATCATAAATTGTTCATATGCAAATTCAGTCTGAAGCTGAAAAAATGAAAACAAGTCCATGAGAGACATAATATGAACTTGAATATACCCGCACCTGAATTTAGAGGTCATGTGAAGAAAAGATTTGATACATTAGACACTAAAGACCAAAACCAGAAGAGTTGTGGGATGACATCAAGAACATTATACAGGCAAAAACAAAACAAAAGGGTCATTAAGAAGACAAGAAAGAAGAAAGGACCAAAATGGATGTCAGAAGAGATTCTGAAACTTGCTCTCCAGCATAGAAATACTAAGGCAAATGGAATAAGTGAGGAGGTCCAAGAGCTGAACATAAAATTTCAAAGGTCAGCTCAAGAAGACAAGGTAAAATATTGTAATGAAATGTACAAAGACCTGGAGTTAGAACACAAAAAGGGAAGAACAAGATCCACATTTCTCAAGCTGAGGAAACTGAAGGAAAAATCAAGCTTTGATTGTGTTATTGAAGGATTCTATGGGCAAAATATAGAATGATGCAGAAAGCATTAAAAGAATATGGAAGGAATACACAGAGTCACTGTAGTAAAATGAAATGGTCAATAGTCAACCATTTCAAGATGTAGCATATGATCAAGAGCCAATGATCCTGAAGAAAGAAGTCCCAGGTGCATTGAAGGCATTGACAAAGAACAAGGCACTGGAATTTGGTGGAATACAAATTGAAATATTTCAGCAAATTGAAGTGGCACTGGAAAAACACACTTATGTATGTCAATAAATTTGAAAGAACAATATGACTGGAAGAGATCTCTATTTGTGCCCATTCCAAAGAGAGGTGACCAGTGGAATGTGGAAATCATCGGACAATATCATTGATATCCCATGTAAGTACGGTTTTACTAAAGGTAATACAAAAATGGCTGCAAACATACATTGACATAGAACTTCCAGAGGTTCAAGGCAGTTTCTGAAGAGGACATGAAACAAGTGACATCATTGCTGATGTACGATGGATCTTGGCTGCAAGCAGAGAATACCAGAAAAATGTTTACTTGTGCTTTGTTGACTATGCAAAGACTTTCGATTGTGTGGCTCATGACTAACTATGGAC
>NW_006408786.1:2905642-2908173 GCF_000296735.1 Chrysochloris asiatica | reverse complement strand
TTGATAAGCTGAAAGGTACAATACACTTTATGAGACTAATAAAAGAAGAATTATATAAATGGAGAGAGAGTCTATATTCATGAATTGGAAGAATCTATAATATTGTAAAGATAGCAATCCATCCTAAATTGAGCTATACACTTAAACAAAGCCAAATAAAATCCAAGCCTGCTATTTTTGGTGGTGGTGGTGGTGGTAATGCCATCAAGTCAGTTCCAACTCGTAGGGAACCTGTATATTGTTTCCAATGCCCTCATCTTTCTTCCAGGAAATATGTTTCACAGTTCAGTCCTTATTGTACAGAACCATAGATAGTGAAAAATTGATAGATGACAATGGTGTTTAACTATTGTAGTCTTCTTCCTCAAGAAAGTAAATAAATAAATAAAACTAATCTAATCATGACAAAACATCAAGCAAATGTCAATTGAGAGACATTTTATAAAATACTTGACCAGTACTCCTCAACATGGGAGTGTTGTGAAAATGTAGGATAACCATAGGACTTTGATCCACAAGGTGGGCAATTTGAGCCCACCAGCCACTCCTTGGGAAAAATATGAAGATTTCTGCTCTTGCAAAGACTTAAAGCTTCCAAAATACTATACAGAGTCACTTTGAATCAGAGCAGACTCGAAGGTACTTAACAGCAAGTCCTCAACACTATCATATTCGTGGAGGAAAAAAAAAAGAAAACAGAGAGCCTGTCTTAGCCAGAGGATCCGAAGGAGATATGACAAATAAATGTAATGTGGAATTCAGATGTAAGATTATAATAATAGGGGACTTAGTATGGGCATTCATGGGAACTGTCAGTATTGTATTTGCAACTTTTCTGTAACTATAAATATGTATAAAAATAGAAATGCATTAAAATTTTTAAATATCAATCAAATGCAAACACCTTGGAAATAGCAAACTGTAACTTAACCCAGACTCCACTACCAGCCTTGCCTAAGCAAAACCACTGCTGTAAGGCTCAAATATTTCTTCCTTAAAATCAGCATTGTGATATCAATTTCATAAAGGAATTAAATAAAGCAGTGAGATTTAAATGTCAAATATGCCTCATATCTTACATGGATTTTTGGATACACTATGATTCAACCCCTCACAGACTCATTCTCCACTTCTACTATGCTATTTTCATCCCTCATCTTTCTATGGTTTTGACAACAGCATTAGTCTCTTCCTCACAATAAAAAGGGCAATCTCTCCACAGGGCAAGCCTGACGGTAGATATCCTCTGTTATAAACTCTGCACTGACTCCAATAATTTCAGAATTCAATGTCAATTCTACTATGATATTTTCATCCCTCATCTTTCTATGGTTTTGACAACAGTATTAATCTGTTCCTGACAATGAAAAGGGCAATCTCTCCACAGGACAAACCTGATGGTAGATATCCTCTGTCATAAACTCTGTACTGACTCCAATAATTTCGGAATTCAATGTCAATTCTGCAGCCAAATATAAGGCCATATTATAACCGGGCCATGAGCATGTTTCACTTTGTATACCCTGTCTTCATTGTTATTCAAATATTAACAACTGTGTGTAATTTCCTAAGCACGCCGTATAGTTTGATTAGTCCTAACATTTACTTTCCTGCTGCCTCCTCCTTCAAAGCTTAGTATAATCATAAGCATCTCTGTGACATCTTCACTTAGTTCCCAGGAAGAAAGCAACTGTATGACGCACTTCACTACAATTGTAGTGCCATCACAGGATGCAGTCATTTGTTTATTTGTCTACTGCCCTGTGTAGACTGTAAGATCTTTGAAAAAAATTGACAATATCTACTTGTAGCTTATTCAGCACTAAATTATATTCATTTCCTAAATAATTTAGTGCTGAATAAATATTCCATGAATTACTAAATAAGCAAGTAGTTGAGTAAGATTAAACAGATACTTCCAACAAAGGAGATGTAGTGAAACAAGGAGAAATACTGTTGACAGAGGTTGGCCTAATAAGAGTAAATCAGAGAAGTCATATTCAAGAAAGAAAACATTTTAGTATATCAAGAATCTCTCTCCAGAATCAAGGAAGTTAACTAAGTAGGACATTCTATAATTAAATTTGTCTTTATAGGATAGTTCCAAAGTTGTCACCAATAGGAGGGCCCTCATTCATACCCCATTTCCCCGCACCTGTGATAATGCTGCAGCTCATCCAAATATTATCAGGGAAGAATCTGAGTTCACCAATGCTGTTTCTTTCTTATATTACCGCTGAAATAGGAAGCTGTGCCACCAGGAAGGACAGGAAGATGGAGCCACTCATGAGGCTTATGAAAGATATAATTCTGCTTTCTCATCACCTGAAATCAGTAAAATAGATTTGAGCCAGTGTACGGGAAATATTTACACATCTACATATTTAGTGGATGAATTCCCATGTGCCTCATTAGTAGGATATTCTTTGGTCTTACACTCCCTTGAAAATGTATTTCTCTGGAGGTACAAGAGGAGCAAAATACAAACTTGTGCCAGTTTTGAACTTGGGAGACAGATTGAAGCTCCATGT
>NW_006408786.1:2904790-2905542 GCF_000296735.1 Chrysochloris asiatica | reverse complement strand
GTCTCTATGAGTTGGTACTAACTCGATGGCACGTAACAACAACAATGATGCATAAAGGGGATTGTAATTATTGCAATGAAACAAAACATGATTGGATGAGTGCAAGACTAATGTTCTGCTATGTAAACTATCACTCTAATACACAATAATAACCTTAAATAAATAAATCACTTGTCAAGTCAAAAACTGTGAAGGATGAATATAAAATGTTATTGCTAAGTAAAATAATCCAATATGAAGAAGTTCACAATGTATGAATATAATTCTTTGTTGCATGAATCCAATTATATAAAGTTTGGGAAAATGTAAAATGGTTGCCTAATAGGTACAGAGTTCATATTTGGGGTTCCTAAATGTTTTAGAAATATACAGTCATGCTGGTTGCACTAAATTTTAAATATAAATAATGCCATTAAATTACACACATAAAATGGTTAAAATGGCTTATCTTATGTTATACATATTTCACTACATACTATTTGTAAATAAATAAATAAAATAAGAAGAATATATTGCAGAGTTTTAGCACTCTATCATTCACTTACTTGATGCTCCATACATCATCATTTATAACTAAAGTTTGAGCAAACTGTGTGTATTAGACCAGAAACAGGAAAAAGTCTTAAGTACTTTGAAGGAGGTGTGATCATCCTGTCTGACGGAGAAGGGCAGCTTGGACATTGGATACTCAAATGGGGAGGGGGAACTACAAAGGCAAGAAGTGACTGGCTTACAAGCTTTCAAGAGGGAAC
>NW_006408786.1:2902311-2904330 GCF_000296735.1 Chrysochloris asiatica | reverse complement strand
TAGAACCATGGCAGTGAGATGATATACGATGGAATGAATGTAAAACTAAAGTTCTCCCATGTAAACTATCATATAATTCACAATAAAACATTAAACACACACACACACACACACACACTCAAAATATAAGGAAGTTTAGCATCTGATGGTGAAGCTGCAGTTAAAGCCATAAGCTGCAGACCAAAATGTCATCAATTTGAATCTACTAGCCAAACCATGGGAGAAGAATGTGGCAGTCTGCATCTGTAAAAGATTTGCAGCCTTGGAAACACTCTGTTTACTTTAACTCTTAACAAGATAACATAGGGTTGCTATGAGTTGGAATCAACTAACAATTGTGGGGTTTGGGATCATGTTTACATCTTAGTGTAGAAATAGAGTGGGCTGGCACTCAGCATCCATTCCTCAATCTTTGGTTTGTTTTCTTGTATTACATAGAATGGTAATTAGTAAACTATATTTTCTAGGAACATTAAAATCAAGAGTTTTGTATGTAATTATAAGGATATTGGCCAAATGTACAGCAGAGAATCAGAGGAAAAAATAAGTCAAGTACATTGTTCTAACCAATTATGTGGCTAAGAATAGCAGGATAGCATCATGTTATTTAGAAAAAACTGAAAGCAAGTTGCCAGATCAATAGTGTCTTAGGTATAAAAAAGTGATGTGTCAATACTTTGTTAAATAAGCAAAAATCTAAGAAATACAGTGAGTCTGGAACTAACTATAAAAACAAAATATTCATACAATCTGGTTTGCAAGAAACGTGTCATGCTCATGGAACCAATAATTTCAGTGGCCTCTTCTTGACTCCATCTCCTTCCTGTTGATAGAATAGGTATCAATGTTGTTAGCTGATCTGGTTTTCACTGATATTCTGGGATTCATCTCCAACTTCTGAAGTATATACCAGCAGTTCACTTCACAATTTAATAAACACATAATTAAAGTTTCTGCTGAAACTGTTTAAGGAGAATGCTACCTAAAGAAAATAATCTAGAGAGGTCTAAACATTGATCACAAGAAATAAACTCCAATATGGGATTCTAGAAGTTGGTATCTCCAGTTTTTAGCTTTGGGGCCAATATCAATGCTCTTCCAATGGAATAATTGAATGCTGGTATTACATGACTCCCAGTGGAAGACCTATCTCATATTGAGTCATCTGTAGTTGACGTGAAGAAATTGTCTGGTGTAGTGAAAATTTTGGTTTATAGAAGAGATTCTGAAAAAAATACACAAGAAGAAATTGTTTCTGGAAATAATGTAAACTTGTGAGGTGATGATGATAGGATTTAAATCTTCATGATTTTGAGCTCTGTTATTCATAAGTAACTGTGCAGTCATGATAAAAATCATTCCATTATGTAGAGAATGTTTCTCAGTTGAAAAGTTTTCTTAGACCCTGCTTTGTGTCCTTATTTCTAAGACCATAGATAAAAGGGTTCAACATGGGGATGACCACAGTGTACATCACTGAGGCTACTGCAGTGACCCTGGAGTTTTGAGTGGCAGCAGAACAAAGATAAACTTCAAGACCTGTGCCATAGAACAAGGAAATGACTGAGAGGTGAGACCCACAAGTAGAAAAGGCTTTATACTAGCCCTCAGCTGATGAAATTCTCAAAATGGAGGACACAATCTTACTGTAAGAGAAAAGGATCTCAGTGAATGGAATAACACCCAGAAGTCCAGTTATAAATTACATGGCTAAGTCATTGAGGAAAGTGTCAGAACAATCAAGTTGGAGTACCTAATTAATTTCACAGAAAAAGTGGGATATTTCCAATTCTGTACAAAAAGACATTCATAAAACCAGTAAGCTATGTAATAGAGACTCCAGATCACTCAATAACCAGGATGCCAAAAGCATGAGACCACAGAACTTGGGCTTCATGATAATCCTGTAGTGCAATGGGTGACAGACGGCCACAAACCAGTCATAGGCCATCACTATTAAGAGGAACGTAGAGAAGCCAAAGCAAATGGAAAAATTGAAGAGGTGCAAGAGCTGAACAG
>NW_006408786.1:2880881-2882122 GCF_000296735.1 Chrysochloris asiatica | reverse complement strand
TAATATTCTGAAAATGTCAATACTACACAAGGCAATCTACAGATATAATGCAGTCCCAATCTATATTTCAAAATTATTCTTAAAATAGAAGGAAAACTAATCATCAATTATACATGAAAAGAAAAGAGACCCAGGCAAGAAAAGCACAACTAAAGATGAAGAACAAAGAAGGATGCCCTCATTTCACAATCTCAAAGCCTAATACACAGCCACAATAGTTAAAACAGCCTGGTCCTGGTACAATAAGAGATCAATGGAACAGAATTGAAAACACAGAAGCATTCACCTACAGTCAGCTGTTCTTTGACAATGGATCAAACCACAATAAATAGGAAATAGATGTCTTTAACAAATAGAAATGCCAGAAGTGGATATATTTGCAGAAGAATGAAACAGTACTCATATTTCACAATATATACAAAAATGAATTCAAGATTATAAGGAACATAAATGTAAAATCTAAAATTGTAAAGCTCATAAATTTAAAAATAAGGACAAGCTTAGGAACCTTGATAAGTGACAAATTACACTGCCAAACATAACAAAAAACACACAAATAGCAAAAGGCAATGAGATGACTTGGACCTCCTAGAAAATAGTCACTCAAGTTCATAAAAAATTTTACCAAAGGAGTAAAAAATGGATTAGGTGAGGGGGAAATGGTAATGACATATCAGACAAGGGATTATTGTGTTCAATTATAGAAAACTTAAACACCTTAACAAGAAAAAGACAAATAATGTAATTTAAAATGTGTAGAAGGAATGAACAGACACTTCACCAGGGAAGATACTCAGATGCCAGCAGAAATATAAAGAAATGCTCATGATCATTAGCCATTGTTGCTGTGCCATTGGTTCTGACTCATATTGTCACAGTACAGGTATCCAAGGAGAAACTAGTTGGTTTGAAAGGCCAGACCTTGTAGTTATTAGTCAGGGCTTAACCTACAATTCTACCCCAGGGGTCCAATGATGCCATTTGAGAGATGCAAATCAAAATGGCAAGGAGATACTATCTCGACCCAACATTATTTGCAAAATTCAAAAATAAGAAAAAAATAACAAATGCTAGTGAGGGTGCAAGGAGCTCTGGTAGCGTAGTGGTTATGAATCGGGCTGCGAACCGCAAGGTTAGCAGTTCAAAACTACCAGCTGCTCCACGGGAGAAAGATGAGGCATTCTGCTCCTGTAAAGATTTACAGCCTCAGAAACCCTGTTCAGGGTCGCTATGGGTCGGAA
>NW_006408786.1:2878335-2878833 GCF_000296735.1 Chrysochloris asiatica | reverse complement strand
TGGGATATATTCAAGGTCATATTTTGGCTCTCATGGACTTGTTTTCATTTTCTTCAGCTTCGATTTGAAAATGCATATGAGTAATTGATGGTCTGTTCCACAGTCTGCCCCTGGCCTTGTTTTCACTAATGATATGGAGTTTTCCACCATCTCTACTGCAGATGTAGTCAATTTGATTTCTGTGTATTCCATCTGGTGAGGTCCATGTTATGCTGTCTGAAGCAGGTATTTGAAATGAACAAATCATTGGTTTTGCAGAATTCATACATTCTCTAGCATCATTTCTATCACTAAGGCCATATTTTCCAACTATTGGTCCTTCTTCTTTGCACCCAACCTTTGCATTCCTATCACCAGTAATGATCAATACAACTTGATTGCACATTTGATCAATTTCAGATTAAAGAAGTTGGTAAAATTCTTCTATTTCATCTTCACTGGCTTTAGTGGTTGGTGCATAAATTTGAATAATAGTGGTATTAACTGGGCTTCTCTGTA
>NW_006408786.1:2871784-2872310 GCF_000296735.1 Chrysochloris asiatica | reverse complement strand
GAGTTCTGATCATCAAGTCATAGGTCAGATGGATGTTATCTACAAGTTTGGGCATTATTGTATGTCTCCCCTAACTTCATATCAGCTGGGTGCTTAACTCTCAGCTCTAGGCCTCCAAATCTAGGTCCTTGTGGCTATGTCTTTGTCCATGGGCTTAAGAGTCTTCAGGTCACACCATACTTCTAACCAATCATCCCTTCTTCTTCTCTCTCTCATCTTCAGGTTGATGAGAGTCTATGGAATGTGGTCAAACTCAGCCTGTATCTTCATTGCTGCCTTCCCCTTTTCCACTGACTAGTAGACCAACGTGGTCGACACCACATTTACATGCCACCTTATGTGTTCCCTTTGAGTTTCATTCTTGGAGGGGGTTTGTTCAGAAGGAACTTGATTGCATGCTTTGATGGCTCCCCAGTGAACAACTTTCTTGTTCTTGTGGTAGCCAATCAGACAAAATTGTTTTGTTTTTTCCTGATCATCTTTTTCTCAAGAAGTATCTTCTGTTCCTCTAACTGCTCCAGGCTGG
>NW_006408786.1:2868124-2871224 GCF_000296735.1 Chrysochloris asiatica | reverse complement strand
GATCCCTGTGTTACAGGGCACTGTTGTATCAAGGTTGAGCATACATCACTATTAACCTCTGTCCCATTTACCCTGTGCAAACCTAGCGAACTATTCCCTTATCTGCCTTGCTCTTCCATACCCCTCCCCTTCTTGTGTTTTGCCCTCCCCTTCCTTGTATATTGCCAGTAGTTATGACTATATCTTGATTGCTTGTTTGATCAATTTCAGACTGAAGAAATTTGAAGAATTCTTCAATTTTATCAACAAGGGCTTCAGTGGTTAACACATAAATTTTAGTAACAGTGGTATAACTGGTCTTCCATGTTTGCTGTTGTTGTTAAATCCCATTGAATTAGTTCCAACTCATAGAAACTCTGTATATAGTGTCTGAGGAGTGGCTGGTGAGGTTGAACTGCTGGCCTTGAAATTCACATGGACCTTGCAGTCCAACACATTAACCCACAGCACCATACCAGGAATTCAGTCTTCCTTATAGGTGTGTAGATATTATCCTATCACAGACAGCATTGTTCTTCAAGACAGATGTATGGATATTATCCTATCACAGACAGGTGTATGGATATTATCCCATCACAGACAACATTGTACTTCAAGACAGATCTTGATATGTTCTTTTTGATTCATGTAATGCCATTTATCTTCTATTTACCATTCTGGCATAGTAAACCATGTGATTGTCAGATTCAAACTGGCCAGTACTACTCCATTTCAACTCACTAATGCCTATGATATCAATGTTTATGTATTCAATTACATTTTTTGACAATTTCTCAGTTTTCCTAACTTCATACTTGTACAATCCATGTTCTGATTATTAACATTTTTAACAGCTGTTTCTGTTTGTTTTAAGTTGTGCCCATTCATATCATGGTCAACTCTACTTTTATAAGGCAGTTCACCCTGTAGAATTTTGAGTGCCTTCCAACCTGAGGGACTCATTGTTTAGCACTATATCTGACAATATTCTTGAGCTCTTCTTCATATTTCAGTATTCAATATTCTGGTGTTATCAGTGTTCCACTGCTATTCATAGGTTTTCAGAGACTAAATATTCAGATTAGTCCATCCCTCCTTCTTCCTGGTCTGTCTTCATCTCAGAACTCAGCTGAAACCTGTCCACTGTAGGTAACCCTGCTGGTATGTAAAATACTTGTGGTATAATTTCCAGAATCACAGTAACACCCAAGCCACCACAGTATGGTAAACTGACAGATGAGTGGTGGTTTTACCCTACAGTACCTGGTAATCCTGGGCAGTCTTCTATCCAAGAATTAATCAGGCCTGACCCAGCTAAGTTTTTGAGATTAAACAAGATTGCACACATTCATGTTGGTGTGGCCACAAAAATTATGGTCTATCACCATACCACATTATCCATTGTTGTTGTTGTTGTTAGGTGCCATCAAGTCGGTACCAACCCATAGTGACGTTATGTACATCAGAACGAAACACTGCCCAATCCTGGGCCAACCTCACTACTGTTGCCACATTTGAGTCCTTCAATGCTGCCACTTGGCCAATACATATCGTTAGGGGTCTTCCTCTTTTTCTCTGACCCTCCACCTTACTAAACATGATATCCTTCTCCAAACACTGGTCCTTCCTGACAATATATCCAAAGTATGAGAGACGAAGTTTGGTCATCCTGGCCTCTAAGGAACACTCTGTCCGTACTTCTTCGAAAATGGATCTCTTGGTTCTTTTGGCAGCCCATGGCACTTTCAATATTCCCCTCAAACACCATAACTCAAATGCATCAATTCATCAATTCGTTTGATCAATTTCAGATTGAAGAAGAAATATAATTCTTCTATTTCATCCTTACTGGTTTTAGTGGCTCGTGAGTAAATTTGAATAACAGTGGTATTAACTGGGCTTCCCTGTAGGCACATGAATATTATCCATTAGAGAGATGCAAATCAGAATATGAGATATATTCTCACACCAGCGTTAATATGGAAGTTCAAAGAGCAGAAAACAAAATGTTGGTGAGGGTGTGGAGAGAATGAAATCCTCCTACACTCCTGATAAGATTAGAAAAGAGGGCCCAACCTATCTGGAAAATGGTTTGGCTCTTCCTTATAAAGTTGGAAATAGAAGTACCTTATAATTCAGCATTCCCTGTACTTGGTATATGTTCACAAGAAATGTGAGTCAAGACATTAGTAGATAAATACACACCGATGTTCATTGCAGCACTATTGATAATAGTGCAGAGATGGAGACTGTCTGAGTGTACAGCAAGGGAAGAATAGATAAACAAACTTTGGTACATACACAATTGAATACTATGCAACATTGACGAATAACTATTCAAAACACCTTATAACATAGATGAACCTGGAAACACCATACTGAGTGAAGTAAGACAATCACAAAAGGACTAATGTTACATGAGACTATTATTATAAAAACTTAAGAAAAGGTTTTCATACTAAAAGAAACATTCTTTGATGGTTACCAGAAGATGGAGGTAAGAGAGAATAATGCACTTGCAAGAGAGTAGACACATTTTAGCTAGGGTGCTGCGGAGGACAACATACAAGAGGGAGCTGAAGACTCAGGGAATTATGCATTGGCTAAAGGGGATAAAAGTAAATAGTTATATATATACAACCTTAGAACAACAATGTTATGTGTGTAGATACTTGGACTGAGACATAGACATAGACTGAATGGGTAAGGGAGGAAGTATGGATATGTATATATTTACATATCCTGCAAATATGTCAGTTTGAAAGAGGACATTTGTACATGAGTATTTACCTTTGTTGAAAACACAATTCTGAAGTGGTGAAGCATACAAGGGCATTTAACAATAACTATTACTAAAAACCAAATACTGTAATAAAATATGCAAAGATTTGGAATTAGAAAACCAGAAAGGAAGAACACAGTCAGCATTTCTCAAGCTGGGGGAACTGAAGAAAAAATTCAAGCCTTGACTTTCATTATTGAAATATTCTCTGGGCAAATTATTAAATGATGCAGAATGCATCAAGAGAAGATGGAAGGAATACACAAAGTCATTGTACCAAAAGGAAATGTTCAACCATTTCAAGAGGTACCATATGAACAAGAGCCAATGATACTCAGG
>NW_006408786.1:2863486-2866819 GCF_000296735.1 Chrysochloris asiatica | reverse complement strand
AGGGAACAGTCACTGGAGAAGGATGTCATGCTGGGTAAGATGTAGGGTCAGAGAAAAAGAGAAAGACACCCAATGAGATGGATCAGCCAGGTGGCATCATTGATGGACTCAAATGTGACAGCAGTAGTGAGGTTGGCCCAGGATCAGACATTGTTTCATTCTGCTGTGCATGGGGTCGCTATGAGTTGGTTCCGACTCGATTGCACCTGACAACAACAACAACAACATTACTAAAAAGTCAGGAAAGGGCTTTTTTACTAACAGAAACATTTCTTGATGGTCACCAAGGGAAGTGTGAGTCATTCACTGAATAAAGGGTCGACACTTGTTAACTTGTTGTTGTTGTTAAGTGCCATCGAGTCAGTTACAACCCATAGAGACCCTGAACAGGGTTTCCGAGGCTGTAAATTCTTTATAGGAACAGAAAGCCTCATCTTTCTCCCACGGAGAAGCTGACAGTTTTGAACTGCTGACCTTGTGCTTCACAGCCCGATTTGTAACCACTAAGCTACTAGAGCTCCTTGGGTGAAGGCAAAGGCAATAAACAATAAGATGGAGGTTTGCAAAAAATTATGAAGATGGGAAACAAATGGCAAGGAGTACAAGAGTTAAAAACAATAGAGGCAAATACTTTTATATACAAAATTCTGCAATGCTGATCTATGAGTATTTACTTAGATAGACACTAAGTCTCAACAAGTATAGGAAGCAGACTGAGAATATAACCAAAACGTATATGTAGGTTTTACAGAGAATGTTTCTACTTGAGTATTTACCTTTGCTGCATATAGATCCATGAACACTGGTGAAGCATGTTGTTGTTGTTATGTGCCTTGGTGTCGGTTCTGACTCATAGTGACCCTGTATAGGGTTTCCAAGGCTATAAATCTTTACAGGAGCAGAAAGCCTCATCTTTCTCTCATGGAACAGCTGGTAGTTTCGAACTGCTGACTGTGAGATTAGCAGCCCAATTAGTAAGCACTATACTACTGGTGAAGCATACAGGGGGCAACCTTATGAATCACAACCAAACATTTTAAGGGCTCATAATTTCAGTCTCAGGGGACACCATGGACATACCATAGTCCACAAAGACAATGTTCTACATCCTTTTATGGTGAGTATTAACATGGGTTTTAAGAGCTCATGAGAGACCATGCAACTATTGATCTTTCCAAAGGAAATAAGAGTAATGAATATTGAAGATGTCTGGAAACCTTTAGACCAGTAGATCAGTGACTTAACATACATCGATATCCAAGACCTGAGACTAAAAGAAATAGATGGTGCCAACTGCTCTGAGAGGGGTCACACTATAAGGTCCTGGATAGATTGGGAGAAAATGTGAAACAAAAAACTCAACATAATGAAAACAAAGACCAGGCCTACTGTTCAGATAGAGATTGGTGGAATCCCAAGATGATGGTCCTTGAACACCCTTGAGGTCTGGAATGGATTCATTCCTGTGGCTCAGTTTAAAGATATAATTGGTAGGTTTATCTGGGGAACACCAATAATAGTGTGGTGTGCAACACACTAGAAGGGTTGACCATCTGAAATCAAAAGGGCATCATTTATTCAAGGAAAAAGTTCAGAAGGTTAAGAAAGAAGGAGGAAAGAAAACAAGAAACACAGGGAGGATGTGGGCTAAGTAATGTTACAAGGATGGAATTGCAATCAGTGAGATGAAATTAAGTATGTATGATTTTTTAATTCAAACCTTCATGTGATCCACCATAAGCAATTTTAAAAAAACAATTCAAACACTTATTTCATTGAGCAAAACCTTTTAAAGTACTAGAGAGCAAAGATGCCACATTAAGAACTAAGGTGCACCTAAATCAAGCAATGGTATTTTCAATTGCTTAATGTGTCCTGGTGTGGAGCTGTGGGTTAATGTACTGGACTGCAAAGTTGCTTTGAACTGCAAGGTCGGCAGTTCTAGCTCACTAGCTGCTCCTCTGAGACCCCATAAAGTGTCGCTATGGCTAGGAACCAATTGACAGAACTTAATAACAACAACAATGTGCATATGCTGTTGTGGCACTGTAGAATGTGCACTGGACTTCAAACCACAATGTCTGCAGTTCAAGTCCAACATCTGCTCCTCAGAACTCCTATACAATGTTCCTATGAGTCATAATTGACTGGATTGTACATTAAAACAACAACAAAATCATACATAAGTAAAAGTAGAGCATGAATAAGAAAGACTCAGGGAAAACTGATGGATTTAAATTATGGTGTTTGTGATAGGTAAGATCTTGTGTCAATATCACTGGGCAAGGATTTTCAGTAATTTAGAAGTTAATATGTAGTTATCATCTCCATAGTAAGGTCTAATATGTTGCATTTATCACCCAGGGGTGATTTGATGTGATCAGCTTTAATCTGTTCTAGTTATCCTTGGTTTTGTCCATTTTTTTTTCTATGATCTTACTAAGGTCACATGCAATCTGCAGGATTGATCTGTATCTCATAGTGTCAGTTTCAAAGGGCACCAGGTACAAATAGCATAATACAGTCCACAAAGACAATGTTCTACATTCAATTTTGGCGAGTATTAACTTAGATTTTAACAGCTCATTAAACACCATCTATAATGCAATTGTTGGTCTCTCAATGTCTAGAGGAAAGTAGATGGATGTTCAGGGAAATGCATACATCATCAAACAATATTATTAAAATTACATGTAAGTAAAATTTTGCTGCCATCACTCATCTGTAAGTTTGTCATACTGTGATAGCTTGTGCTTTGTTGTGATTCTGAAAGCAATAGCACAAGTATTTTAAAAACCAGAAGAGTCACCCATGGAGGACAGGTTTCAGATGAGCTTGCAGATGAAGACAGACAAGGAAGAAAGAGAGACAAACTACTTCTGAATATTTCATCACTGAAAACCTTATAATAAGCAGAGAAACATTGTATGTAAGATATAGAGCCAGAAAATGAGCCCCTCAGGTTGGAAGGCACTCAAATGCAACTAGAGAAGAGATGCCTCCTAACTAGAGTTGACCATGATAATGCGAATGGAGTAAAGCCAGTTGGAGAAAAACCCATGGGACCTTCATTTGCTGATGGGTCAAAACTCAAAATGAAGAGAAACAGCTGCGAATATCCATTTAAAATTGGAACATGGAATGTACGAAGTAAGAATCTGGGAAAATTTGAAGTTGTCAAAAATGAAATGGAATGCATAAACATCAATATGTTAGGCATTAGTGAGCTAAAATGGACTGGTATTGGCCATTTTGAATCTGATGACCACATGGTTTACTATGCCAGAAATGACAAATTGAAGAGGAATGGTGCTGCATTCACTGTCAAAAAGA
>NW_006408786.1:2856078-2860090 GCF_000296735.1 Chrysochloris asiatica | reverse complement strand
ATAATTTTAAGTGGTTGTAACAGTAGTTAGAGAACTGCCAGAAATTCAAGCCAGAGTCATTAGGGGATGTGGAACTACAGATTTCATTGCTGGTGTCAAATGTATGTTGGCTGAAAGCAGAGAATACCAGAAATATGTTTATTTGTGCTTATTAACTATGTGACAACTTTCAATTGTGTGTATCAACCTATGATATCATTGTGAATAATGAATATTTCAGAACACTTCTTTGTGTTCATGAAGAACTTGTATATGGAACAAAAGGCAATCATTCACACATAACTAAAAAATACTGAATGCATTGAATACTTTATTGTAGAAGACAGCTTGAGACATTTACTCAACCAGCGTCCTATTAAGTGATTACTACTCCTACCACCGACACACTCGGCCATGATGCTGTATTATGTACTCCTCCATCTAAAGTTGAGCACATCCAATAGCAAAGGACACTCTAAAGATGAGCCAATACATTTCCCTATCTTATGTGGCATAACATAGTCCACAAAAACAATTTTCTAAATCCTAGTTTGGTGAGTAGTTTCTGGGATATTGAAAGCTCATGAACAGCTGTCTAAGGTGTGCTGTTGGACAAAGTTAGGATGGGAAACTGCGTAGAATGTAAATAGGAACTAACAGAGAAAAAGCTGGTAACTGTTACACTATTGAGGTGATTGCAATCATTGAGATGGAACGATGTGCATGAATTATTGAATGGAAAACTGATTAACTTTTCTATAAACCTTCACTTAATTCAAAATGAAAAGTTAAATAAAAAAGAAATATGCAAGAAACAATTGCTTACAAAAATGGTCGTTGGAGTCTGAAAAAAATGCAGAGTTATGAACTAATTTAAATATTATTCAGGTCTTCATGAACTTGAGCTCTATTGCACATGAATAACTCTATATCCTCGAGTAAATCATTTTGTTGTGTAGAAATTGCTTCTCAACTGAAAAGTTTTCTTAGGCCCTGTTTTATGTCCTTATTTCTAAGACTGTAGATAAATGGGTTCAGCATGGGAGTGACCACAGTGTACATCACTGAGGCTATTGCAGTGGCCCTGGAGTTTGGGGTAGCAGCAGAACTAAGATAAACTCCAAGAGCTGTGCCATAGAACAAGGAAATAACTGAGAGGTGAGATCCACAAGTGGAAAAGGCTTTAGACTTGCCCTCAGCTGATGAAATTCTCAAAATGGAGGACACAATCTTAGTGTAAGATAAAAGGATCCCTGTGAGTGGAATAACACCCAAAAGTCCAGCTACAAAATACAATATTACGTCATTGAGGAAAGTGTCAGAACAAGCAAGTTGGAGTACTTGATTAATTTCACAGAAAAAGTGGGGTATTTCCAGCTCTGTACAAAAAGACAGTCTCAAAAACATTAAGCTATGTAACAGAGACTCCAGAGCACTCAATAACAAGGAAGCCAAAAGCAAAAAACCACAGAACTTTGGATTCATGATGACCGTGTAGTGTAAGGGGTGACATATGGCCACAAATCTGTCATAAGCCATCACTGTCAAGAGCAAGTCATCTAATGCTACAAAAAACATGAAAAAATACATCTGGGTGATACAGTCTTCATAGGTAATAATTTTGTTCTGTGTCTGAATGTTCATCAGCATCTTTGGGACAGTGGTGGAGGTGAAACAAATGTCTGTAAAAGACAGGCTGAAGATGAAGAAGTACATGGGTGTGTGGAGGTGAGAGGCCGTGATGATAGTCAGGATTATCAGCAGGTTCCCACTGAAGGTGACTAGGTACATGGACAGGAAGAGTCCAAAGAGAAGGGGCTGCAGATTTGCCTCTTCTGAGAGCCCCAAAAGAATGAATTCTGAAATATGTGTTTCGTTTCCAGGTTCCATATAACTGATGACACTACTGGAAAAGAGAAGAGAGCAATGTGAATTTAGTCACAAACATTAACAATTTAACAAATAGGTTGTTGTTTTTATTTTAAACATGCTTAACTAATTCCTATATATTATCTAGGACTTCTGGTGAGGTGCTGTAGGGGTAGTACTAAACTGCTAATCAAATAATTTATGGTTTAAACTTGCTGTATGCTCCTTAGAAGCCATACACAGGGTCGTTATGAATCAAAACGGACTTGTCCGTCTTGAACAAGAACAACAAATAATATCTATAGATGTAAAAATATAATTGTTTACTTATCCAGTTGTAAGAATTTTTTTTCATATTGACTTGTAACATTAACCAAAATTTCATAGGATCCTAACTACTCAATCTTCTAATTAATTCCAAAATTAATGAGCCTTTATTACCTCTAATCCAATACATTGTGCTATAGGACATATTGTTGTTGTTAAGGAGCTACTGGTGGTTCTTTGAGACTTTGTTCAGTTCATGCAATAAAATATTTTAAACCAGTTATGTTATGCCAAGTGTTCTTGACCCTGTTTATCTGTCATATTCTGGTGACTTGCATTTTGTTATGAAGTTGGAAGTTATGTCACAAGTGTTTCAAATACCAGCAGAGTCACCCATAATAAACAAGTTTCAGCAGAGCTTTTATACTAAGAACAGACTAGGAAGAAGGAGTAGGTAGTTCACGTCTGTAAACCTTGTGAATAGCTACAGAATGGTGTCTGATACTTTGTTTCAGAGGAAAGGATAGAGAAGTAAATTGAATGCTGACTATGAGAAGAAGGTGAACATAATTAGCAAGAAAGAAGACAAATGGGTGAGCTGTCATCGGGCCTAATTCAACATGGCCATCTGGAAATTTTGCAAGCAGCATTCTATGGAGGCAGTAGCCTGGCACCACAACAATACACTGGTGGCTGGCAAAAAGAATGGTACAATTCTCCATGTCCACTAAACCTTTCTGGAGATCAGAGCATGGCCAGCCCCCACACTCACCCGCCCCTGCACAGCTCCTGATCTCCCAGTGGTTGAAGTCATGTCATTGTGAATCAAGTACCAAATGTACCACCCCCTTTCTGAAGATCTGTGAACTCGGCTTCATCAGACCATCATAATCCTTAATGATGGGTCCCTGGACACCCTTGTACCAGAAGGAGCTCTATCCATAATCAGTTTTCCTGCTACCACTTGACTTTTGATCCCAGAAAAGTCTTTTTCTGGGACCAGGTAACCTTACTTGAGCCACCATCTGAGCCAGCATGAACTACTTCTGGAAAAGGCACCCTGAAAGATCAAGAAAGCAACAGAAAAAAAAGAAGAAGAAGAAGAAGAAGAACATTTAGAATAATTCCGAAAAACATAAGACCAAATTAACAAAATAAATTAAAAATTAGAAACCATGCAAAAACAGCAGATAGAAATTCAGAAGATTAACACTAAGATTTCAGAAATAGATAATACATTGAGAAGACAAAGGGATAGATTTGAATCAGGGAAAGACGAAATTAATGAGCTAGGAGACAAATCTCTCAATATTTATCTGTTAAAGAAACACTCTGAAAAAAAGAAGGAAAAAAAAAATAGGAAAATAGCCAAAGAATTATATAACACACCATCAAGAGGAATAACTTACATCTGGCTGCAATTAACAAAACACAAATTGACCAAAAAAAAAAAAAAAAGGCAGAGAGAAAATGGTAGAATAGTTGTTGGAAGAAAACTTCTGAACATCAAGAAAGACAAGAGGACATGCACTCAAGAAGTTGAATGAACTCAAACAGCATAGGGCCCCAAAAGAAAATCACCAAGACACAGTATAATCATATTTTTCAAAGCCAAAAAGAGGGAAAGAATCCTGAGAGCAGATCAGGAAAAATGAAAAGTCACCTACAAAAAAACAATAAAACCTAGCTCTGCTTATTCAGCAGAAATCATGCAAGCAAGAAGACAATAAGATAACATATATAAAACTTTGAAAGAAAAAAAAATATGAAGCAAGAAGTATATGTTGTTGTTGTTAAGTGCCATCGAGTCGGGTCCGACCCATAGCAACCCTGTACAGGGTTTCCGAGGGTGTAAATCTTTACGGGAGTAGAAAGCCTCATCTTTCTCCCGCGGAGC
>NW_006408786.1:2845716-2855103 GCF_000296735.1 Chrysochloris asiatica | reverse complement strand
CTTTCTGCTCCCGTAAAGATTTACAGCCTCGGAAACCCTGTACAGGGTCGCTATGGGTCGGAACCGACTCGACGGCACTCAACAACAACAACAAAGGCAAACGCCAGCATAAGGTTCCAGTTATCTTGTTTTTTTTCTTCTGTTGTTTATGTTTTCAATTATGTTTGACAGTATGTCATATTTCAGGTGGAGGGTCAGAGAAAAAAGAGGAAGACCACCAGCGAGATGGATTGGCAAAGTGGCAGCATCAGTGGGCTCAAGTGTGGCAACAATTGTGAGGTTGGCCCAGGATCCGGCAGTGTTTCATTCTGTTTTTCATAGGGTCGCTATAAGTCGGTACCGACTTCATGGCACCTAACAACAACAAATTTTGCCACTAGTTTTTCATTTATAATCTGTATACCTCTAGGTTTTGCATTTAGGTATCTAATCCATCTTGAGTTCATTTTTATATATGATGTGAGATATGGGTCCTGTTTCATTCTTCAACAAATGGGTATCCACTTTTGCCATCACCATTTGTTAGAGACTATCTATTCCACATTTACACTACTTTGGCCTTTTGTCAAAGATCAGCAGACTGTATGTGGATGTTTCTGGGTTCGCAATTATGTCCTATTTCATATATGTCTGTAATTGTACAAGTATCAGTCTGTTTTAACTACTGTGTGTGCATAGTAGATTTTGAGATTTTTAAGTGGGAAATCTCTTACTTTGTTTTTTAGCAATGCTTTGCTTGTCCAGGGTCCCTTTCCTTCCCATAAAAATTGGTGATTAGTTGTTTCCTGCCTGTAAAGAATGATTTTGGAATCTGAGTTGGGATTTCATTAGATCTGTAGATTGCTTTGAGTTGTATTGCCATTTTCACAATGTTGTTTCTTATTCATGTGTATTGTATATTCTTCTATTCATGCAGGTCTCTCTTTTTTCTTTTTTGGTAATTGTGTTCTGTAGTTTTCTTTGTAAAAGATTTTTTTTCTCTAGTAACATTTATTCAGGAGTATTTCACCTTCTGGGTGGCTACTATAAATGATATTGTTTTCCTGATTTCTTTTTCAGAGCTCTCTTCATTAGTGTAAAAGAGTCTAACTGATTTTTGTATGTTAAACTACCTTGCCACTTTGCTGATTTTTTGAGTTTCAATAATTTTCTTACAGAATCTTTGAGGGTTTTTTTTTCCATGTGTAGTATTATATCATCAGTAAATATACAGTTGTGTTGATCCTTTGCCAATTTTGATGTCTTTAGTTTTCCTTTCTTACCTTACAGCTCTAGCAAAGACTTCAAATACAATATTGAACAGGAGTGATAATAAAGGACATCCTGGTCTGGTTCCCAATAACAAAAGGAAATACTTCCAGTTTCTCTCTATTGAGAATAATGTTGCTTTTTGGTTTTGTATGTTGTCATTGTTAAGTGATATTGAGTTGGTTCAAACTCAGCAGGACCCTATATAGGGGTGTTTCAGAGGAGTAGCTGGTGAATTCAAACCTCCAACACTGTGGTTAATATTGTAGTGCTTATCCTACAATATCAAACCAGGCTATATAAAGAGGATCGTAGAAGAATTGATGCCTTTGAGTTGTGGTGTTGGAGGAGAATACTGAGGGTGCCATGGACTGCCAAAAGAACCAATAGATCTGTTTTGGAAGAAGTGCAGCCAGAGTGCTCCTTGGAGGCCAGGATGGCTAAGCTTCGTCTCTCCTACTTTGGACATGTAGTCCGGAGGAAACAATCGTTGGAGAAGGATGTCATGCTGGGTAGGGTGGAGGGTCAGAGAAAAAGAGGAAGACCTCCAACGAGATGGATCGGCCAGGTGGCATCATTGATGGACTCGGGGGTGGCAGCGGTGGTGAGGTTGGCCCAGGATCGAACATTGTTTCGTTCTGCTGTGCATGGAGTCGCTATGAGTCGGTTCCGACTCGATGGCACCTGACAACAACATATATATATAGTGAAAGATAGATTCAAAAAAATTCAGGGGCAAGAGGAGCAGGATGATAGGGAAAGACTCTGAGAGATATACATGAGCTAAATGGACTAGAGGCAGACTGTGACATATGCACAGCCTTGGAATAACAAGGCTCTATAATATGATCTTGAATATATCCAACCTGAATTTAGAGATCATCTGAAGAACAGATTTGATACATTAAACACTAAAGACTAAAGACCAGATGAGTTGTGGGATGATGTCAAGGACATCATACATGAAGAAAGCAAAAAGTCATTAAGAATAAAAGAAAGAATGAAAAGGTCAAAATGGATGTCAGAAGATACAGAAACTTGCTCTCTAGTGTAGAGATGCTAAAGCAAATGGATGGAATGAAGAGGCCCAAGACCTGAACAGAAAAGTTCAAAAATCAGCTTGAGAAGATAAAGTCAAATATTACAACAAAATGTGCAAAGACCTGGAATCAGAAAACCAAAAAGAAAGACCACGCCCAGCATTTTTCAAGCTGAGGGAACTGAAGAAAAAATTCAAGCCTCGACTTTTGTTATTGAAAGATTCTTAGGCAAAATTGCTGCACAAGACCTTTTTTAAGAGCAAAGATGTCAGCTTGAGGACTAAGGTGTGCCTGACCCAAGCCATGATATTTTCAATAACCTCATATGCTTATGAAAGCTAGACATTGAATAAGGAAGACCATAGAAGAATTGATGGTTTTGAGGTATGGTGTTGGAGGAGAATATTGAAAGTGCCATGGGCTGCCAAAAGAACCAACAGAGATCTGTGTTGGAAAAAATGCAGCCAGAGTGCTCCTTGGAGGCCAGGATGGCCAAACTTCGTCTCTCATACTTCAAACATATGGTCAGGAGGGAACAGTCGCTGGAGAAGGATCATGTTTGGTAAGGTGGAGGGTCAGAAAAAAAGAGGAAGACCCCCAATGAGATGGATTGGCCAAGTGGCAGCATCAATGGACTCAAGTGTAGCAACAGTAGTGAGGTTAGCCCAGGATCGGGCAGTGTTTCGTTCTGCTGTGCATAAGGTCGCTATGGGTTGGTACAGACTCTATAGCACCTAACAATAACAACAACAACAACAATAACAATAACAACATCAACAATGTAATATAGGCTTGAGTCCTGCTGTGGCACTGTAGGTTAATGCACCAGACTGAAAAACCGTTTGAACTCCAAAGTTGGCATTTCAAGCTCACCAGCTGCTCCTCAGAAACTCTATTTAGGGTCACAAAGGGTTGGAGTTGACTCGACAGCACTTATCAACAATAACAACAATATAAGCTGAAGAGGTAAAGGAGAGCAAATAATGTTAAGGAGCTTGGTTGTTTAGAAGATATTGGGTTCCCCTGCCTACTAGTGTAATATAGACATCTAAGTGTGATAGAAAAGATAACTGGGGTAGATGATTACAGAAAGTTTGTAAACCCATCTTCATCCTATAAAAGACTGGATTATTAAAACAGTGACTTGATTGTACCCAGAAAAACAGTCTTCTTGTTGAACCTTGGAATATGGGACCTTAGGTGGTAAAGGAATCCCCCACCCAGACCCTTCAGGGATGGAACATACCCAATTAAAAGATATGAACAGCAACTCAGAATGACTAGAGTAACAGAAGATAATTCTTGAAAGAAAGACCAATAGGGGAGAATAATGAAAATAAAGAAAAAGCAGATTGTTTGGCTATGACATTATCAAGCAAACTGTTTGCCCTGGAGTCATAAAGGCAAGAGAAGTCAACCTATCAGGAAAAACTCCTTTCTCAGACTGAAACTCAAAGGGACCACACAGTGTTGTATGCTTGCTGGCAACCATCCTGGATGAGTTATAAGTGGAAAGGGGGAATCACATCAAAAAAGATACGAGCTGAGATCTGACATATTCTAGAGATTCCCAATGATCTTGGAATGAAACAAAGAAAAGGATGGGTTGACAGTTTAGAAGTTCAGGGTGGTGTGTGAACTCCTGAGTCCAAAAACACTAATCTTGCCACTAAGGGCTAAAGCTTAAGAATGAAGCAGCCACTGATTCTGAAGAAGAGGGAGGAGTTCAAGAATTTCCAGACTTGTAGACAGTACCCATTGGACCGAGTGTGTATGGCTTACCGACCAGAATTTGACCAGATGAAGATAACAAAATATGATACAGAGAGCAAGCATAAATGGCTACAACCTTATCAACTGGACCTGTGATTATGGATGAGGCTGCTCAAAATTCCAACCAAATAGGGAAGGATTCTCCATATCAAAGATAAAGCATGTCTTCTCAGTACACTGGGATGCTAGTGATAGGAAGCTTAGACTTTGGATACCAAAACTGGGGGACTATAAACTCATGAAGTGGCTGGCTTGCAAGCTTTCATGAGGGTGCTTAGTGTCAGAATGTAGGGAGTAAGATAGAAACCAAACTGAATAGATTTTCTCCTTTCCAGATAGGTCTGGTAATGAGGGGGATAAGACTATATGATACAAGTGTGAGGAGCTGCTTTCAGCTCTAATGGTATTTGTCACAACTGTAAATATAGAAGAGGTGCAACTAAAAGAGAAAGCAGTTAATCTGTCATTTCAGGAATAGTGGACCATAGGACCATCAAGATGGAAGAACATGAGAGGAGCAAGGGATCCTGAAGAGAAAAGTGGGAACAACAGAGTTGGTGGCTGAGGCGATGACATAGAGAAACAGAACAGCAGTAGATGTTAGACCCATGGACTGAGAAAAGCAGCATGTCTGCAGGCAGGAAGCTGGCTTGCAAAATGTGCCCTTTGAACATTTAAAAAATATATATTTACAATGTGGTATGTGTACACTAATTTAAAAACAAATAAGGTAACAGAGGTAAAGACTGTTGGCTTAGAGATCATAGAGGGTATTGTTATCATTACAATTATTTGTGGAATGTAAAAACAGTGATCTGTCCTGTAAGCCTTCATTCACTCAATACAATGAAAAGCACTACCAAAAAAAAAAAAAATCATGGAATAAATTTAAACTAATATAAAATATGGGGATAATTCTCTAAAATTTATAGAAAACTTCAATACCTCAACAAGAAAAATACAATCCAATTTTTAAATGTGGAAAACATGTGAACCAACATTTCATCATAGAAGAAATTCAGATGTCAATACACATAAACAGAAATGGTTATGATCATTAGCCATTATGCATAGATGTCTTGGTTTGGTTCTGACTCATAACAATCCTAGGCACAGCTTAATATAGCACTGCTCATTCCTGTGCCAACCTAACAATTGCTGTTACTTTTGAGCCCATTGGTGCTTCCACTGCCTCAATCCATCTTGTTTTGGAGTCTTCCAATTTTTCACTGACCCTCTATTTAACCAAACATGATTTCCTTCTCCAGAACTGTTCTCTCCTAACAACATATCCCAGAATGAGAGACAAAGTCTCGTCAACCTGGCTTCTTAAGGGCATTACAACTGCATTCTTTCCAACACAAGATTTGTTTGTTATTCTGTCAGTCCTTGGTATTTTTAATATTGTTCTCCAACAACATAATTCAAATTCATTTCTTCTTTGATGTTAAGCCTTCACCTGCATATGTTGTTGTTGTTGTTAAGTGCCATCAAGTAGGTTCCGACTCATAGTGACGAACAGGGTTTCCAAGGTTGTAAATCTTTACAGGAGCAGAAAGCCTCATCTTTCTCCTGTGGAGCAGCTAGTAATTTCGAACTGCTGACCTTGCAGTTCCTAGCCCGATTCATAACCACTATGCTACAGGAGCTCCTCACATGCATATGAGGCAACTGAAAATACCATAGATTGGGTCAGGCCCACCTTTGTCGTAAAACTGATATCATTGCTCTACAGTTCTCTAAACAGTTATTTTACAGAAGATTTGCTCAATGCACTACATTGTCTTATCTCTCGACTTCTGCATCCATGAATTTTAACTGTGGATGAAAGCAAAATGAAGTTTTTCACAACTTCATTCTTTTTTTCCATTTATCTTTATGCTATTTGCTGGTCCAGTTGTGAACATTTGTATTTTATTTAAATGCAGGTGAAATCTATACAGAAGGCTGCAGTTTTGGGTCTTCATCAGTATTTTAAGTTCTCTTTGTTTCCAGTGTTCAAAGTTGTATCATCTGCATATTGAAAGTTGTTAATGACTCTTCTGCCAATCATGATGCCACATTCTTCTTCCTATAATCCAGAATCTCATATTATTTGCTCAGCATACTGACTGAATAGGTATGATGAAAGAATACAACCTTGATGCCCACTTTCCTGATTTTAAACCATGAAAATTCCATGACTTGCATCAGCCACACCTCAATCCTCAAACTGACATCTTTGCTCTCTTTAAAATGTTGAAGAGCAAAGATGTCAGTTTGAAGACAAAGGTTCACCTGACACAGTCATGGTATTTTTCAGTAACCTCATATGCATGTGAGAGTTGGATAGTGAATGAGAAAGACCACCGAAGAATTGATGCATTTGAGTTATGGTGTTGAAGGAGATTATTGAAAGTGTCATGGACTGCCAAAAGAGCAAATAGATCTGTGTTGGAAGAAGTACAGCAAGAGTGCTCCTTAGAAGCCAGGATGGCCAGACTTCATCTTTCATACTTCAGACATATTGTCAACAGAGACCAGTCACTGGAAAAGGATATCATGTTTGGTAAAGTGGAGGATCAGAGAAAGAAAGGAAGGCACCCAATGAGATGGATTGGCACAGTGGCATTATGAATGGGCTCAAACGTAGCAACCATTGTAAGGTTGGCCCAGGATCAGACAGTGTTTCATTCTGTTGTGCATAGAGTTCATATGAGTTGGTATCAGCTCGCTATCACCATCATCAACAACAACAACTAGAATCTACAGTAGAAAAGGAAGGACGCCCACCCATTCCAGTCACACCCTGAATATGGACGTCGAGTTTCCTGCATCTGAGGAAACTGAAAATAACATTGCTTGGGTTAGACTTAACAACAGCAACAACAACAATGGCACAATAATCCCTCCACTTGTTATATATGCTCTAGAAGTAAGAGCCATGAAACAAATAGATACATGCATACAAGTGTTCATTGTAACACTATTCACAATAACAAAAATATGAAAAGAATGTAAATGGCCTTCAAAGGATAAATGAACTTTGGTACATAAACACAATCTAATACTATGCAATACTGAAGAACAAGTACACATTGTCAGATAATGAATATGTGAATTGTTATATACTGTTGATATTGTTGTTAGGTACCATCGAGTTGGTAACAACTTATAGCAACCCTATGCACAACAGAACAAAACACTGCCCAGTCAAGGGCCAACCTCACAATTGTTGCCATGCTTGAGCCTATTGATGCTGCCACTTTGCCATTTCATCATGCTGGGGGTCTTCCTCTTTTTCTCTGACCCTCCACTTACCAAATATGATATCTTTCTCCAGAGACTGGTCCCTCCTGACAATATGTCTGAAGTATGAGATACAAAGTTTAGCCATCCTGACCTCCAAGGAGCACTCTGACTGCACTTCTTCCAACACAGATCTGTTAGTTCTTTTGGCAGCCCATGGCACTTTCAATATTCTCCTCCAACACCATAACTCAAATGCAACAATTCATCTATGGTCTTCCTTATTCACTGTCCAGCTTTGCATACATATAAGGTTATTGAAAATACCATAGCTTGGTTCAGGCACACCTTAGTCCTCAAGCTGACATCTTTGCTCTTCAACACTTTAAAAGGGTCTTGTGCAGCAGATTTGTCTAATGCAATATGTCATTTAATTTCTTGACAGCTGCTTCCATGAGTGTTGATAGTTGATCCAAGAAGAATGAAGTCCTTGACAACTTCAATCTTTTCTCTGTTGATAGGAATGTTGTTTATTGGTCCAGTGGTAAGGATTTTTGTTTTCTTTACATTCAGATGCAATTCATACTGAAAGCTGTGGTCTTTGATCTTTATCAGTAAGTATTTTAAGTTCTCATCACTTTCAGCAAGCAAGGTTGTATCATCTGCATATCACAGATTTGTCTTCATATAACCCAGCTTTTCGTATTATTTGCCAACATTAAATAATGAATCTGCAAAACACATCATAACTTGGATGAACATGGAAGACATTATTCTGGGTGAAATTAGTGAATCAAAAAAAAAAAAAAAAGAGAGAGAGAGAGAAATATTGTGTGAAACCACTATGGCACTGTAGAATAAGCACTGGACAGCTAACCACAAGGTTGGTGGTTCAAGTCCACCAGTTACTCCTTGGAAATCCTATAAAGGTTTCTAAGAGTCAGAACTGACTTGACAGCACTTAATAGCAACAACTATTACTAAAAGTCAAGAAAAGCCTTCTCACTAAAAGAAAAAAATTGTTATGGTTACCAAGGGTTACCCAAGGGTAGACACTTGTTTACTTAAGTGAGGCAAAGGCAAGATACAAAAATAGAGAGGTTTGCAAAAATAATGGAGGAAAGGGAAGAAATGGCAAAGAGTGCAAGAGTTAAAGGCAAGAGAGGTAAATGCTGTTATATACAAAACTCTGAAATGAAGATCTATGTGTATATAGATGGATGGACAGTAAGGCAGAACAGGTGTAGGAAGGAGAATGGGAATATAGGGGGGAAATAATATATATTTACACTTTACAGAGGATATTTGCACATAAGCATTTACCTTTGCTGCAAAAAGATCCATAAATATTGGTGCAGCATACAGGGGCAAAGTTATGAATCACAACCAAACATTTTGAGAACTCATAATGTCAGTCTCAGGGGATACTGTGGTCAGTTGACATAACATAGTCCACAAAGACAATGTTCTACATCCTATTACAGTGAGTATTAACATGGGTTTTAAGAGCTTATGAGAGACCATGCAACTTTTGATCTCTCCAGAAGAAAGAAGAGTAATGAAGATTGAAGATGCCTGGAAACCTTTAGGCCAGTGGACCAGTGAATCAAGGTATATCAGTATCCATGACCTGAGACTAAAAGAAATAGATGGTGCCAAATGCTCTGAAAGGGGTCACATTAGAAGGTCCTGGATAGGTTGGGAAAAAATTTTAAACAAAACACAACATAATGAAAACAAAGACAAGCCCTACTGTTCAGGTAGAGATTGGTGGAATCCTAAGACTATGGTCCTTGACCACCCTTCAGGTCTGAAATTGATTCATCCCTGTGACTCAGCTTAAAGATATAATAGATAGGTCTATCTGGGGAACACCAATAATAGTGTGGTGTGCAACATGATAGAAGGGTTGACCATCTGAAATCAAAATGGCATCATTTACCCAAGGAAAAAGTTCAAAGGGTTAGGAAAGAAGGAGGAAAGGAAACAAGAAACACAGGGAGGATGTGGGCTAAGTAATGTTGTTGTTAGGTGCCATCAAGTCAGTAGTGACTCATAGTGACCTTATGCACAGCAGAACAAAACACCACCCGATCCT
>NW_006408786.1:2842488-2845266 GCF_000296735.1 Chrysochloris asiatica | reverse complement strand
AATGTGCAAAGATCTGGAATCAGAAAACCAAAAAGGAAGAACACACTCAGCATTTCTCAAGCTGGGGGAACTGAAGGAAAAATTCAAGCCTCGACTCTCATCAATGAAAGATTCTCTGAGCAAATTATGGAATGATGCAGAAAGCATCAAGAGAAGATGGAAGGAATACACAGAGTCACTGCACCAAAAAGAAATGGTTCCTATTCAACCATTTCAAGAGGTAGCATATGTTCAAGAGCCAATGATACTGATGGAGGAAGTCCAAGGTGCATTAAAGGAATTGGCAAAGAACAAGGCACCAGGAATTGATAGAATAAAAATTGAAATCTTTCAAGAAAATGAAGCTACATAGGAGAAAGGCTACATACATCTCTCTCTGGCAAAAAATTTGGAAGACAACTATCTGGCCAACTGATTGGAAGAAATTCTAATTTGTGCCCATTCCAAAGAGAGGTGACCCAATGGAATGCGGAAATCATCAGACAATCTCTTTGATACCCCATGCGAGTAAAGTTTTACTAATGTAATGGTAATACAGAAATGGTTGCAAGCATACATTGACAAAGAAGTTCCAGAGGTTAAAGCTGGCTTCAGTAGAGCCGTGGAACAAGGGATATCATTGCTGATATCTGATGGATCTTGGTTAAAAGCAGAGAATAACACAAAGATGTTTACCTGTACTTTATTGACTACACAAAGTCTTTTGATTGTGTGGATTATGATACACTATGGACAACATTGAGAAGTATGAGTATTCCAGAACTCTTAATTGTGCTCATGAGGAAACTGTATATGGACCAAGAGGCAGTTGTTCGAAAAGAACATGGGAATACTGAATGGTTTAAAATTAAGAAACGTGTGTGACAAGGTTGTAGTCTTTCACCACACTTATTCAACCTGCATGCTAAGCAAATAACCGGAGAAGCTGGGTTATGTGAAGAAAATCATGGCATCAGGATTGGAGCAAGACTCATTAACAACCTGAGATATGCAGATGATACAACCTTGCTTGCTGAAAGTGAAGAGGACTTAAAGCATTTACTGATGACGGTCAGAGAGCAAAGATTTTTTATGGATACATAAAGTAAACAAATATCCTCACCACTGGACCAATAAACAACATTTTTATCAACGGAGAGAAGATTGAAGTTGTCAAGAACTTCATTCTTCTTAGATCAACTATCAACACTCACAGAGGCAACAATCAAGAAATCAAATGACGTATTGCATTAGGCAAATCAGCTGCACAAGACCTTTTTAAAGTGTTGAAGAGCAGAGGTGTCAGCTTGAGGGATAAGGTGCACCTGACCCATGGTATTTTCAATAACCTCATATGCAAGCAAAAGTTGGACAGTATATAAGAAAGTCATAGAAGAAGTGATGCTTTTGAGTTATGGTGTTGGAAGAGAATACTAAAAGTGCCATGGACTGCCAAAAGAACTAATAGATCTGTGTTGGAAGAAGTGCAGCCAGAGTGCTTCTTGGAGGCCAGGATGGCCAAACTTCATCCCTCATACTTCAGACATATTGTCAGGAGGGACCAGTCATTGGAGAAAGATATCACGTTTGGTAAGGTGGAGGATTAGAGAAACTGAGGAAGAGCCCAACGAGATGGATTGGCCAAAGGGCAGAATCGATGGACTCAAGCGTGGCAACAGTAGTGAAGTTGGTCAGGATCTGGTAATGTTTCATTCTGTTGTGCATAGATAGGGCCGCTATGAGTCAGTACCAACTCAATGGCACCTAACAACAACAATAACATACCCTTGGTTTTGTAAATTCTCATTTGTATGACCTTCCTGAGGTCACATACAATCTACAAGATTAGGCTGTATTTTCATAGTGTCAGTTTCAAAGGGCACCATGTTCAAATGGCATAACATAGTCCACAAAGACAATGTTCTACATTCTATTTTTGTCAGTATTAACATGGATTTTAAAAGCTCATAAAAGACCATATATAATGCTAGTGTTTGTCTCTTAATGTCCAGAGGAAAGAAAAGTAATGAAGATTGAAGATGCATGAAACAATTAGTCCACCAGCCCAATGTCTCAAGGAACATCAGTCTCCATGACCCTGAGACCAACAGAAATATATGGTGCCAGTTGGGAACCTGGTTGGCAAGCAGCGTGAAGAGACCTGCAGACTCTTGATAGAGTGTGAGAAAATGTGAAACAAAACTCAACATAGAAAGAAAAGAAAAGACCTTGTGTTCAGATAAAGATTGGTGGAACCCAAAAACTATAATATTTGGCCACCATATATAGGTCTGTAATGGAACTCATACTTGTGGCTCAATTTTCAGTAAAGTATTAGATAGTTCTACTAAGGGAATAACAGTTATAGTAGGTTACACACTGAATACAATTGTTAACCATCTGAGATCAAAATGGCAGCATTTACCCAAGTAAAAAGTTCAGAAGGATTAGAAAATAAGGAGGAATAAAAACAAGAATCACAAGGAGAATGTGGGCTAAGTAATGTTACATGGATGGAATTGCAATCAGTGAGATGAAATGAAATGTGTATGATTTTTTCAATGTAAAATTGGTGATCAGCTCTGTAAATATTCATCTGTTTCACAATAAGCACTTTAAAAGAATAATTCAAGACAAGGGACTCATTTCTAAAATATACAGAAAACTACAACAACTCTACAAGAAAACGACGAATAACCCAATTAAGAAGTGGGCACAGGATATGAACAGACACTTCACTAAGGAAGAGATCCGAACAGCCAACAAACATATGAAGAAATGCTCACGATCACTAACCAT
>NW_006408786.1:2837905-2840071 GCF_000296735.1 Chrysochloris asiatica | reverse complement strand
AAATAGTTATTTCATTGAGCAAAACTATTGCACAAGACCTCTGAAAGAGCAAAGTCGTCACATTAAGAACTAAGGTGCAGACTTCCTACGTGATCCTCTGTGCCTCAGGCCAAGATCCATCTGATGCCAGGAGTGATATTCCTCATTCCACATCCTCTTCTGAATACAGCTTGAATTTCTATCAGCTTTCTGTTGATGTACTTCTGCAATCATTTTTTAATTATCTTCTGCAAAATTTTGTGTGTGATATTAGTGTTAGCTATAACAGCAGACTTTCTGGTGTGAACGATGGAACCCAGGAAACTATGGCCCTTGGACATCCTTCAAACTTGGAATTAAACCCATCCCCAGAAATAACCAAGCATCTGACAGGCCTATAAAGTCAACTGTAACTTGCAAGGACCATGCTCCTCAGAACAGTCAACCATATGTGACCTAAAGGACAGGCTTTGTCTGAGAACAAAGGTCAGATGGCAAAGAAGGATGAGTGGAAATGGGAAGTGCAGAGGGAAGCCGAAGAGTGCTGCTAAATTGAAGGAATTGCAGCTAATATTTATGAAGCAAAATGTATATTCACTGCTAAATGGCAAATGAATGTTCTCTGTAAACTTTCACCCAAACCAAAATAAAAATATATGTATATAAAAGAACTAAGGTGCACCTGACTCAAGCAGTGGTATTTTCAATCACCTCATATGATATGCCTGGTGTGGCACTGTAGAATATGCACTGGACTTTATACCACAATGTCAGCAGTTTAAACCAACCATAAACTATACAACATCACTGTAAATCAGAACTGACTCAATGGCACTCTAAAACTACAAGAATATCATATGCACTTGAAGGCTGGACATGAATAAGGAAACCTAAGAAAAACTGATGCATTTAAATTAAGGTTCTGTGTCACCTTCACTGCTCCAGGATTTTCAGTGACTTAGCAGCTAATATGTAATATCACCTACATATTAGGATCTAATATGTTGCAACCACCACCATGAGGTGATTTGATGTGATCCGTTCTGATCTAATCTAGTTACCCTTTGTTTTGTAAATTCACATTGCTATGATATTAATTAAGTCCGAGGCAATCTACATGATTAAACTATAACTTGAACTAATCTCTTTTGAGATATAAAAGTAGAAATAAGTCAGTAGACAAAGGGAGACCTGCTACTACACAGATAGAATACCCAGGAGTCCCTGCACTGTGAAGCTCCTACTTCCAAGAAAGATTGATGTTAAGACACATGGAGGTCTGCAAGGGATGCTGAAAGGAGGCACAGAACTTTACTGAAATCAGACACAAAAAGAAAGCCTTCCCCTAAAGCCAGCAGTCTAAATTTTTACTATAATTCTCATAAGCAGTCCAAATATGGATGACCAGGGAAATGCAGAAACAATCTAATAATACTATTAATATCAGAATCAATTAATAGTTAGCTAAAGATAGTTTTTAAATGGTTGCACCAGTAAATAAATTGACAGGAATTCAAGCCAGATTCATTAGAGGATGTGGAACTAAGCATTTCATTGCTGATGTCATATGGATCTTGGCTGATAAACCAGAAAGATGTTTATTTGTGCTTAATTGACTATTCAAAAGCTTTTAATTGTGTGTATCAAGACAACCTATTGATAACATTGTGAGGAAGAGGAATTTCAAAACACTTCCTTGTGCTCTTGAGGAACACAGAACAAGAGGCAATAATTCACACAGAACTAGAAGACACTGAATGGCATAAAATCAGGAAAGGAGTGTCCCAGGGTTGTATTCTTTCACCATTCTTATTCAATCTGTATGCTGAGCAATTAATGCAAGAAGGTGGAATATATGAAGAAGAATGTGATATCAGGTATAGAGGAAGACTCATTAACAACTTGCTATATGCAGATGATACAACCTTGCTTGCTGAAAGCAAAGACAAAATGCTTATTGATGAAGATGAAAGACTGCAGGCTTAAGTATGGATTTGACCTCAAGTGCTTGCTGAAAGTGAAGAGGACTTGAAACATTTACTTATGAAGATCAAAGAGCACAGCCTTTGATATGGATTACATCTCAATGTCAAGAAAACAAAATCCTCACCACTGGACCAATAAACAACATTCTTATCAATGAAGAAAAGATTGAAGTTGTCAAGGACTTCATTCTTCTTGGATCTA
>NW_006408786.1:2829563-2837430 GCF_000296735.1 Chrysochloris asiatica | reverse complement strand
GAGGTTGGCCCAGGATCGGACATTATTTCGTTCTGCTGTGCATAGGGTCGCTATGAGTCGGTTCCGACTCAATGGCACCTGACAACAACAACAAATAGAAAACAAAAATCCTGTAACTTGATCAATAAATTGTTGTTGTTGTTAAGTGCGATCGAATCACTTCTGACCCATAGTGACCCTGTGTGGGGTTTCCAAGGGCCAATAAGTTACACCATGGTAAATGAAGAAAATATAGAAGTTGTCAAAGATTTTATTTTGCTTCGATGCACCATCAACCCTCATGGATGCAGCATTAGGCAAATCTGCAGCACAAAACTCTTTAAAATGTTCCACAGAAAAGATGTTAGTTTAAAACTAAGGTATGCCTGTCTTAAGCCATGGTATTTTCAATTGCCTCATTTGCATGTGAAAGTTGAATCATGAATAAGAAAGATCATAGAAGAATTGATGCATTTGAATTATGGTGTCAGAGAAGAACACTGTTGTCAGAAGAACAAATGAATGTGTGTTGGAAGAATTTCTGCCAGAATATTCTTTATGATCCAGAATGAAGAAACTCATCTCTCATACTTCAGACATGTTATCAAAAGAAACCAGTCCAAGGAGAAGGATATAATTTTGGTAAAGTAGAGGGTTGGCAAAAAAGAGGAAGATGTCCCACTATAGGACTGACACAGTGATGGCAACAATGGGACTAAATATAACAATTGCAAAGATGGAGAAGGAACAAGCACTTTTTTATCCTGTTGTGCATATAGGATTACTCAGAGTCTGAATCAATTTAGCATCACCTAACAACAACAATAAACTGAAAGAATAAAATTTTGTTTGTTGAAGGCATCCACGTGTGGTAGTTCTGTTACAGCAGCACTAGATAACTTAAGACACTGTGGTGAAGAATCGTGAAAGTACTTAGGACTGCCAAAAGAACAACTAAGTATGTCTTGGAAGAAGTTCAACCAGAATGACCTTTAAAAGCAAGAAGAGTGAGACTCTGTCTAATGTGCTCTGGAGATGTTATCAGAAAGTAGCAGTCCCTGGAAAACGACATCATGCCAGGTAAAGTAGAAGACCCAGAAAAAAGAAGAAGACCCTCATGAGATGGATTGGCACAGTGACTTAAACAAATGGCTCAAACATAACAACAATTGTGAGGATGGTGTAGAACTGAGTTGTGTTTCTTTCTGTTATGCATATAGTCACTATGAGATAAAACAAATTTAATAGCACTTAACAATAACGGTTCTTGAAGATACCGGGAGCCGAAATAAATTTTATTAAAAAAAAAAAACCTGCCATTATGTGTGTATTGAAGGTGGACAGCAACAGATTGTAAGTAAATCAGTAAATAATTTAGAGTGATTACCATCTGTGAAGAATAGTGCAAGTAAAGTATAGAGCCAAAAAGATATGCTTCTTTGTGTAATCACCTCTGAGAAGGAGACTTTAAGCAGAAAATTTGAAGAGTAGCCAAGCAGAAAACTGTGAGAAAATAATTCTAGGCACAGATACAGGCAATATGGAAAGTGTAAAGTCCCTAATACAGGAGTATTCCTCATGCCATCTAGCAACACCAAGGAAGATGGTGTAAGTTAAATGAGAAAAGGAAGCTGGGTTGAGGTTGTAGTTAAGAGTTGAGAGGAAATAAGATCAGATTACTCTGAAGCTGTAGAAGGCTCTATCATAAGAGATAGTACAGGAGTGGTGAAAATGGTTGAGCATCCAATATCTAACTGAAATTTTGGCAGTCAGAACCAACTAAGAGAGCTTCTGAATGCTGGCCTGTGATCTGCTTCCTAAATATCAGAGCTCTGAAAACCCTATAGAAGAGTTTTGCTCTGCACATATGGGTTTGGTATGAGTTGGAATAGACTTGAAGGCAAATAACAACAGCAAAAACTATACTAGAGTATGTCATGCTGTGTTATGTTTGTTATGTTTTTATTTGTATATACCAATGTAATGGCTATAAATGATACATAATTCATCCTACCTTGAAGATAGCCTCTCTCCTCAACCTCCATTTAGTATAGTATTTGCATTATTTCATTGTAGAAGACAGCTTGAGATATTTACTCAACAAGCATTCCATTCACTGATGACTTCTCTTACCACCTACACACTCAACCATGATGCTTGCTGTTTTATGTACTCCCTACCTAAAATTGAAGGAGCTCTGGTAGCATAGTGGTTAGGAATCGGGCTGCGAGCTGCACGGTCAGCAGTTCGAAACTACTAGCTGTTCCGCAGGAGAAAGATGAGGCTTTCTGCTCCCGTAAAGATTTAGAACCTCGGAAATCCTGTACAGGGTCGCTACGAGTCAGAACTGACTCCACAGCACATACCAAAACCAAACCAACCTAAAGTTGAGCACATACAACAACAGAGGACACTCTAAAGATGAGCCAATCTGTTTCACTATCCTGTGAGAATTGAGTTTAGTAATTTAGTGGTTCCAATGTCATAGTCAAGGTTGTGGATATCTCAAGGACCAGTCAGCTCTGAGGCAGGGATTTTTGCATTTATTTCTACCATCTGATCAAAATTGATAGGAACTCTCTATGAAATAAACAAAGTATGAAGCAGACAAAAAACGGAGGAAAGGGAATTGGGAAAAGCTATTTAAAATTCAAAGAGGGAGTAAAGGGCCAGAAACTTACTCAGATGCCAGCAGCCTTTGAGTCACTAGTTCTAACTGAACCCAGAAATAATAGCAATAGTGAACTTATACAACTATATAATTATGTACAATCTTTATGTCCTAAAATAATTCCAGTAGTCATGTTTAAAAGATAATTTACAAAAGTCAATAAATAGTTGTAACTCACAGAAAATTCAAACTAAAGAATTTGATTAAGTCTTTGTAACCCAAAGAGTTTGGAAGATATTTTAATATAAGAAACAGCAATTATTTTATATATTGGTGAAATGCTAGTGGAGTCTACCAGTATTCAAAGAAGACTTAATAACAATTCTCCACAAACTCTTCTAGTTCATAAAAGCAGAGGAAATATTTTCTAATTCATTCTGTGAATTCAGCATTACCTTAATATCAAAACCAGATTCAGATGTTATAACAAAGGTAAACTACAAACTAATGTCACTCCTGAACATAAATTAAAAATCCACAACATATTGGCAAATAGAATCCAAGAATTATGAAAAGAATTATATACTACAATAAAAATTGTTTTATTCCATAAATGAAAGATTGGTTCAAAATTTGGAAATCAATTAATTTAGTATTCTAAATCAAGTAACTAAAGAAAACAATATCATGGAATCATATCAATTAAAGTAAAATATTCATTTAATACAATTCAAAACCATTACTTTTATTTTAAAAACTTTCCAAAAGCTAGAAATAGATGGAACCTACTTTCCTCAATGAAAAATATCTATAAAAACTAGCAATTAGGATCTTGCACATTGGTGAAATCTAAACACTTTCCCCTTTAAATTAGTAACAAGGCAAAGATGTCCCCTCTTGCCACACTTTGTACTGAAAGTCCTAGCTAACAAAAGAATACAAAATAAATAAAAAATAAACTGTATACAGATCAAAAAGAAAGAACTATCAAGATTTATTTGATCACATAAGGCACAATTTTCTCTGTAACTGTGTACAAGTCCATAAGAAAGGACAATAAAAACAAAATGCTGAAAAAATAAGGAAAAAAAAACAAACAATTGTCTACACAGCAACAGGTCACCACAGATGAAGAGATTGAATGTCACAATTTTAGATTTCTGTCTAGAAGGGAACAGGTTCTTCTATAAGAATGGTTTATGCATAGTACTAAGTTTATTTCATACAAGATACACAATAGTGAATATTTCACACATATTATCAATGAATAATTATATATATATATATATCTTTACAATAGCACCTCAAAATTAAATACTTAGGAATTAATCTAACAATATGCATGCAAAGTTCATAAGCTAAAAGTTACAAAACAGTTACAAGAGAAATGAAAGAATTAAATAAATGGGGAGATACACAGTGTTTAAGAATTGGAAGAATCAGTCATATTATGAAATTACCAATCCTACCCACTTTAGTCTATACACTTAATGCAGTCCAAAGCAAAATACAAGCCAGCTGTTTTAAGGACATTGATAAAATGATATTTTTAAATTATTACACTTGACCACTGTTGTCTTCCTCCAAAAAAAATACTAAAGAAAGAAGAAACATAACTCAAATCTAATAATGAGAAAAATATCAGGCAAATACAGTTGAGAAACACTATATAAAATACTTGACCAGTAGGCCTCAACACTATCAAGGTCATCAAGAACAACAAAAATCAGAGAACCGGTTATAGCCAGAGGAGGGTAATGAGATATGACAAATAATTGTAAGGTGGGATTCTGGATGGGAAATCTTAATAACAGGGTACTGAGTGTGGGGCTTATGGTAACTGTCAGTATTGTATTTGCAATGTTACTGTAACTATGAAAATATTCAAAAAATAAGTGCATATAAAATAAAAAATAGTAGCTAAATGAAAACACTGGAAACAGTAAGCTGTAGCTTTGCACAGGCTCTGCTTCCAACCTTGGACAAGAAAATTAGCTACTGTAAGACTAATTAATATTCTTTATCCTTAAAATCAGAATAATGAGGTCAGTTTCATAGACTAATTAAATAAGCACATAAATATTAATTAATAAATTTAAATAATTAGTAAAATGATTAAATTCAGTGAATTTATGCCTATTATACCATAGTGGAATTGTGGGTGGATTATGATTCAACCACTCTCGGTTTCGTTCCCCACTTCTACTTGCTATTTTCACCCCCCATCTCTCTATGGTTTTGATAACAGCATTAGTCTTTTCTTCACACTGACCAGGGCATCTTCCACTGGGTAAGACTGACGATGGACATCCGTAACATTATGGACTGCCATAAAATCTGCATTGACTCTCCACTAATGTCAGGGTTAAGCGTCAGTCCTGTAGCCAAAGAATAAGGCTTTCTGTTACCTGGCCAGGTTCATGTTTCACTTTACATTCTCTGCCTTCATTGGTCATCAGATATGTTATTATATGTAATTTTCTAAACACACTTTACAGTTTCATTAATCCCAACATTTACTCCCCTGATGCCTCCTCCTTCATAGTTCAGTACGATCATAAGCATTTCAGTGAAGTTTTCACTTAATTCCCCATGAAGAAGGCAATATGTGCTCCACTTCACTAGGTCTGTAGTCTCATCACAAAATGCAGCATTTGTTTAAATAAACAAATGTCTATTGCCCTGTGTAAATTTAAGATCCTGAGAAAAGGACCAATGTCCACTCATATCTTTATTTACAAAATTTAATTTAGTGAAGAATAAAGATTTCATGAGTTACTAAATAAGCAAAGCAAATGGTTATATGAGGTTAAACAGATGCTTCCAACAGTGGTCAGGAAAGAGGTGAAATAGGGAAGTCCAGTAATGAGAGCCAGATCAGAAAAGGCAGATTAAAGAAAGCAGGCATTTTAGTATATTCAGAAACAAGGATTTTAAATTAGCAGAAATTTATATCACTAAACTTACCTTTGTTGTTCCTGTGGATAACCCTGTTGTTACCACCAATAAAAGAGGGTCTCATTCATATCCCAATTCCCAGCACCTGTAATGATTCCAGAAATCATAAGGGAAGATTCTGAGTTCACCAATGCTCTTTCTTTCTTGTACCTCTTCAAAAGTTAGATGCATTTCCTCCAGGAAGGGAAGCTTCTTAAAGACACACTTGTATTTTCTAATGACCTGAAATTAGTCAAATAGTTTTGAACAAGAGTAGAGGCAGTATTTCTAAAAGTGGATGAATTCCCATATGTCTCATTACTGATGTGTTCATCTGTCTTACATATCCTGAGAAAAGTATTTATGTCTCTGGAGCTATGAGAGAAGCAAAATACAAATTTGTGCCAGGTTTGACCCTTTGGAGACAACTTGCAGCACTGTGTACATCCCTTACTCCATTAGATTCCTTATTCTCAAGAGATGATCTCTCTCTCTTTTGTTGTGTCTTCAGCATTCAGGGTAATGCACGATTACTTTAGGGTTCATTTCCTTCTTCAAGGGGCTAAAGAACATACTCGGGTATCATTCATTGCAATACCAGAGTTTTATGCTAATATATCAGACCACATACAACCCAATACAAGTTCAATACTGTATTTTTACCATGTCTTTCATTTGATTAACTGAGAGTTGATGTTGGTGTGAAATGCCATTGAGTCAGTTCTGACCCATAGCAACCCTGAATAGGGTTTCCAAGGAGCAGCTGGTGAGCTTGAACTGCCAACCTTACAGTTCAAACGGCTTTGCAGTCTGGCGCATTAACCCACAGCGCCACACTAAAAGGAAAGTCATCCATGTCAGTCAATGTAGGATAAGCAAAGTCATCCCTATCAAGAGAGAGTACACCGAATCGTCTCTGCAACTGTCTACAGATCTGAACAGATGAAGAGATTGGATATCACGATTTTATATTTCTATCTAGAAGGGAACAGGTTTTACTATAAGAATGGTTTATGCATGTGAACCAGTGCCTAAACATTGTGCATATCAGTGCTCAAACACCCCTGGCAGCTTCAAGTGTGTCTGTCCCACAGGACAACATTTATTGTTGTTAGGTGCCATCTAGTCAGTACTGACTCATAGCAACCTTAGGCACAACAGAACAAAACACTGTCTGATCCTGGCCCAGCCTCATTATTGTTGCCACACTTGAGTCCATCGATGCTGCCACTTGGCCAATCTATCTCATTGGAGGTCTTCCTCTTTTTCTATGACCCTCCACCACATTAAATATGATATCTTCCTCCAACAAATGCTCCCTCCTGACAATATGTCCGAAGTATGAGAGATGAAGTTTGGTCATCCTGGCCTCCAAGGAGCACTCTGGCTGCACTTCTTCCAGCACAGATCTGTTGGTTCTATGGGCAGCCCATGGCACTCTCAATACCCTCCTCCACCACCACAACTCAAAAACGTCAATTATTCTACAGTCTTCCTTATTCACTGTCCACATTTCACATGCGTATGAGGTTATTAAAAATACCATGGCTTTGGTAGACACTTTTAAACAGTCTTGTGCAGTAGATTTGCCCAATACAATACAGCATTTGATTTCTTAGCTGCTGCTTCCGTGAGTGTTGATAGTTGATCCAATAAGAATGAAGTCTTTGACAACTTCAATCTTTTCTGCATTCATAAGAATGTTGTTTATTGGTCCAGTGGTAAGGATTTTTGTTTTCTTGACATTGAGATGCAATCCATACCGAAGGCTGTGCCCTTTGATCCTCACCAGTAAATGTTTTAAGTCTTCTTCACTTTCAGCAAGCAAGATTGTATCATTTGCATATCACAGGTTGTTAATGAGTCTTCCTCCAATCCTGATGCCACATTTTTCTTCATATAATCCAGCTTCTCTGATTATTTGCTCAGCATACAGGTTGAATAAGTATGGTGAAAGAATGCAACCTTGTCACTCAACTTTCTTAATTTTAAACCATTCAGTATTCCCATGTTCTGTCCTAACAACTTCCTATTGGTCCAGGTACAGATTCCTCATGAGCACAATTAAGTGTTCCAGAATACTCATACTTCACAATGTTGTCCATAACTTGTCATTATCCACACAATTGAAAGCCTTTGAATAGTCAACAAAGCACAGGTAAACATCTTTGTGATATTCTCTGCTTTCAGTCAAGATCCATCAGACATCAGCAATGATATCCCTCGTTCCACAGCATCTACTGAATCCAGCTTTAACCTCTGGAAGTTCTCTATCAGTGTATGCTTGCAGCCATTTCTGTATTACCTTTAGTAAAACTTTACTCGCATGGGATATCAAAG
>NW_006408786.1:2818853-2820316 GCF_000296735.1 Chrysochloris asiatica | reverse complement strand
AGAGAGAATAAGTAGACACAGAGGGAAGAAAAAGAAGGTTAAAAGTGACTTGTAATTCAGAGAGAGCATGCTAAGAAAACAAGTTCCTTGGGTTCTGGCAGCCTTACATTCCCTAATCCTAGTTCTCCAATGCATAGAAAAATAATAATAATGGAATACTCAACTAAATAAATATTTCATTATTTATGACCCAGTAAGAGTCTTGGGTCAAGAAAATGGGTAGGTGATTGACTACTAATTACAAAGGCTTGAATCAACAAAGAAGTGTCTCCGAAAAAAGGCCTGCAGATCAGTTTCTGAAAAGTCACAAACCTGTAAACCTACAGAGTGTAGTTCCACTCTGCAACATATGAGGTCATCATAAGTTGAAACTGACTCCGTAAAAAGTGGTTTGGTTTGCCCTCTGACGTAATATGACTACTATCATCATACTGTCAAGTCAACTTATAAACATATATTAATAAATAATTGAAATGCAAATAATTGAAACAAAAGTTTTCTGATGAATGCATTTTTGTTTTTAAATCCAAGGAGGTTGAGAAGTGTTTTGGTACAAGAATCTGATCCTTTTTTATATTATTATTATTAGTGAAATGCTAATGAATTCTACCATATTTAGAAAGAAATGGTACCAATCCTCTACAATCGCTTCCAGAATACAAAAACAGAAACAATGCTTCCTTACTTATTCTGTAAGCAATGTTTCCTCACTCATGGTGGTGGTGGTGTGCCGTGGAGTCGGTTACAACTCACAGTGACTCTGCATAAGGTTTCTGAGGCTGTAAGTCTTTACCAGAGCAGAGAGCCTCATCTTTCTTCTGCAGAACAGCTGGTAGTTTCAGACTGCCGACCTTGAGGCTAGCAGCCCAATTTGTAACCATTACACTACCAGAACTCCTTTCCTTAATCATGCCATTAACCAAAAACTAAAACCAGATATAGACATGCTAATAAAGGAAAACTATAAAAAAATGTCACTTATGAACATAGATGCAAAACCCTCCACAAATGTTAGTAACTTGAATAAAAATATATAAATACAATCCAACACTGTATAAAAAGAACTATACACTGTGAACAAATGGGATTGATTCCAGTATGAAAGAATGGTTCAAAATTGTTGTTGTTGTTAGGTGCCATCAAGGCAGTACCAACTCATAGCAATCCTGTGCACAACAGAACAAAACACTGCCCAGTCCTGCACCAACCTCACAATCATTCCTATACCTGATCCCATTGCTGCTGCCACTGTGACACTCCATCACATTGGGATCTTCCTCTTTTTCACTGACCCTTCACTTTACCAAGCATGATGTCCCTCTTCAGATACCGGTCCCTCCTGATAACATATCTGAAGTATGAAAGACAAAGTCTCCCCATTGGCTTCTAAGAAGCATTCTGGCTATACTTCTTCCAACACAGACTGGTTTGTACTTTTGGTGGCCCATGGTGCTTTTAATATT
>NW_006408786.1:2811848-2816588 GCF_000296735.1 Chrysochloris asiatica | reverse complement strand
ATTGTTGCAGTTAGTGTGTCAATCAATCTTGTTGGGTATATTACACTTTTTTGTTTACCTTCCACCTTTCCCAGTATGTGATCACTCCTAATAACATGGTAAACCATACAAGACAAAGTGTCACCATCCTCACATCTAAGGAGAATTCTGGCTATACTTATTCCAAGATAGATTTGTTTGTTCTTGTGTCAGTCCCTAGTGTTTTCAATATTCTTCACCAACACTACAATTCAAAAGCATTGATTCTTCTGTGGTATTTCTTATTAATTGTCCAACTTTACATGCAGAGGAGGTGATTGAAAATATTGTGGCATCGGCCATATTCACCTTAGTCCTCAAAGTGACATCTTTGCTCATTAATACTTTAAAGAGGTCCTATCAAGAAGATTTGCCCAAGACAATAGGTCCTTTGATTTCTTGATTGGTACTTTCATGAACGTTTTTTCTGTATCTAGGTAAAATGAAATCCTTGACAACTTTAATCTTTTCTTTGCTTATCATGAAGCTAATTACTGATCCAGTTGAAAGAATTTTTGTATTCTTTATACTGATTTGTAAGCCATATTTAAGGCTGCATTATTTGATCTAAATGTGCAAGTGCTTCAAGTCTTCTTCATTTTCAGTAAGCAAGATTGCACAACTAAGTGTTCTGGAATACCAAATCTTTGCAATAATATCCATAGTATTTAATGATTGACATAGTCAGATGCTTTTGCATAGTTAATAAAACACAAGTGAACATCTTTCTGTACTTCTCTAATTTCAGGCAAGAGCCATCTGACATTAGCAATGATATCCTTTGTTCCATGTCATCTTCTTAATCCGTTTTTAATTTCTGAAAACTAAAAGCATTGGATAAAACACAAATCCATTACTGATAAATATTCTCATAAAATTGAAAATATAGAGGAACTTCCTCACCTTGAAAAGAGCACCCACAATAAAGAAAAACAGGAAAACATCTACATCTAGTATAAGGCACAATGGTGAGAAGCTGGATTATTTCTCCCTTTAGAATTACAACAAGATAAGGATGTCCTTTATCACCATTCCTATTCAATATAATATTGAAGATCATTGTCGATGCAATAAGACAACCAATGAAAATGAAAGATAAAGAGATTTGGAAAAGAAAATTAAACTTTTTATCTTATTTTATCTTTGTGCATAGATGATGTTATTGTTTATATAAGAAATTCCAGGGAATCAACAAAGAAGTTGCTAGAACTAGTAAGAAAGTAGAGCAAGGTGACAGCACACAAGATAGATATGTTTTTAAAAAATCAATGGGTCCCTACTACCAGCAATGAATATTTAGAATTTGAATTTTAAATTATACCATTCACAATGTTGTTGTTGTTGTTTTTTAATGCCGTTGAGTTGGTTCCAATTCATTGTGACCCAAAAAATGAAACTGTTTTTGTTAGTTGCCATCATCTTGGCTACAACTCGCAGTGAGTCATTGTATAACAATGAAACGATGGACCTATGTAAAACAGAATGACTGTGCAGTATCTTCATGACTGTTGTATGTTTCAGCTCATTTGGACAGTATTCTGCTGTGATCCATGTTATTCATTGGTTAATTTTTTTTAAGTATATTGCCAGGCCTTTCTTCCTAGCCTGTCTTATTCTGGAAGCTTCATAGAAATCTAACCATAATGGGTGACCATACTGGTATCTGATATATGGGTCACTTAGCTTCCAATATCATAGCAACATAAAAGCCATCACAGTATGAGAAACTGACAGGCAGGTGGTTAAAAAATAAAATTTTAGGTATAAATCTATCAAAATACATACACACATAACATATACTTGAAAACTACAAAACAATGGTAAAAGAAAAGGAACAAAAATAAATGTTTATGAACTGCAAGATGGAACAATAGTATGAGGATGTCAATTCTTCCCAACCTGATCTACAGTTTTATTGCAATCTCAATCAAAATCCAAGCCAGTTATTTTGTAGATGTGGACAAAATAACTCTAAATTTATATACAAGGCAAGAGACATAGAGGGGCCAATATTGATAAAGAATAAAGTCTATAGACTGTCTTAGAGGAAAACAGATGCCAAATTTGAATAACAGTAAATACTGTTATACATACAACCCTGACTCGATGACATCTAACAACAACAACAACATGCAACCCTGATACAGCAGTGTTCTACGGGTAGATACATAGACAGATACTCAGGTTAAATGGCTATGGAGGGGAGAATGGCTGTAAACCCACAAATATATGAAGGTGTGACAGAGGATATTGGTATATCGGTATTTACCTTCACTGAAAATGCATCTATGAATGTGGTAGACCATATAGGGGATAAATATATGAAAACTCTTAGACATTACCAAACATCTTGAGGCAATGAGTTGGTGGATCTGGGGGCTTAGAACCATAGTCTCGGAAACATGTTCAATTGGCATATTATAGTCCCCAAAGACAATGTTCCACAACCTACCTTGGTGAGTAGTGACTGGGATCTTACAAGTTCATGAGAGTGCATTTAAGGAACAACTGTGGTTCTCTCCATGTCAGGAGAAAAGAACAGTGATGAAAACTGAAGACACTTGACATCAGTTTGTCCAACGGATTAATGAAATACCTGAACATCAGTTTCCATAACCCTGAGACCAGAATAATTAGATGGTACTTGGCTACCACTAACAATTTCTCTGAAAGGGATAACCTTCAAAGATCCTAGATAGAGTAAAAGAAAATGTGGAATGAAAACAAAATTATAAAGAAGATCAGGTTTAGTGGTCAGAAAGAGACTGGAGAAACCGAGATCATGGCCCTCAGCCACCCTTCAAGTAGATATGAACACACCCTCATGGTTCAATTTTCAGTCAAAAAGTAGAGAGGTATACAGTGGGGATAACAACACTAGTAAGGTATGCTCACATGGAATGGTCAAACATTCAAGATCAAGAAGTCAACATTTGCCTAAGGAAAAAGTGCCTAATGATTGGGAAGGAGGGTGGAATGGAAATAAAAATCAAAGGGAAGAAATGGGATAACTGTAGTTACACGTTGTTGTTGTTGTTAAGTGCCATGGAGTCGGTTCCGACTCATAGTCGACCCTTCACAGGGTTTCTGAGGCTGTAAATCTTTACGGGAGCAGAAAGCCTCATCTTTCTCCCGCGGAATAGCTGGTAGTTTCGAACTGCTGACCTTGCGGTTCACAGCCCGATTCATAACCACTATGCTACCAGAACTACTTACATGGAGGGGATTTAAATCATTGTTTGAGCTTCTAAGATCCCAGTCACTACTCAGCAAGGTAGGTTGTAGAACATTGTCATTAGGGACTATATTATGCCAATTGACCATGGTATTCCCAAGGCTACAGTTCCTGAAACAAAATATATGATTTAATTTCTGTAAAACAGATTATCTGCTCTGTAAACCTTAACTCAATTCACAATAAAAAGTTTCCAAAAGATTCCAAATACAATTATATTCCATAGATATCCCTTTATTAAGTCTTAAATAGGACAAAGACAAGAAAAATACAAACCAGATGAGAAAGACCATCAACATTAGGAAATAATGATTTCAGGCCACATTGCTATTTATAGAAGGTGGAACACAAAAGAAATTAGTCACCAAAGCATAATTAGCCACAGATCAACCCATCACTGCCACAGGAATTACTACAGAAGAGGTAAATGGACCACAATTGGGATAAGCACACTATTGCCGATAAGAAAAGTTCACAGGATTGGTCCTAGGGCCCTTCGACCATCTTGGTCAAAGTATAACTCATGACTACATTGCTTTGGTAGTTTGGTACCCCAATTTCCATTAAAAGCACATTCAGGCAAGTCCTTGAGGGCAACACTGTCCTTCCATGGACTGGCTAAGATAATTATAACCCACTTTCAAATGCAGAATCCTATTGTGGTGCTGTAGGATAAACACTGGACTGTTTATGACAAGGTCAGCTATTCAAATCTACCAGATGCTACTTGGAAACAATATACAAGGTCACTATGAGTCAGGACTGACTCCATGGCACTTAACAACAACTTTGAAATTCACTCTTCCTGAGAGCAAAACTTTTTACATTGATGTTTTGTGTTCATCCCAATCACCAGTAATGATAAATGCATCTTGATAACATGTCTGATAAAGTTAAGACTGAATAAGTTTGTAGAATTCTTCATTTTCATCATCACTGACTTTAGTGGTTGGTGCATAAATTTGAATAATAGTTTCATCTTATGGCACTATTTCTGATCATTATCAGCTGCTGTTCATAAGGTTTTCAGTGGCTAATTATTCAGAAGTATTCCACCTCTCCTTACTAGTCTCATCTGTCTTAGTCTGGAAGTTCTGCTGAAATCTGTCCACTGTGTGTGACCCTGCTGATATTTAAATACCTGTGGCATAGCTTCTAACATCACAGAAACATTCAAGGCACCATACAACAACAAACGGGCAGATGAGTGGTGTCAACCCCAACCTTCCACAAACCAAGTACCCATAATTTAAGCTCCGATACATCCCATCTTCTGGTCATGAATTTTATTTAACATCCTTTGATACTATCATTCTATATCTATCATTCTCCTGTTAAAATTCTGTCATGAGGAGTGAAGAAACCATATGGTCCTTGCTTTCAGAAAAGATGTTTATGCCCATTCCAAAGAGAGGTGACCCAATGGAATGCGGAAATCATCGGACAATCTCTTTGATATCTCAAGCGAGCAAAGTTTTGCTAAAGGT
>NW_006408786.1:2808255-2809810 GCF_000296735.1 Chrysochloris asiatica | reverse complement strand
TCACTACTGTTGCCACGCTTGAGTCCATCAATGCCGCCACTTGACCAATCCATATCATTGGGGGTCTTCCTCTTTTTTTCTGACCCTCAACCTTACCAAACATGACATCCTTCTCCAGTGAATGGCCCCTCCTGACAATATGTCCAAAGTATTAGAGACTAAGTTTGGCCATCTTGGCCTGCAAGGAGCACTCTGACTGCACTTCTTCCAAAATGGACCTATTTGTTCTTTTGGCAGCCCATGGCACTTTCAATATTTTCCTCCAACACCATAACTCAAATGCATCAATTCTTCTATGGTCTTCCTTATTCACTGGCTGGCTTTCACACGACCCAGCAATTGCTTTACTTGGTATATATACACAAGAAGTACAAGCCAGCATGTAAATTATCAAATAATTCACAAAAAAAATTTTTTTAAGTACAAGCCAGGATACAAGCATATATATGGACACTGATGTTCGTCTCAGTACTATTCACAGTAGCAAAAAGACAGACTAAGCGCCCAACAATGGAAGAATGGATAAAAAAAAGTTTGGTACATACACATAATGGAATATGATGCAGTGTTGAAGAACAATGAATTTGTGAAACACTTCATAACTTGGATAAACCTGGAGGACATTGCTGTTGCTGCTGTGTGAAATTAGTCAATCACAAAAAGACAAATATTGTATGAGACCATGATAATAAAAACTTAAGAAAAGGTTTTTTCAGACTAAAATAACTATTCTTTGATAGTTACCAAGGATATGAAGGAGGAGCGAGTAATTCAGACTAGAGGGTAGACACTAATTAATTTTACTGATGGGGAGGGCAATATACTAAAAGTGAAAGTGCAATATACAAGAAAAAGGAGGGTGGAAGAAAAATAGTGAAGATAAATGAAGAAAGGGAGATATGCATGGGCTAAATGAAGATAAATGAAGATAGTGAAGATAAATGAAGAAAGGGAGATATGCATGGGAGATAGATGTAAATAGTGATATATACAAAACTCTGGAACAACAGTGCTCTGGGTATAGATATATGGGTTGAGACACAGACTGAATGGGTAAGGGAGGAAGAGTGAGGCATATATATTTTTATATCCCACAGATAAACAATTGTTTGAAATAGAAAAACAAAACATTATTTGATGGTTGTGAGGAATGGAGTGGAAAGGAGAGTAGTTCACTGCTTATCAGGTTGTTGTTATTGTTGTTAAGTGCTGTCAAGTTGGTTTTGACTCATAGTGACCCTGTATAGATAGAGTTTCCAAGGAGCGATTGGTGAACTTGAGCCGCCAACCTTGCGGGTCAATCCAACCTTGCAATCCAATGCATTAAGTCATAGCGCCACACCAGGACCCCTGTATATGTATTAAAATGTGATATGCATGTGTATGAATACATTGATATGTTCCACAGGTTTGCAAAAGTATGAAAGAGGAAATTGGTACATTCCTGCAAACACCATTGTGAATATGGTGGTATATACAGCAGACAAAATTATGAAAGTTAGATATTATCAAGCATCTTAAGGCAATAGTAGCTGAGCCTGGGGACTCATGACCA
>NW_006408786.1:2806753-2807857 GCF_000296735.1 Chrysochloris asiatica | reverse complement strand
ACTTTTAATTTTCTTCTCCAACACCATAACTCAAATGCATCAATTCTTCTACATTCTTCCTTATTCACTGTCCAACTTTCACAAGCATGTGAGGTTATTGAAAATATCATGGCTTGGGTCAAGTACACCTTATTCCTCACACTGACATCTTTGCTCCTGAACACTTAAAGAGGTCTTGTGCCTCAAGTTTGCTTTATGCAATACAACATTTGATTTTTTGACTGCTGCTTCCATGAGTGTTGATGGTTGATTCAAGCAAAATTATGTCTTCAACAACTTCAACTTTCTCTCCATTTATATTGATGTTGTTTATTGATCCAGTAGTGAGGATTTTTGTTTTCTTTATATTGAGATGCAACCCATACTGAAGGCTCTGATCTTTGATCTTCATAAATAAGTATTTTAAGTCCTCTTCACTTTCAGCAAACAAGGTTGTATCATCTGAAAATTGCAGGTTGTTAATGAGTCTTCTTCCAATCTTTATGCCATATTTTTCTCCATATAATCTAGCTTCTCAGATTATACAAATTGAATTGAATAAGTGTAATGAAAGAATAAACTGTGACACACATCTATCCTAATTTTAAACAATTTGGTGTTCCCTTGTTCTGTTTGAACAATTACCTCTTGGTATGTACAGGTTCCTCATGAGCACAATTAAATATTCCAGAATACTCATATTTTGCAATGTTGTCCATAACTTCTCATGATCAACACAATCAAAGGCCTTTGCATAGTCAATAAAGCACAGATAAATAGATCTCTGGTATTCTCTACTTTCAGCCAAGATCCATCTGTCGTCACTTATGATACCGCTCATTCCACATCCTCTTCTGAATCCACTTTGAACCTCTGGAAGTTCTCTGTCAATGTATGGTTGCAGCCATTTTTGTATTATCTTTAGCAACATTTTACTTGCATGCAATATTAATGATATTATCCAATGAGTTCCTCATTCTATTAGGTCACCTCTCTTTGGAATGGACACAGAATGGATCCATCCAATCAGTTGGCCAGGTATCTGTCTTCCAAATGTCTTGGCATAGATGAGTGAGTGTCTCCAGTGTCACATCAGTTTGTTGAAAGATTTCAATTTGTATTCTA
>NW_006408786.1:2795042-2800191 GCF_000296735.1 Chrysochloris asiatica | reverse complement strand
GGAAGCAGCAGTCAAGAAACAAAATGACATATTACGCTAGGTAAATCTGCTGCACAATACCTCTTTAAAGTGTTCAATAGTAACAATGTCAGTTTGAGGATTAAGGTGCACCTGGCCCAAGCCATGGTATTTTCAAAAGCCTCATATGCATGTGAAAGTTGGACAATCAATAAGGAAGATCAGAGAAGAAATTATGCATTTCAGTAAAAGTGTTGGAGAAGAATATTAACCTCCCAAAGAACAAATAAATCTGTGCTGGAAGAAGTAAAACCAGAATGCTCCTTAGAAACCAAGATGGCCAGACTTTGTTTCTCATTCTTCAGACATATTAACAGAAGGGAGCAGTCCCTAGGGAAAGATATCATGCTTGGGAAAGTGGAGGGTAAGCAAAAATGAGGAAGACTCCCAATAAGATGGATAGGCACAATAGCAGCAACAATGGGCTCAAATGAAACAACAGTTGTGTGGTTGTCACAGGATCTGAAGCAGAAAGCCTCATCTTTCTCCAATGGAGTAACTGGCAGATTTGAACTGTTAACTTTGTGATTAGCAGCCTCACTCAAGGAAGGGAAGACAGGCAGTAAATGGTGAATTGTCAATATTGTTGTTGTTGTTGTTAAGTGCCATCAACTCATAGCGACTCTGTATAGGATTTCCAAGGAGCAGCTTGTGGGTTTGAACTGCCCACCTTGTGCTGATCCTACAGAGTCACACCAGGATTGAAGCCATCAGCACCACACCAGGAGAGATGCCATTGGTGGTGGTGGGTGGTGGTGTGCTATGGAGTCAGTGGTGACTCATTCCGAGGCTGTAAATCTTTATGGGAGCAGAAAGCCTCATGTTTGTCCTAAGGAATGGTTGGTAGTTTCAAACTGCTGACCTTGAGGTTAGCAGCCCAAATTTTCACCACTCCTAATCAGAGCTCCTTGAAGAGGTGCCAGTAATGAGATGCAAAAATAAGATATTGACGTACCCTAGCATTATTTGCAAATTTCAAAGAAAGAGAAAATAATAAATGCTGATGAGGATGTAGAGAGACTGGAATCCTCACAGACTGCTGGTGGGACTATAAAATGGTGCAATCACTGTGAAAAATGGTATGGCTTTTCCTCGAAAAGTAGTAAATGGAAATATACATTGTGCATACAGTGGCTATGAGTCAGACCAACTCAATGGCACCTAACAACAATAGTGACAATATTCTAAATCCTACTATGGTGAGTATTGACTGGGTTCTTAAAAACTTTTGAGAGGCCATCTAAAGTGCAACTTATGGATTCTCCCTGTCTGGATGAAATAAGAGTCATGATAATTAAAGATACTTGTAAATAATTTATCCAATAATCTAATGGACCAGGGAACATCAGTGCCCATGACCCAGAGACAAAAAAAAAAAACAAAAACTAGAGGGTACCAGACTACCCTACCACTAACAACTGTTTTGAAAGTGATCACATTAGAAGGTCTTGGATAGAGTGGAGACAATGTGAACCAAAATTTAAAATCATTAAAAAAAAAATAAAGATGAGACTTACCTGTTGGATAGAAACTAGTAGATCCCTATATTATGGCACTTGTTCACCCTTCAGCTCTGGAACTGAACTCAGCAGAATTGTTCAAATTTCAGCCTAGTGATATATAAGTCTATCAGGGGAACAAAATAATAATGAGGAATGCATACCACAGAATGGTCAACAATTTGTGATCAAAATGGCACTTTACCTAAGGAAAAAGTTAAGGTGGGTTAGAAGCAAAGGAGAAATGGAAACAAGAACCACAGGGAAGACATGGGATAAGTAATATGACATTGAGAGGATTGCAATATAGGAGGTAAAATGAAGTAGGTATGATTTGTTGAATGTAAAACTCATGACGTGCTCCGTAAATGTTCATCCAATTCACAATAAATACATTGTTTAAAGAAGAAGAAGTTAAGTGCATATTGCATTGAGGGAATCTGCTGTTAAAGGCCAAAGATATAACTTTAAGCTCTAAGGAGCTCCTGACTTTAACCATGGTATTTTCAATCACCTCATATATATATGAAGGCTGGAGATGAATAAGGAAAATAGCAGAATATTGATGAATTTGAGTTGTGGCATTGATGAAGAATATTGAAAGTACCATGACTACCAAAAGAAAAAATAAATCTGTCTTATAAGATGTGTAGCCAGAATTCCCCTTAGAAGATAGGATGGTCAGACTTTGTCTCAGGTACCAGTCCCTGGAAAAGAACATTATGCCTGATAAACTATAGGGTCATCAAAGAAGAGGAAAACCCTCCAGTGAGATGAATTGACACAATGGTTGAAATAATGGGTTCAAATATAATAATTGTAATGACTGCACGGGATTGGGCCAACTTTCATTCTGTTTTGCATAGTCATGAGTCAGAGTCAACTCAATGGCACCTACCAACAAGAACAGCACATTCTTGAAGGCACTGGGAACAGCAGTTAAATTTTATTCTAAAAATTTTGCCCTTAAATAGTTTTCCAGGACATGTATATTGACATTTGGGGTCAATAAACTATAATAAATCAGTAAATTATTCATAATGATTATATTTATGAAGTAATAAGCTCTGATAGCATAGTGGTTACAAGTCAAGCTGCTAATCTCATGGTCAGCAGTTCAAAACTACCAGTGGTTCTGCGAGAGAAAGATGAAACTTTCTGCTCCCTTAAAGATTTACAGCCTCAAAAACCCCATGCAGGGTCTCTATGAGTTGGAACTGACTCCACGGCACATAACTACCACCACCACCATACTTATAATGTAAAATAATATAAGTAAATTAAAGAATGAAAAAGAAGTTCTTTGTATAGTCACCTCTGAGCAAAAAAGCTGAAGACCATCCAAGCAGAAAACTGTGAGAAAAGCATTTTAGGCAGAGATACAGGCTGTGGAAAATCCCATCAAACAACAAGGATGACGGTGTAAGTGAAGCAGTAAAAGGGAAGCTGGATTGAGGTTGTAGTTAAGAGTAAATAAAGGGGAAACAAGATATTAGACTATTTTAATGCTGTCAAAGACTCCATGAATTGGAATATTACAGCTCATTTGCTATTCGTTATATGTATTATTATAGGAGTATCGGTGGCATCATGGGTAATGCATTGAGATGCAAACAATGTCAGCAGTTGGAATCCACCAGCTTCTCCACTGGAAAAATATGAAGACATGGACAAGCTGTAAGGCTCATATGCTTTTTCCCTCAAATCAGAATCATGATGTCAGTTTCATAAAGGAATTATATCATTAAGTAATGAGCTTTAAATGTCAAGTGTGCCTCATATTACTCAGTGTATTTTTGGATACACTATGATTCAACCCATTACAGAATCATTCCCCATTTCAACTATACTATTTTCACCCTCATTTTTCTATGGCTTTGACAACAGCAATCGTCTGTTCCTCACAATGTAAAGGGCAATCTCTCCACAGGGTGTGCTGAATGTGGACAACCTCTGTCATAAAGTCTACACGGACTCTCCACTAATTTCAAAGTTAAGTGTCAATCATGTAGCCAAAATATAAGACCACGTTATTACCTGGCCACATTCATGTTTCACTTTACATGCTCTGTCTTAATTGTCAAATAGATATTAACTACTATGTGTTATTTCCTAAGCATATCTTGCAGTTTAATTAATTTCAACAATTACACCCCTGCTGCCTCCTCATTAAAAGCTCAGTATAAGCATAAGCTTCTCTATGAAGCCTTCACTTCATTCCCCAGGAAGAGAGTAACTATATGATGCACTTCGCTAGGATTGTAGTTCGATCACAGTATGCAATATTTGCTTATGTATATGTCTGTTGCTATGTGTTGACTATATGATCCTTAACAGAAGGAACAACAAGTGCTTGCATCTTTTTCAGCGCTAAGTTATATTCGCTTCCAAAACAGAATTTAGAGCTGAATAAAAGTTTTATGAATTATTAATTAAACAAATAAAAAGTTAAACAGATACTTCCAACAATGGTGAGGAAAACATGCAGTAAAACAAGGAGAAATTCTCTTTTTAGAGGGAGGTCCCATCAATGAGACACAAACCAGAGAAGACAGATTAGAGAAGAAAGACATTTTAGCATATCCAGAATCACTTTTCAGAATCAGGGAATTTTACCTAGTAGGACATTATATTATTAACTTTCCTTTATTTGGTACTCCTGTAGTTACCACCAATAAAAGAGGGCCCTCACTCATGCCCCATTTTCAGCAACTGTGATGATGTTGCAGCTCTGACAAATATTGTGAAGAAAGAGTCTGTGTTCACCAATGCTGTTTCATTTTTATATCACTGCTAAAGTTGGAAGCTGTGCCTCCAGGAAGAGAAGAGAGATGAAATCACTTATGAGGTCTCTATAAAATACAACTGTGTTTTATCATCACCAGGAAATAGTCAAATAGATTTGAGCCAGTGTGGGGGAAGTATTTACATGTCTATGATGTTAGTGGCTGAATTCTCATGTACCTCATTAATTCTTTACACGCCATGAGAAATGTATTTCTCTGGGGCTATAAGAGAAAACAAAATGCAAACTTGTGCCAATTTTGACCTTTAGAAGACAACTTGAAGCTCCATCTAATCTCATCCCATTGGATTCCTTCTTCTCAGGAGGTAGTCTCCTACAGGTGTGTCTCCAGCATGAATCGTAACCCATAATACCATAAAAATTGCTCTACGTGTGCATTACCTTCTCTAAAGGGCAAAAGAACATAGGTGGACATCATTCATTGAGGTACCAGAGTTTTATGGAAATACTTCTGACTACATACAACACCACACGGGCTGAACAATGTCTCCATCATGTCTTTAATTTGATTCATTGACAATGTCGCCATTGTTGTGAAGTGCCATACAGTCTGATCTGACTCACAGCAATTCTGTATGAGGTTTCCAAGGAGCAGCTGGTGGATTTGAACTGATGAGCTTGTGCTTCACAGATTCTCCTACAGCACCACACCTGTAGTCCATAATTGACAATAGGTCCTGAAAAAAAGGAAAGTCATTCCTGTCAGAAGAGAAGATTATAGAATAATGTCAGCTAATGACTACATAAAACCAAACGGCCCCCACTCGTCTGTCTGTTATGCTGTGGTAGCTTGAGTTGCTGTGATTCTGGAAGCTATGCCACCGGT
>NW_006408786.1:2778496-2784829 GCF_000296735.1 Chrysochloris asiatica | reverse complement strand
TCAGTATTGAAAAAACTCAAGATAACTTTTATCACTAAAATAAACATATTTTAAAATTGGATTATTTGTCTTTTTCTTGTTGAGTTCTTGTAGTTTCCTATAGATTTTAGAGATTCTTTTATGGTTATCAGTGTCGCTTTTGTTGGTGGTGGTGGTGGTAAGTGCAGTCGAGTCAGTTCTGATTCATAGCCACCCTGTATAGGGTTTCCAAGGAGCAGCTGGTGAGCTTGAACCACCAACCTTGCAGTTCAAACTGAGAGTAGACATATTTTAACTTGAATGAAGGCTAAGGCATTATACAATAAGAGGGATGTTGATTTAAAAAAAAATGATGGAAGCAAGGTTAAGATATTGGAGAATACAATTCTGCAAAAATGGTGATCTATGGGTTGTAGTTGTTATGCCATTGAGTCAGTGCTGACTCAGAGCGACCCTATGCACAACAGAACAAAACACTGCCCTGTCCTACACCAACCTCACAATCGTTGTCAGGCTTGAACCCATTGCTGCTGCCACTATGCCAATCCATCTCATTGAGACTCTTCCTCTCTTTCTCTAACCATCCAGTTTACCTAGCAGATCTGTGGGTAGATACATGGAATCATACTCAGGGTGAGTAGATGTAGGAAGGAGAATAGGCGTATACTCAAAAGTATACATAGGTTTTATAGAGGATATTTGTACATGATATTTGCCTTTGCAGCAAATAGATCCATGAATATGGTGGAGCATACAGGAAGCAAACTTAGGAATTATAACCAAGCACCTTGAGGGCTCAGGACCATAATCTCAGTCTCAGTGGGTTGCTGTTGATGTGGAGCAATAAGAACTTTCATTCATTGTGAATGGGAATGTAAAATGGTACTACCACTCTAGAAGAAAGCTGAAGTTTCTTACAAAATTAAACATAGTCTGACTATATAATATAACAATTTTACTCTTAGGTATTTATTCAACTGATTTGAAAATTTAACATTCACACAAAGTCTGCATTCAAATTTTATAAAAAATTCATTTATAATCTGACAAACTGGAAGGAAAGAAGATGTCCTTTAGTAGTATAAATGGATAAACATGTAATATATCTACTTAATGAAACATTATTCATAACTAAAAATGAATAACCTATCAAGTCACAATATGAGAAGAATGGATCTTAAATGTTATTGCTAAGTAAAAGCATCAAATTTGAAAAGGCTTCATATTATGAGAATGATTCCATATTGCATGATTCCAACTATATGGAATTTGATAAAAGGCAAAATGATTGCTTAATAGGTACAGAGTTTGTGTTTGAGTTAATGAAAAAGTTTTGGAAATAGCATAGATGGTTGCACAGCATTACAAATGTAATTAATGCGAGTAAATTTCACACTTAAAATAGTTAAAATGGATAATTTTATGGCATAAATGTTTTGTAACTTATGGTTTGTAAATGAAAACATAGGAAAGATTTAAGAATATATGGCAGGGCACATAACTTCCAACCCTATTTTCTGGGGACACCGGAAGGAAATGGTCCTCTTTCCTGCTCAGTAGAGCCATGGCTTATGGTCCCCAGAAGCATCTTAAGCATGTGGCTTACACAAAGCATTAAACAAACTGCTATATTTGCTCCATGCCCATCCACTGGCCCCCACAAGATGAATGAATGCCTCCCACTGATCATTTTCTTAAGAACAAATTTAAGTATGGCAGGATAAAAGATGAAGTTAAAAAGATCTGTATGCAGCAATTTATTAAGATTTATGGCAAGGCCCAAACTGATATAACCTATCAGCATTGACAAAACCAGAGAAAATTTCAGTCTGGCCTATGACACTAAGGGTCTATTTGCTGTTCATCGTATTACACCTGAGGAGGTGAAGTACAAGTTGTGCAAAGTAAGAAAGATCTTTGTGGGCACAAAAGGAATTCCTCATCTGGTGACCCATGATGTTCATACCATACGCTACCCTGATCCTCTCATCAAGGTGAATGATACCATTCAGATTGATTTGGAGACTGAAAAGATGGATTTCATCAAGTTTGACACTGAAAACCTGTGTATGGTGACTGGAGGTGCCAACCTGGGTAAAATTATTGTGCTCATTAACAGATAGAGACATCCTGGCTCTTTTGATGTGGTTCATGTGAAAGATGCCAATGAAAACAGCTTTGCCACTCGAATTTCTAACGTTTTCGTTTTTGGCAAAGGCAACAAACCATGGATTTCTCTTCACCAAGGAAAAGGTATCCATCTGCCTTACGACTGCTGAAAAGAAAGACAAGAGACTGGCTGCCAAGCAGACCAGTGGGTGAAATGTTCTCTAGGTGATGTGAATGAAATCTTTGCAAAATTAAAGATATTAAATATATATTTTTTTTAATTTTAAGAATATATGTCAGTTACAAGAGTCTCTATCATTCACTTATTTCATGCTCAGTACGTCATCCTTTCTAACTAAATTATGATTAAACTATATATTAGAATGGAAATAGGAAAAAGACTTAGTAAACTTTGAAAGAAATACAATTACCCTGTCCTAACAACAACAACAAAATATACTCAAAGTATAAGACAGTTTGGCATCCACCTGGTGGAGCAGCATTTAAAGCACTAGATTGCTAATCAAACGTTAGCAGTTCAAACCCACTCCCCAGTCCACAAGAGAAGGATTTGGCTGTCTGCATCTGTAAAAGGTTTAGTTTTGGAAACCCTATGGGGTAGTTCTACTCTGTCCTATAGGGATACTGTGAGTTGGAATCAACTCAACAGCATTAGGAGTTTGGATTGAATCTGCATCTTATCACTAGAGAGATAGAGTGGGCTGGCACCCAGCATCCATTTCTCTTTCCATTGGTTTGTTTTATTGTACTACAGAGAATGGTAATTAGGAAGCTATATTTCCTAGGAACTATAAAACCAGCAGTCAAGAGATCAGACGACATATTGAATTAGTCAACTCTGCTGCACAGGAACTTTTTAAAGTGTTGAAGAGCAAAGATGTCACCTTGAGGACTAAGGTACGCCTGACCCAAGCCATGGTATTTTCAATAACCTCATATAGAAGGTGAATAAGGAAGATCGTAGAAGAATTGATGCCTTTGAGTTGTGGTGTTGGAGGAGAATACTAAAAGTGCCATGGACTGCCAAAAGAACCAATAGATCTGTTTTGGAAGAAGTGCAGCCAGAGTGCTCCTTGGAGGCCAGGATGGCTAAGCTTCGTCTCTCATACTTTGGACATATTGTCAGGAGGGAACAGTCACTGGAAAAGGATGTCATGCTGGGTAAGATGGAGGGTCAGAGAAAAAGAGGAAGACCCCCAACGAGATGGATCGGCCAGGTGGCATCATTGATGGCATCGAGTGTGGCAGCGGTAGTGAGGTTGGCCCTGGATCGGACATTGTTTCATTCTGCTGCACATGGCGTCATTATGAGTCGGTTCTGACTCGATGGCACCTGACAACAACAACATAAAACCAGGAGCGTCTTATGTTATAACTGAGATGTTGGCTAATGTACAGGAGAGAATCAGAGGGCAAAAGTGTATCAGATGTTTTGTTCTAGCCAATTTTGTGGCCAAGAATCACTGGAGAGCATCAGGTTACTTAGAATAAGTGAAGACAAATTTCCAGGTCAGTAGTGGTGTTGTGGGTTAAACCAACTGCAAAGTCGGTTTGAACCACAAGATCAGTGATTCAAACTCACCAGTCGCTTCTCAGAAACCCTATATAGGGTCACTATGGGTCAGAACCAACTTGACAGCACTTAACAACACCACCAGTGTTATCAAGAAGCAATTACCCACCCTTTGCTAAACAATTGCAGATTTAGCAAATACAGTGAGTCTTGAACTAACAGTTGTAGCAAAGCATTCCTGCTATCTGAAGCACAGAAAATGTGTCATGTTCATGGAGCCAAAAATATCATGGAGTCTTCATTATTCCACCACCTTCCTGATGATAAAAGAGGTGTCAACTCTCTTAGCTGGTCTGATTTTCACCGCTGTTTTGGGAGTCATTCCCAATATTTGAAAGACATGCCACCAGTTTATTTCACAATTTAATAAGTACATGTTTACAAAGTGTGTGCTCAAAATACGTAACAATCTTCTGTTTAAAGACAGTAACCCAAAGAGGTCAACTATTACATGTCAGAACTGATCAGAAGAAACAGACTCCAAAATAAGAAACTGGAAATGGATATCTCAACTTTTGGGGTTTGAGGACAATAACGATGCTGTTCCAATGGGACATTTGTATGTTGGTATTCCTCGTTTACAGTGGAAGATCTGTTTCATACTGAATCATCTGCAGTCAACATAAAGGAATTAATTGCCTGTTGAAGGGGAGATTTGAGTTAAAAAGTTTTTTTAAAGAAATACACAAGAAACAATTGTTACTAATATACAAAAATAAAGGAAGTTGAATTCTGGAAATAATGCAGTCTTGTGAGCTGATGTAAATGTGATTTAGATCTTCATTATTTTGAGCTCTTTTGCTCATGAGTCTTGCTAGTCTTGAGAAAAATCATTCCATTATGTAGATAATGTTCCTCAGTTGAACAGTTTTCTTAGGCCCTGCTTTATGTCCTTATTTCTAAGACTGTAGATAAAGGGGTTCAGCATGGGTGTGACCACAGTGTACATCACCGAGGTTATTGCAGTGACCCTGGAGTTTTGGGTAGTAGCAGAACTAAGATAAACTCCAAGACTTGTACCATAGAACAAGGAAATGACTGACAGATGAGACCCACAAGTGGAAAAAGCTTTATACTTGCCCTCAGCTGATGAAATTTTTAAAATGGAGGACACAATCTTACTGTAAGAGAAAAGGATCCCAGTAAGTGGAATAACACCAAGAAGTCCAGTTGCAAAATACATGACTAAGTCATTGAGGAAAGTGTCAGAACAAGCAAGTTGGAGTACCTGATTAATTTCACAGAAAAAGTGGGAGATTTCCAATTCTGTACAAAAAGACAGTCGTAAAACCATTAAGCTAAGTAATAGAGAGTCCAGAGCACACAGTAACAAGGATGCCAAAAGCAGGAAGCCACAGAAGTTTGGGTTCATTATGACCGTGTAGTGCAGTGGGTGACAGATGGCCACAAACCGGTCATAAGCCATCACTGTCAAGAGAATATTGTCCAATATTCCAAAAAGCATGAAAAAATACATCTGTGTGATGCAATCTTTAAATGTAATAACTTTGTTCTGCATCTGAATGTTCAGCAGCATCTTTGGCACAGTGGTGGAGGTGAAACAAATGTCCACAAAAGAGAGGTTGGAGAGAAAGAAGTACATGGGTGTGTGTAGGTGGGAGTCCATGATGATGGCCAGGATGATGAGCAAGTTCCCAGTTAAGGTGACCAGGTACATGAACAGGAACAGTCCAAAGAGGAGGGGCTGCAGCTCTGATTCTTCTGAGAGCCCCAAAAGGATGAATTCTGAAATATGTGTTTGGTTTTCTGGTTCCATGTATATGATGAAACTACTGGAAAGGGGAATAGAGTGATGCAAATTTAGCCACAAAAAATTAACAATAATTTGACAGGCATGCTGTTGTTATATTTTAAACACGCAACTAATTCCTATGTGAAATCTACAGATCTAATGATCTTTAACTGAAAATTTCACGTGATCCTAAATGCTCAGTCTTCTACTTGATGCTGAAACTAACTAGCCTTCCTTACCTCTAACCCCAAAGATTTTGCTAAAGCAACATTGCTGTTGTTGTTGTTAAGTGTCATTGAATAAGTTCTGTCTCATAGTATAAGGTTCCCAAGGAGTGGTTGTTGGGTTCCATGAGATTTTCTTTAGTTCATTCAAAAAAATATTTTTGACCAATTATTTCATGCCAAGTGTTATTGACCCCACTTGTCAGTCATTTTGTCATACTGTGATGACTTTTGTGTTACTGTGGTGATTTGTGTGGTGATTGTGTATTAGTCTTCTACCACTGTCCCAAAGATGCTGCTGAACATTCAGACGCAGAACAAAGTTACTACATTTAAAGATTGCATCATACAGATGTATTTTTTCATGCTTTTTGGGACATTGGACAATATTCTCTTGGCATTGATGGATTATGACCATCTTGTGGCCATCTGTCACCCACTGCACTACACGGCCACCACTCATCTGTCAGTTTGTCATACTGTGGTAGCTTGTGAGTTGCTGTGATTCTGGAAGCTATGTCACCAGTATTTTAAATACCAGCAGGGTCACCCATTGTGGACAGGTTTCAGATGAGCTTCCAGACAAAAACAGACTAGGAAGAAGGAGTGACGAACTGCTTCCGGATATTTAGTCACTGAAAACCTTATGAATAGCAGAGAACACTGTCAGACAC
>NW_006408786.1:2767351-2775591 GCF_000296735.1 Chrysochloris asiatica | reverse complement strand
AGTCGGTTCCGACTCGATGGCACCTGACAACAACAACAACAACATGATGCTAGAAACTATGCTACCAATGATTTAAGTACCAGCAGTGTCACTCCTGAGAGACAGGTTTTAATGGAGCTTCCAGACTAAGAATAGACTAGAAATAAGGAATAAGTCATCCACTTTTGAAAGCCTTATGAGTAGCAACAAAACATTTTCTGATAAAATGTCAGAAATGAGCCCCTCAGATTGGAAGGCACTGGGGATATAGTGATGAAGGTCATAGAATACAGTCTTCAATGAGGACACAATTCAATTTAATAAGGGGAAACAAAAGTCTTCATAACTGTACCAATAAAAAAGTAAATTAAGAAAAGACTGAAGTTGTCAAAATTTCTTTTTACTTGGTTCCACAATCTATGCTTATGGAAGCAGCAGTCAGGAAACCAAACATCAGAGATTTCTGGCAAGATGGCAGAGTAGGCCTACCTACATAGATCATCTGCAACAAAGATCCCAATCCACCAAACCCATGGCTATTGAGTCAATTCTGTATCATAGCAACCCTACATAGGGTTTCCAAGACTGTCTAGGAATCTTTCTAGGAACAGACAGCCTCATATTTCTCCCAAAGAGTAACTGGTAGGTTTGAATTGCGAACTTTGCAGTGAGCAGTACAGGGATTGCTCTATAGTATCACCAGACATCTTTACAACAAAAATTACAAGAGACCAAATTAATTAAACAGAGATGACAATCCTGGAACACTGATTTTCAGAGGAAAGGACAAAGAAGTGGATTGAATACTTATTAGGATTAAAAAAAAAAAAAAAAGGTGAACAAATCAACGAAAGAGAAGACAGATGGTAGAACTGCCACCTGGCCTGATGCAACATGGCGATCTTGGACTTTTGTAACATCATATACTGCTGTCTGACAGCACAGTGATACACTGGTTGCTGGCAACAAGAATGGTACAATTCTGCCTTGTTCTCCACAACTTCCTGTGACCAGAAGCATGTCCAGACCCCACCCTCACCCACCTCTGCAATCACTGCTCTCCCAGTTGTTGGAGCCATGTCATTTTGAATCAGTTACCAGGTGCACCATCCCTTATTTGAAGACATGTGAACTCTGCCTCATCAGACAAGTGACTATTTAGTGGTGTGTATCTGGCACTCCTGGACTAGCATGAACTCCTTCTATAACCAGTCTTCCTGTCCCCACTAACCCTCTGGTCATAAAAGAACTTCTTCTAGGAACAAGGACCATTTGAGGATCAGGTGCTGAGATCCTAGAAACACCTATATTAGCAGGAACTACATCCAGGACCCCACCCTGTTAATTCTCCTCACCACCATGTGAACTGTCTGGCTGTCAGAGAGTGCTTAACTAAATTGATTTCCTGGCCCTCACGTTTTCTCTACTCTGGGTCTGGTCCCTGTCCCAGTTTTTTCTTTCTTTCTTTCTTTTCTTTTTTTTTTTTTTTTTTTTTTTTTTTTTTTTTTTTTTTTTTTTTTTGTTGGTTTGTTTTTTGTCTCTCCCTGTCCTTGTTTTTATCCTTTCTTTCTGCTTTTTTTTTCATCTGTTTCTCTTTTCTTTTTTCTCCTCCCCTTCTTAATTTTTCTCTTGATTTTTCTTTACTATTATTCTCCGACACCACTCATCTGTCTGATTGTCATCAGACAGCTTGCATATTGCTGTGATTCTGGAAGCTATGTCACAGATATTTTAAATACCATCAGGGTCACCCATGGTAGACAGCTTGCAGCTGAGCTTCCAAACAAAGACTAGGAAGAAGAAAAGACAGACTACTGCGGAATATTTAGTCAATGAAAACCTTATGAATAGCAGTGAAGCACTGTTAGCACCAGGATATTGAAACATGATGCAGAGATCTAGAAGAGGACCAGCAGTTGGAAAATATGGTATTGGTAATAGAAATTATATTGGAGATCACATGATAGAATTTTGCAAGACCAATGACTTCTTCATTACAAATGCCTTTTTTAAACAACATAAAAGCTGTTCTGTGGGATAAAGATAAGGCTATCTGCTCCCATAAAGATTTATAGCCTTGTAAACCCTGTTCAGCATTGCAATTGACTTTGTGGCACACCACCAGCAGCACCATACACATGGAACTCACCTGATGGAATACACAGAAACCAAATTGACTATATCTGTGGGTAGATGGTGGAAAAGCTCCATATCATCAGCCAAAACAAGACAAGGGGCAGACTGGAACAAAGCATCAATTGCTCAGACGCAATTCAGGCTGAAGCTGAAGAAAATTAAAGCAAGTACATAAGAGCAAAAATATAACCTTAAATATATCCCACCTGAATTTAGAGATCATCTCAAGAACAGATCGGATGCATTAGACACTAAAGACTGAAGACCAGAAGAGATGTGGGATGACATGAAGAATATCATACAAAAAGAAACTAAAAAGTCATTAAGAAGACAAGAAAAAAGGAAAAGACCAAAATGGATGTCAGAAGAGACTCTGGAACTTACTCTCCAGCATAGAGATGCTAAAGCAAATGGAAGGAATAAGGAAGTAAAACAGCTGAATAAAAATTTTCAAAAGGCAGCTCAAGAAGACAAAGTCAAATATTATAATGAAATGTGCAAAGGCCTGGAGTTGGAAAACCAAAAGGGAAGAGCACACTCAGCATTCCTCAAGCTGAGAGAACTGAATAAAAAATTTAAGCAGCGACTTGCATTATTGAAGGATTCTATGGGGAAAATATTGAATGAGGTAGAAGGTATCAGAAGAAGATGGAAGGAATATACAGAGTCATTGTACCAAGAAAAAACTGTCAATGATCAACTATTTCAAGAGGCAGCATATAATCAAGAGCCAATGATACTGAAGGAAGAAGTCCATGTGCAATAGAATGTATTAGCAAAGAACCAGGCTCCAGGAATTAATGGCATACAAATTGAAATCTTTCAACGAATTGATGAAGCACTTGAAACACTCATTTATGCCAATAAATTTGGATAATTACCTGGATAACTGACTGGAAGAGATCTGTTTTTGTGCCCTTTCCAACAAAATGCAGAAATCATTGGACAATAGCATAAATATCCCATGCAATCAAAATTTTGCTAAAGATAATTCAAAAATGGCTGCAACCAGACACTGACAGAGAACTTTCAAAGGTTCGAGCCAGATTCAGAACAGGATGTGGAACAAGTGGCATCATTGCTGACATCAGATGGATCTTGGAAGAAATTAAAGAATACCAGAAAGATGTTTATCTGTGCTTTATTGACTATGAAAAATTTTTTGATTGTGTAGATCATAACAAACTATGGACAGCATTGTGGAGAATGAGTATTCCAGAACTCTTAATGGTGCTTATGAGGAACTTGCACATAGACCAAGAGGTAATTGTTAGAACAAGAAAACACTGAATGGTTGAAAATTAGGAAAAGTGTGTTCCAGGGTTGTATTCTTTAACCATATATATTCAATCTGTGTGAAGAGTCAATAATCCAAGAAACTGAATTATAAGAAGAGAAACATGGCATCAGGATTGGAGGAAGACTCATTAACAACCTATAGTATGCAGATGATACAACCTTGCTTGCTGAAAGTGACTAGGACTTAAAATACTTACTGATGAAGATCAAAGACCACAGCCTTCGATATGGGTTGTACCTCAATGTAAAGAAAATAAAAATCTTCACTACTGAACCAATAAATAATATCAGAATAAATGGAGAAAAGGTTGAAGTTGTCAAAGACTTCATTTTGCTCACAGCAACCATCAACACTCATGGAAGCAGCAATCAAGAAATCAAATGACATATTACATTAGGCAATCTGCTGCACAAGACCTCTTTAAAGGGTTGAAGAACAGAGATGTCAGTTTAAGGACGTAGGTGTATCTGACCCAAACCATGGTATTTTCAAGAACCTCATATGCATACGAAAGTCAGACAGGAAATAAGTAAGACCACAGAAGAATTGATTCATTTCAGTTATGGTGTTGGAGGAGAATATTAAAAGGACCATGAACTACTGAAAGAAAGAAAAAAAAAATCTGTGCTGGAAGAAGTATAACCAGAATGTTCCCTGGAAGTTAGGATGGCCAGATATCGTCTCTCATACTTTAGACATATCATCAGGTGCTACTAGTCCCTGGAGAAGGCTATCATATTTGATAAAGTGGAGGTTCAGGAAAAAAGAAGTTCCCCAATGAGATGGATTGGCACAGTGGCAGCAGCAATGGGCTCAAATATAGCAATGATTGTGAGGTTGATGCAGGACCGGGCAGTGCTTTGTTCTGTTGTGCATAGGGTCACTAACAGTCGATACCAACTTGATGTTACCCAACAACAGCAACAACTATTCTCTTATGTCTTACCCTTTTCTTATTCCCCCTCCCTAATTTGGGTCATTGTGGAGTTTTTCCTTGCTTTATATTTTCTCTCTTATTTTTCTCTTCCCCAGTTTTATTTTCTATTTCCTTTTTTATCATTATTTTCTTTATTCTATTGCTTGTTCCTTTCTTTTTTATATTCTTTTTACTGACACTCCCAACAAGAAACAGCAACTGTGCTCATACAGCCCAGCCACACACAAAGCTCTTTCAGCCCCAGCCATTGGGCAAGGATGACTACCAAGCTCTGTACCACCTGATCAATGACAGACAGCAGCCAACACCAACAAAACTCTGAACTGTGTTACACATACAGTGAACAAAAAACTGCAAACACACTTCCATTCTCTAGTATACCCACCAGAGAGCAGGTGGTGAGTGTCTTAGAATGTAGCAACATATAATTATGAATTAAATACAAATACGACATTACAATGTCTCAAAGAAAACACAGTTTCAATTCACATGATGAAACAAGATATAGTGTCTCTAACAAGTAAATAAAATACAGAACCAGAAATTATTTTTAAAGAATAAATGACATTGGAACTACCCAATAAAGAATTCAAAAGAATATTAGGGTACCTTCAACAGATTGAGAAAAAGGTCAAGAAAGCTGAAGATGAATACAAGAACAGAGAAAAACACTTTGGAATTAAGAAAAACTTCACAAGACCAAACTGACAAAATAAATGAAAAATTAGAAACCATACATAAACAGCCAGTAGAAAACAAGAAGATTAATATTAAGGTTTCAAAAGTGATAATATATTAAAGTGTAAAGGAGTAGATTGGAATTAGTAGAAGGGCAAATTATAAGCTTGGAGACAAATCTCTCAATATTCATATGCTAGATGTGGCGCTGTGAGTTAATATGCCAGACTGCAAAACCATTTGAACTGCAAGGTCAGCAGTTCAAGCTCACCAGCTGCTCCTCAGAAACCCTACATAGGGTTGCTATGGATTGGAACTGACTCGATGGCACTTAACAACAACAGAGGAACAATCAGGAAAAAAAAGAAAGAAAGAAAACCTAAGAATTATGAGGGAAACCATCAAGAATAACTTACATCTGACAGTAATTAACAACACGAATTAATGGGGAAAAGCACAAAGAAAATTGTCTAGCAATTTTGGGGAGGAAACTTCCCTAACATCATAATAAACAAGAAGATATTCACTCAAAGCAAGATGGCAGATTAGACCGAAAGGCTGTACAGACCCTCCGCAACAAAGATATGGATAACCAAATGAAACAGATGGAGATGATAGTTCTAAAACTCCAAGCTTCAGATAGAGAAGTGGGCTGAATGCTTACTAGGAGACATGGCTAAGCAGACACAGCAAAAAAAAAAAAAAGGAGAGAATCGAGATGTAAACCAGTGACCAAATAGACTTCAGAGACAAGAAAACATTGGCATTGCAGAAATGTATCTGATGCTCACAGAGACAAAACTGTGCTTTTTTTCTTGTTCATCACACTCCCCTGGTAACCAGAAGCATGGTCAACCCCCACCTGTGTACACCCCCAAGGAAGCGCCCACTCTCCTGGTGGTCGGAACTGCACAGAAGTAAGTCTTGCTGTTGTGCACCCCATTAAAGGAGTAGGGAGTTCTCTGCATTGGCCCCGTTCAGGGTCAAGGAAAAAGTAGAAAGAGGGAAAGTATAGTTACAGAACTTCCAAATGATGAGGAAGTTAAGTAGGTTTAAAACAGACTGCTTTAAACTGGGGAAGAATTAATAAATTACAGAGTAACATCAAATAAAATCAACCTTTAGATCAAATTAAGAAAAGGGAAAACCGTAAAGAATTTATAAACATTAAAACAATAGCAGTGAAGAAATTGGCAAGAAAATGCACAAACAAAATTAACTCAGAACAGAAAAATATGCGGAACAAAGAAATGAGCATCACCACTCAAAAATACATAGCAAAATGACTGTAATCAATTCATACATTTAGATAATTATACTAAATGTCGATGGATTAACTGTACCAGTCAAGAGGCAGAGAGTAGCAGAATGAATAAGTAAACAGGTTCTTTCAATATGTTATCTGCAAGAGACACACCTTACACACAAAGATAAAAAATAGATTAAAAATCAGAGGATGGAAAAAAATATACAAGCTAATGGCAATTTAAAATGAGCAGGAGTGATAATATTAATTTCTAATAAAATAGACTTACAGGTAAAAAGCAATGTAAGAGACAAAAAAGGAAAATATCTCATGACTAAAGGGTTAATTGAACAAGAGGACATAATCATAAATATCTATGTTCACAATGAAAGTGCCTCAAAATACTATAATAAAACTGAAGAAATAGACAACTCTGCACCTATAGTGGTGGGTGGTTATAGTTGTATGCCGTGGAGTTGATACCAACTCATAGCGACCCTGTACAGGGTTTCCGAGGCTGTAAATCTTTACTGGAGCAGAAAGCCTCATCTTTGTCCTGCAGAACTGCTGGTTGTTTCAAACTGCTGACCTTGTGATTCGCAGCCTGACTCATAACCACTATACTACCAGAGCTCCTTGCAATTATAGTAAGAGATTTTAATACACCACTTTCCATAGATGACAAAACAACTAGAACGAAATTCAACAAAGATACAGAAAAATTAACAACACAATCAACCAACATGACATCATAGACTGATACAGAGCACTCAATCCAACACAAGCACAGTTCACATTCTTTTCCAATGCCATAGGACATTCTCCAGAATAGACACAGAGTAAGCCCTGATAAATTTTAAAACATCAAAATACTATAAAGCATCTTTTCAGATCACAATGTGATAAAATTATAACAGTAAGAAGATCAAGGAAATAAAATCAAATTCATGGAAAATGAATAACACCCAGCCTAATAATTATTGGTGTGGCGCTGTAGAAAAAGTACTGGACTGAAAGGTTGGTTTGTACTGAAAGGTCAGCAGTTCAAACTCACCAGCCACTATTCAGAAAGTTTATATAGGGTGTAGCTATGAGTCAGAACTGACTCGATGGCACTTAACAATAATAGCTTTCGTTGAATTTCTTTCTAGTCATTTTGCCATTTATCGAAAGTGGTGTCAGACTTCTGACATTCACTTTGGTCTTTCTTTCTTGTCTTTTTAATGACCTTTTGCTTTCTTCCTATATGAGGCTTCTTAAGTCATCCCACAACTCCTCTAGTCTTCAGTCTTTTGCCTAATTCATCAAATCTGTTCTTGAGATAATTTCTACGTTCAAGTGAGATATGTTCAAAGTCATAGTTTGGCTCTTGTGGACTTGTTATAATTTTCTTCAGCTTTAGCCTGAACTTGCATATGAGCAATTAATGCTCTGTTCCAGTCTACCCCTGGTCTTGTTTTGACTGTTTATATGGAGATTTTTCACTATCTCTTTCCACAAATGTAGTCAATTTTATTTCTGTGTATTTGATCTGGTGAGGTCCATGTGTATAGTTAATAATCTTTTATGTTGTTTAAAACAAGTATTTGCAATGAAGAAGTCACTGGTCTTGTAAAATCCTATCATACGATCTCCTGCATCATTTCTATCACCAAGGCCATATTTTGAAACTACTAATCCTTCCTTTTTGTTTCTACCCTCTGCATTCCAATCACCAGTAATTACCAATACACTCTAATTATATGTTTGATCAATTTCAGACTGAAAAAGTTGGTTGTTGTTGTTGTCAGGTGCTATCCAGTCGGAACTGACTCATAGCGACCCCGTGTACAGCAGAACAAAACAATGTCCGATCCTGGGCCAACTTCACTACCGCTGCCACATTTGATGCCATCAATGATGCCTCCTGGCTGATCCATCTCGTTGGGGGTCTTCCTCTTTTTCTCTGACCCTCCACCCTACCC
>NW_006408786.1:2763965-2766127 GCF_000296735.1 Chrysochloris asiatica | reverse complement strand
AATTTCATCATCACTGATTTTAGTGGTTGGTTCATAAATCTTAATAATAATGGTATTAACTGGTATTCCTTGTAGACATAGGGATAGTATCCTATCACAGCATTATACTTCAAGACAGATCTTGAAATGTTCTTTTTGATAATAAATGTGACTCCATTACTCTTCAATTTGTCATTTCTGTGAACCCTGTGATTTTCAGACTCAAAATAGCCAATACCAGTCCATTTCAGTTCACTGTTGTTGTTGTTAAGTGCTGTTGAGTCAGTTCTGACCCATACCAACCCTTACAGGGTTTCCAAAGAGCTGCTTGGTAAGCTTGAATGGCTGACATTGCAGTTTAAACCAACTTTGCAGTCCAGCATATTAACCCACAGCACCACATCAGGACTCCTTCAGTTCACTAATGCCTAGGATATGGATGTTTATGCATTTCATCTCGTTTTTTACAACTTCCAGTTTTCCTAGATTCATACTCTGTACATTCCATGTTCTGATTATTAATGGATGTTTGCATCTGTTTCTCTTCATCTTGAGTTGTGACCCATCAGCAATGAAGGTCCTGAAAGCTTTACTCCATTCATATCATCACAGCCAATTCTACTTTGAGGAGTCAACTCTTCTCCAGTCATACTTTGAGTACCTTCTGAACTGAGGGGTTCACTTCCAGCATTATACCTGACAATATCCTGTTCTATTCATCATGTTTCAACATTCAATATTCTGGTGCTATCTGACAGTGCTTCATTGTTATTCATAAGGTTTTCAGTGGCTAAACATTCTGAAGTAGTATGCCTCTCCTTTTCCCAAGTCTATCTTAGTCTGGAAGCTCAGCTGATACCTGTTCACTGTGGGTGACCCTGCTGGCATTCAAAATACCAGTGTCATAGCTTCCAGCATCACAGCAATACACAAGTCACCACAGTGGAACAAGGTAACAGATGAGTGGTGTAGTCTTCCTTTGTTGTTGTTAAGTGCTGTTGAGTCAGTTCCGACCCATAGTGACCTTGAACAGGATTTCTGAGGCTGTAAATCTTTACGGAAACAGAAAACCTCATCTTTCTCCTGCGGAGCAGCTGGTAGTTTTGAACTGCTGACCTTGTGGTTCACAGCCTGATTCATAACCACTACACTACCAGAGCTCCTTTATGCCTATGGATATTATCCTATTACAGATAGCATTATACTTCAAAATAGATCTCAAAATGTTCCTTTTGATGTTCAATGCAACTCCATTCCTCCTAAATTTGTCATTCACAGCATAGTAAAGCATATACTGATTGCTTTGGGTAGTAATATCATTTTTACAATGTCTTCCTATTCATGAGCATGGTGTTTATGTAGGTCTTTTTTGGTTTCTTGTAATGGTCTATAGTTGTCTTTTTATAAGTCTTTGTTTCTCTGGTTGGAGTAATTTCTTAGTATTTCATCTTTTCGGTAACTATTGTAAATGGTACTGTTTTCCTGATTTCCTTTTCAGATCTCTCTTTGAGTCTGAATTAATTTTTGTACATTAATCTACTATGCCACTTTGCTAAATTTTTCAATGAGTTCCAATAAGTCTTGCTGACTCTTCAAGGTTTTTTTATGTACAAAATCATGGTGGTGGTGGTTGTGTGCCACCGAGTTGAGTCCAACTCATAGTGATCCTGTATAGCATTTCTGAGATTGTAAATCTTTACAGGAGTAGAACGTTTCATCTTTTTCCTGAAGTGTAGATTCTAACTGATAACCTCATAGTTAGCAGCCCATCTTGTAAACCACTATGATACCAGGGATACTTGTATAGAGTTTTGTAGAGTGTAAAAAGTGTTTTACTTATTCCTTGCCAATTTTGATGCCTCTCGTTTTCCTTTCTGTGCAGGGTCGCTATGAGTCGGAACCGACTCCACAGCACTTAACAACAACAACAACAACAAGTTTTCCTTTATTGCTTTATAGCTCTAGAAAAGATTTGAGCACAATATTAAATAGGTGTAGTGATAGAGGACGTCCTGGTCTGGTTCCTATTCACAAAGGGAAATACTTTCAGTTGAGAGCAATGTTGCCTGGTGATTTTGTATGTTGTTGTTATTTTGTTGTTAAGTGCTGTCAAGTCAGATCCAACTCACAGCAACTTTATATAAGTGGTCTGAGGAGTGGCTGGTAGATTTGAACCAGGGATC
>NW_006408786.1:2735764-2763493 GCF_000296735.1 Chrysochloris asiatica | reverse complement strand
TTTTACCAAGTATTATGTCCTTCCCAATAACTCATCCTCCTAACAATATGTTTGAAGTGTCATATTGTACCATCCTGTCTTCTAGGCACAGATTTGTTTGTTTTTCTGGCAGTCCCTGGTACTTTTAATATTCTTCTCCAGCAACATAATTCAAATGCATTGATTCTTCTATGTTCTTCCTTAGTTGATGTCTATTTGTATTTTATTGACTATGCAATGGCTTTCAACTGTGTGGATCATGACAACATATGAACAGTATTGCAAAGAATGGGTACGCCAGAATATTTAACTATGCTCATGAGGAACTTCTATGTAGACCAAGAGGCAGTTGTTCAAAAAGAACAAGGAGACCCTGAATAGTTTAAAATCAGGAAATGTGTGTGCCATCATACTTATTCCATCTGTATGATGAACAAATAATCCAAGAAGCTGGATTGTATTAAGAAAATGGCATAAGGATTGGAGGAAGACTCATTAACAATATTGCTTGTATCCACTACCAACACTCATGGAATCAGCAGTCAATAAATCAAATGGCATATTACATTAGACAAATCTACTGCACGAGAACTCTTTAAAGTGTTCAAGAGCAAAGATGACAGTTTGAGGAGTGTTTTCAACAGCAGTGAAAATTAGACAATGAGCAAGGAAGACTGGAGAAAAATTGATGCATTTGAGTTATGGTATTGAAGAAGAATATTAAAAGTACCATGGGCTGCCAGAAGAACAAACAAATCTGTGTTGAAAGAAGTACAGCCAGAATGTTCCTTAGAAGACAGGATGGTGTGACATAGTCTCTCATACTTCATACATGTTATCAGGAGGGACCAGTCCCTGAAGAAGGATCAGTAATGATACAGTGGCAGTGCAATGGGATTAAACAATTGTGAAGATGGCACAAAACCAGGCAGTGTTTCATTCTGTTGTGCATAGGGTCGCTATGAGTAGGAACCAACTTGATGGCACCTAACCAAACAAACAAACAACTTTGAGAAACTAAATGTGTTTGTTGAAGACATCACTTGGGGTATTTCTGTTATAGTAGCACTGGATAACTAAGACAGTGTTGGTGAAGAATACTGAAAGTACGTACCATGGATTGCCAGAAGAGCAAACAAATCTGTCTGGGAAGAAGCACAACCAGAATATCCCTTAGTAGCAAGAATGGTAAGACTTTGTGTCATGTAATTTGGACGTGTTATCAGGTGTGGCACTGTGGTTAATGCGCCAGACTGCAAAGCCGTTTGAACTGCGAGGTCAGCGGTTCAAGCTCACCAGCTTCTCCTTGGAAGCCCTATACAGCGTCGTTATGGGTCAGAACTGACTCAACAGCACTTAACAACAACAACAATCAGGAGGGACCAGTTCCTGAAAAAAGGACATCATGCATAGTTAAGTAGAGAATCAATAAAGAAAAGGAAGACTTCCAACGAGATGGATTGACACAATGGCTGAAACAATGGGTTCAGATGTAACAATTGTAAGGATGGTACAGGACTGGGTCATATTTCTGTTGTGCATAAAGTAGCTATGAGTTGGAACCAATTCATTGGCACCTAATAACAAGTGTTCTTGAAAACACTGGGAGCAGCAGTAAAATTTCATATTAAAAACCTTGTCCTTAAATATTACTCTAGGACATGTGTGTGTTAAAGGCAGGGGTCAATAAGCAACAAATAAATCAGTGCATTATTTATAGTGATTACCATTATGAAGTGGTGCCATAGGATAAGCACTGGACTGCAAACCAAAAACAAAATAATAATAATAAGGTCAGCTGTTCAAACCCACCAGCTGCTCCTTGAAAACCCTGTACAGGGTCACTATGAGTTGGAATTGACTCAACAGCAATTATGAAATACAATTATGAAATGTAACAACATATTCATTAACAACAATTATGAAATGATATCCTGGTGTGTAACTGTAGGATCAGCACTGGACTGCTAAATGCAAGGTGAGCAGTTCAAACCCACCAATCACTCCTCGGAAACCTTATACAGAGTTGCTATGAGTCAGAACCAACTCAACAGCACTTAACAGAGGCATCAACATTATAAAGTAAAATAGTGCAAGTAAGTCAGAGGGTGAAAAATAAATGTTTCTTCATACAGTCACCACTAAGAAGGAGACTTTGAGCAGAAAATCTGAAAACTAGCCTAGCCTAGCAGAAAACTGAAAAGCATTTTAGGCAGAGATACAGGCACTGTGAAGTCCCTGAGACTGGAGTATTCCTCATAACTCTTACCATCTATCAACAACAAGGAATGTAGTATAAGTTAAGTGGGAAAAGGAAGTTGAATTGAGGTTGTAGTTAAGAGTAGACAGGAAACAAGAGATCAGATGATTTGTGTGCTGTAGAAGACTCCATGAAATGGGATCCTGCAGGGGTAGTGTGAATGGTTGAGCATCCAGCTACTATCTGAAGAGCTGGCAGTTGGAACCAACTCAAAGGAACCTGTGAAGGCAAGCCTGGCAATCTGCTTCCAAAAGCTCTGAGTTTTGAAAACCTAAACAGCCATTTTGCTCTGCACTTATGGGTTTGTCATGAGTTGGAATTGACTTGAGAGCAAATAGCATCAGCAAAAACTATACTGTGTTATGTTATATTAGGTTTGTTATGTTGTTATTTGTACATATCAATATAATGAATATAAATGATACATAATTCATTCTTCCCTAAAAGGTAGTCCCTATCTTCAACTTCCATTTGGTATAATATTTGTGTTGTTGTATTTTTGAAGACAGCTTGTGATATTAGCTCAACTGGTGTCCCAATACTTCTCTTACTCAGCCATGATACTGTACTATATACTCCTGTACCTAAGACTGAGTCCATTCAACAGCAAAGATGAGTCAATACATTTCACTCCCCCCTGAAAACTGAGGTTGGTTTTTTTTAATTCAGGGGTTCCAGTGGGGTAGTCGTGGTGGCAAGTATCTCAAGGACAAGTCAGCTTTGGGGCAAGAATTTTTTACATTGATTTTCTGCCATGTGATAGAAAAGGAGAGAAAGCCAGTCTACTGAGAGGAAGAATGGAATGAAGTAGACCAAAAAAAATGGAAAGTCAATTATTAAAACTACTTAAAATTCTGAGGAGTGATGGGGCAGCAACTTCTATAGGTGCTGGCAGCCTGTCTGTCCCTAGTTCTAAAGCCATAGCACTAGAAAAATAATAATAGTGAAATGATCCAACTAGATAAATATTTCAATCTTTATGACCTAAAAAGATTCCTATACTCACATTACACAGACAGCTTTCAAAAATCAGTAAATAATTGAAACACCTGGAGAAAAATGGCAGAGAATTCAAACAAAAGAATTTCAATGAACTTTTTAAAAATTCAAAGGTCAGGAGGTATGTTGGTATAAGAAACAGTAATTATTTAATATAGTAGAGAAATGCTAATGGAGTCTATCAACATTTAAGGAAGAAATTATACCAACATTCCACAACCTATTATAGAAAATAAGAGCAGAAGGAACATTTTCTAACTAAGTCTGCAACCTGAGCATTACTCTAATATCAAAACCAGATTCAGACGTTGTTGTTATTAGTTGCCATGGAGTCAGCTTCACCTCATAGGGACCCAAGGCACAACAGAATGAAGAAACACTACCTAGTCCTGCACCATCCTCATAGTTGTTGTTACTCTTGAGCCCGTTGCTGCTTCCTCAGTGGCAATCCATCTTATTGGGGGTCTTCCTCTTTTTTGCTGTGTGGCGCTGTGGGGTAATCCACCAGACTGCAAAGCCACTTGAACTGCAAGGTCGGTGGTTCAAGCTCACCAGCTGCTCCTCAGAAACCCTATACAGGGTCGCTATGGGTCAGAACTGACTCAACGGCACTTCACAACAACAACAACAACAACTTTACCAAACATAATGTCCTTCTCCAGGAACTGATCCCTCCTGATAAATATGTCCAAAGTATGAAAACAAAGGCTGGTCATCTGGGTATCCAAGGAGCATTCTGGCTGTACTTCTTCCAACACAGATTTGTTTGTTCCACTGGCAGTCCATTATACTATTAATATTCTTCCAACACCATAACTCAAATGCATCCATTCTTCTACAGTCTTCCTAACTCATTGCCTAACTTTCACTTGCATATGAGGTGAGTGAAAATCACCATGGCTTGGGTCAGGTGCACCTTAGTCCTCAAAATGATATAGGTACAGAAAAACCACAGACCAATATCACTCTTGAACAAAATGAAATCCTCAATAAAATAAAAATGAAAAATCCTCAATAAAATACTAACAAGTTGAGTCCAGAATTGTGTGGAAAGAATTATATACTGAAACCAAATGCGATTTATTCTAGAAATGAAAGATCAGTTCAAATTTTGAAAATCAATTGTTAATATCCTACACCAATTCACTAGAGGAAAAAAAAAAAAACATACAGTCACATTAATTAAAGCCAATTTGACAAAATTCAGACTCATTACTCATATTTTTAAAATACTACAAAAACTAAAAATAGATGGAGCTTACTTGTCTTGATGAACAATACCTACAAAAACTTGCAGGTAGGATAATGTTCATTGGTGAAAAACTAGATACTTCCCCCTTTAAAACAGGAACAAGGCAAAGATATGCCTTCTCACCACTCTTATTTAACATTGTACTGGAAGTTCTATCCAGCACAATAAACACAAACAAAAAAGTAAATAAAAGATACACCGATTGGAAAAAAGAAATAATGCTCTCTATGTTCACAGAAGACATAATTTTCTTTGTAGAAATCCATAATAAAGAACAATAAAGAAGAAAATGCTAAAATTAATAAGGAGAGCAAGGTGACAGCTTACAAGATAAATGCACAACAATGAATATTTTTCCACATGTCAACAATGAACAATTAAAATATATATTTCATAACAGCACTCAAATATGAAATACTTAGTTATTAATCTAACAAAATGTACACAAAGTTGATAAACTGAAATCTACAAAACAGTTATAAGAGAAATAAAAGAATAATTAAAATAATGGAGAGCTATTCTACATTTAGGAATTGGAATAATCAACATATTGGTGATTACCAATCCTTCCCAACTTAATCTACACACTTAGTACAATCCCCATCAACATCCAAGTCAGCTATTTTACAGATATTGACAAAATAATAGCTAAAAATGGCATTTTACTCCTGTGGTCTTCCACTCCCCGCAAAAAAAGGCAGCATAATTCTAATCTAATCATGAAAAAATATAAAACAACTACTAATTGAAAGACATTATATAAAATACTTGATCATTATTCCTCAACACTATCATGGCCATCAAAACCAAGGAAAATCAGAGAACTTGTCATAGCCAGAGAAGTCTAAGGTGATATAACAAATAAATGTAAATGTGGGATTCTGGATGGAAGATGTTAATAATAGAGGACTGAGTGTGGGGTTTATGGGAACTGTCTCTACTGTATTTACAATTTTTCTGTAACTATAGAATGTTCAAAAAATGGTGGTTATTCTGTGTCACTGAGTCAGTTTCAACTCATAGCGACCCTGTATAGGGTTTCTGAGGGTGTAAATCTTTACGGGAGCAGAAAGCCTCATCTTTCTCCCACAGAACAACTGGTAGATTTGAACTGCTGACTTTGCAGTTAGCAGCCCAGTGCATAACCCACTAGATTATCAAGGCTTAAAATTTTTTAATATTAATAAAGTACAAATAACTTAGAAACAACAAGCTGTAGCTTCTCTCAGTCTCCATTACCAGCCTTAGACAAGCAAAATCAGTGCTGTGAGGTTCATATTCTTTATCTCTAAAATCAGAATAGTGATGTCAATAGAATTATTAACTACCTAAAATAATGAATTGTAAATGTCAAGTATGCCTCATATTAGTCAGTGGATTTTTTTCATCATTATGATTCAACCCCTCATGGATTCATTCCCCATTTCTACTGTTCAATTTTCACCTATCTTCTTCCTATTTTAACAACAGCAATAGTCTGTTCCTCATATTGGCCAGGGCAATCTCTACATATACTGAGCCAGATGATGGACACCCTCTGTCATAAACAATGCACTGACTCTCCACTAATTTTAGAATTAAGTGTCAATCCTGCAGTCAAGATATAAGACTCTCTATTACCTGCCTGCTGCCTACCAGGTCAAACTCAAGTTACACTTCACATTTCCTGTCTTCATTGTTCATAAGATATTAACTACTATGTGTAATTTCCTCAGCACACTTTACAGTTGCATTAATCCTAATGTTTACTCGCCTGCTGCCTCTACCTTCAAAGCTCAGTATAATCATAAGCTTTTCTGTGAAATCTTCACTTTTTGCCCAAGGAAGAAGGCAACTATCTGATGCACTTCACTCCAATTCGAGTGCCATCACAGGATGCAGCATCTGTTTATTTATTTGTCTGTTGCCCTGTGCAGACTGTAAGATCCTAAGGGAAGGAACAATGTCTACTCATATCTTATTCAGCACTAAGTTATATTTTTCTAGAAAAGAATATAATCTAGTGCTGATCTTTTCTAGAATATAATTGAGTAAATGTAATATATAATATAACTGAATAAATGTTTCATGAGGTTATTAGTTAAACAAATAGTTGAATAAGGTTAAACAGATATTCCCAACAATCGTGGGGAAAGGAGATATGGTGAAACAAGGAGATATGCTGTTGAGAGAGGGAGGTCTCCTGAATGAGAGCCAAACTAGAGAAAACAGATTAGAGAAAGAAGACATTTTAATATATCCAGAATCACTCTCCATAATCAAAGACTGTAACTTGGCAGGACTTTATATCATTAAACTTGCCTTTGTTATTCCTGTTGTTTGTTATTTGTTATTCCTGTTGATACCCCTGTCGTCACCACCAGTATGAAAGGGTTCTCACTCATACCCCATTTTCCAGTACCTGTGATGATTCCAGAAATTATTCAGAAAAGAATCTCATTTTACCAAAGCTGTTCTTGTATCACTGAAAAAAATTTGAAGCTGTGCCCCCAGAAAGGAAAGGCAGATGAAACCACTCATAAATTCTCTGACAGATACAATTGTGTTTTTTCATCACTGAAATTACTCAAATAAATTTGCACCAGGGTAGGGGAAAGCTATACATTTTGTGGATGAATTCCCATGTGCCTCATTAATGAAATATTCTGTCTTTCACTCCCTGAGAAATGTATTTCTCTGGAGCTAAGAGGAAAGCAAAATACAATCTTGTGCCAGTTTTGACTCTTGGGAGACAACTTGCAATTCCTTGTACATCTCTGATCCCATTGGACTCCTTCCCAGGAGGTGGTCACCTCTCCTTTGGTCTGCATGTCTCCAGCATGCAGAGCAACCCACAATGATTGTTCTAAGGGTGAATTTTCTTCTCCAAAGGGCTAATGAACGTAGCTGGACATCATTCATTGCAAACAGAGTTTTATGAAAACACATCTGACCACATAAACCCCATACAGGTTCAATACTGTATTGTCACCATGTCTTTCATTTTGATTGGCAGTAGACACTAAGTAAAAGGAAAGTTATCCCTGTTGGTCAATGTAGGATAAGTACAATCATCTCTGTCAGGAGACAGGATTATAGAATAGTCATAGTGAGTGTCTACACATATACAGGTCCCAGTAGATGAAGAGACTGAATATCACAATTTTAGATTTCTGTCTAGAAGTAGAATGTTTTAAATTAGCACTCAAAGTTTTTTCATAATATAACATTATGTCATATAACATAATATGTCAATTAAGTGATGTATTTCATATAACATATTAACATAAGGAGACTTAGAGGCACTGTAGGATAAGCACAGTACTGCTGACTGCAAAGTGGGAAATTCAAAGCCACCAGCCATTCCACAAGAGAAAGGTGAAGCTTTCTGCTCCTGTAAAATTTAAAGTCTCAGAAACCCTATATAGGGTCACTAAGAGTCAGAACAGACTCTATGACAGGTGGTGGTGTTAAATACATCAATATATGCATGACTGTATAGTCCTCGGAGTCCTAGTGTGACACTGTGGGTTAATGCAAAGTTGGTTTGAACCACAAGGTCAACTGTTCAAGCTCACCAGCCACTCCTCAGAAACTATAGGATAAGCTCAGGACCAAGATGTTGGTTTGAACGACAATGTAGGCAGTTCAAAATCAGCAGCCACTTCTTGCAAGCCGTATATGGGTTGCTACGAGTCAAAACTGACTGATGGTGCTTAGCATATTATTAGTTATAAGGATGAAGTGATCATTTAAACAGTGACACATGTGATATGTTAAGCATTTGCAGAAAGGGAATGTGTCCACTTGGCAATGTTTTACACTATGACTAGAAAGTACATAAAGTTATGCATGCATAAAACAAAAGGATCCAATGTAGTTGAAGATATTCGAAAAGGAGAGGAAAACTTTTCTCAAGAATGGCCATTTAAGACAAGAGCTAAAGGATCGGGAGATGTTAGTGAGAAGAACAGGATGTGGAAAGATGTTACTAATAAGATACAATTAACATGCTACAATTGAAAACATACCACATTTGCATCTTATAGCTTTTAAGTGAAGAATACAAAAATATATGATATACACAAAGAAAAAATACTCATAACAACTATAATCCTTGGTTCTACAACTGATCATGTGACTATAGCTGATATTTATAACTAAATTCTGTCACCACTCATTCTGTATTCCCTTTGCCTTCAGCACGCAAGTCAGCTGGTTGTGGTTCTTTGCCTTGTGGGGAGACGCAAAGGTTCGTTTCTGAAGGATCTTGGGAATTAGTAATCATGTTGGAATTGAGTTGCTATAGCTTACCATTGACTTTAATCTTAGGGTATGATAGTACTAAGAGACATCCAAAGGCATCTCCTGGATTCCATACATATTCTTTACCTCCATTATGTAACGCCAATTCCAATTTCCCTGAGGTCAACAGGATTGGTCACACTACCAAACACAAGAACTCCCTTCTTTGCTTGTTGATCCAGAGGCATGAGAAGCCCAGGGGCAATCTTAACTCCCAGTTCAATGGAATCAGTGTTGTGTTCCCGGGTGGAAATATTCCTCCATTTGTAACTAAAATGTCCATACCCAAAGAGCATAGAGTCACATGGATAGGAAGCAAAAAAAATTTGAGTGATAGTGAGTGATGCCACTCCCATCTCCACCCTTAAATTCCTAGACCTGTGAATAGTGACTATTGGAGAAACAGCACCATGTATTGGACAGTGGTTCAGAGTATACACAGCCTCCTGGAGTGCATTTCCCCAACCTTGGAGTGTATCGCCACCTAGCTAGCTCCATAATTGTGTCTTTAGAAGGCCATTCCATTATTCAATCAGGCCAGCTGCTTCAGGATGACATGGAATTTGTTTGTTGTTGTTGCTAGGTTCCATCAAGTCGGTGCCAACACATAGCGACCTGACAATATGTCCAAAGTATGAGAGACAAAATTTGGCCATCGTGGCCTTCAAGGAGCACTCTGGCTGCACTTCTTCCTACACAGATCTGTTGGTTCTATGGACAGCCCATGGAACTTTCAATAATCTCCTCCAACACCGTAACTCAAAAGCGTCACTTCTTCTATGGTCTTCCTTATTCACTGTCCAGCTTTCCCATGCATATGAGGTTATTGAAAATACCATGGCTTGGGTCAGGCGCACCTTAGTCCTCAAGCTGACATCTTTGCTCTTCAACACTTTAAAAAGGTCTTGTGCAGCAGATTTGCCTAATGCAATACGTCATTTGATCTCTTGACTCCTGCTTCTGTGAGTGTTGATAGTTGATCCAAGAAGAATGAAGTCAATCTTTTCTCCATTGAAAAGAATGTTATTTATTGGTCCAGTGGTGAGGATTTTTGTTTTCTTGACATTGAGCTGTAATCCATACAGAAGGCTGTGCTCTTTGATCTTCATAAGTAAATTTTTTAAGTCCTCTTCACTTTCAGCAAGCAAGGTTGTATCATCTGCATATCACAGGTTGTTAATGAAGGGAATGTGTTATGAAGAGTAAATTCCATGAGTACAGGCCCATTGCTATACTTCATTTGCTGTGAAGTGAATCCCTTGTTCCAAAGCAATTCTGTATAGGAAATCATGACAATGGATAAGACATTCTGTAAGTCCATGCATGGTAGTTTTGGACTCATGCAGAGAAGGCAAATCCATATGCAGAATAAGTGTCTATTCCAGTAAAAACAAAATGCTGCCTTTTCCATGATGGAAGTGTTCCATTGTAATTAACCTGCCACTAGGTTGCTGGTGGATCTCCCTGAGGAATGGTCCCATATTTTAGATTCAGTGTTGGTTTCTGCTGCTGGTATACTGGGCTATCATCAAGTCAGTCTTGGTGAGAGGAAGTCCATGCTGATAAGCCCATGCATAATCTCCATCCTTGCCACCAAGCTCACTTTGCTCATGAGCCCATGGGACAATGACAAGATTGAGTGGGGAAAGAATATGATTAGTTTCCTACCCACTTGATTGTTAAAATCCTCTTCCCCGCACCTCCTTGTCACCAATTTTCCAATCTTGTTTCTTCCAAGTCCCTGACCATCCAGTCAAACCATTGGCCACAGCCCATGAATCAGCATGAATCTGGCCATTTCTACTTCCAAGCAAAATGAACAACCCAGTGCAGTGCTCAAAGTTCTACCCATTGAAAGATTTCTTATCACCACTTTCTTTCAGGGACATCCCAGGAAGGGACTATAGTGCTGCTCCTGCTGCTACATACCATGCATATCATGGTGGCTGCATGTCAGACAGGTTCATCTGGCCCTTACTTGCTTTAATAACACAATAAAGTTTGTCTCTACACACTTACAACAGCTTCATGTAAAGATGATGCTCATGCAAGACTTCCATCCAATTCATACAGTTGAAATAGAGAGTTTATACCGGGTAATGAAAGATTTCTATGCAAATGTTGTTGTTGTTGTTGTTAATTGCCATCGAGTCGGGTCCGACCCATAACGACCCTGTACAGGGTTTCCGAGGGTGTAAATCTTTACGGGAGTAGAAAGCCTCATCTTTCTCCCGCGGAGCAACTGGTAGTTTCAAACCGCTGACCTTAAGGTTCGCAGCCCGATTCGTAACCACTACGCTACCAGAGCTCCTTTATGCAAATAGAAAAAGGAAAAACCAATTCCCCTGCTCAGTAGGAAGTCATCCCAGAAAAGGAAACCTTCTCTCCTGTTCCCTTAGGATTTAGGAATATGAAATCTCTCAACGGGGAGTGAAGCAGGCTACAAATCCAAGGGATTAAGAATCGTTAGGGCTAAAAACAACTGACAAAAGAACCACCTTGTAGCAGCAAGTCCAAAGACTGGCCTACAATCTACGAGACCAAACAGTTCCGGGGACAGAACCTTGTGTCTCACCCACAACCTGAGTAACCTCATCCATATCACGGAAAGTTCTGACTTTTTTCTCTTATTCCCGTGTAAAACTTCCTTAAAATTAATTTTCAGAAGCTCATGAGGTCAGAACAAACTTGAATCTGATACAGAGTATGCATGCACAGAATCTTCAATCCTGAGCAAGCTATAACTTTCCAGTAGGGAATACTGTCAAATACACCCTATCAGGAGGGACAATCAGACCTTTACATCAGAATCCCTCTTGCACAAAGGCTGTGCACACATCCACTTACCATAACTCCTTCCAACTGGACAAATTCCAAGAACCACCCAGTTTCTTTGTTCCCCTATTTCTCTCATTATCACAGTTAACAGTATAAATGCCCTGTTTAACACTTGCTCATGTGAGACATGTGTCAATTGCTTCAAAGCCCACCAAGTCTCCCCATGGCATGATACTTTCACTCCTACTAATAAATTTCTTGCTTGCAGGATAAGTCTGTTCTTTCTTCATTATTCTTACTTAGTAGAGAAAGAAACTTTAATCTAGGGAAACAGTCTGCGAAATTTCTAATAAACAAGAGATATGCATGTGCTAACAAGTCTAATTTCTGCTAAAATCACCAAATGTGTAATGGGATCCAACATGAGTGACTACTGCGCAAGGACAAATTATATCGAGAAATAACAGTTCATTGATCCATTCTGACAGCACTATCTTGTACAACCATGTCTCCTCATCTAGCAACTCCAGCCAGTAAAACAAGCAATGGTCTTTGCAGTGATATGAACACAGGGGTATGCTCTTGCACACATCCTGGTAAAAACCAATGGGAACCCCAGCCCTAAATAACACACAAAATTGAGAGAACTTGAGTAAGTCAAAGACTGCAATTAATTCAAACAAATTTTAACTAGATAGCATTACATAAAGAGTTAGGTATCAAGTTTTGTAAGCAATAATATTTACAACTTTAATTTTAAAATATGCTTGGCATTCATGCAAACACAATATAGCATAAACTTAATATAATGCTAACATAGATAGCAACCTAATATACTAGTAACATATCAAATGTCAAAAAACACTGAAAATATTATTTCTCTAACATAAAAGTTTTATTTATCAAATGAGTTTCATATTTTTAGTGTCTGTTGTGTGGGGCACAGTGGTTGATATTTCTCTATGTATGTTATTTAGCATGTAAACTACTTTTATGTTTCCATTTTGCAACAGTATGTTTCTAAATTTGTCTTCTAAGAAAGCAACAAAGAACATTTATCAAGATAGATATATTTTATAAGAATATTTATGTATCTCCATGTGAGTTCTGGTGTAGTCTAGTAGAATAAGAACTAGACTGCTAACACAAGGCTGTTGGTTCAAACCCACCAGCCTCTCTTTGGAAACCCTATACAGTGTCACTATGAATCCACCACTCATCTGTACATTTATCATACTGTGGTGACTTGCATGTTGCTGTGATTCTGGAAACTATGCCAACAGTATTTTAAATACCAGCAAGGTCAGCCATGGTGGACAGGTTTCAGATGAGCTTCCAGATGAAGACAGACTAGGAAGAAAAAGATGGACTACTTCTGAATATTTACACACTGAAACCTGATAAAGAGCAGTGGGAAACTACCCAGAACATTTAATATTAAAACACGATGAAGAGCACAAGGATATATTGTTGGATAAAGTGCCTGAAAATGACTCCCTAAGATTGGAAGGCACTCAAAATACAACTCCTCAAAGTAAAGTTGACCACGATAACGTGAATGGGGTAAAGATTTGGGGACCTTCATTTGATGAGGGGGCACAGCTCAAAAATGAAAAGAAACTTGAACTTGCATCTGAAAAAAACAGTTGTAAACATCCATTAATTACTGGAACATGAGCTGTACGAAGTATGAATTTAGGAAAGTACGAAATTGTCAAAAATGAAATGGAATGCATAAACATTGATATATCCTAGACTAGAGTGAGGTTTAACGGACAGGTGTTGGCCATTTTTGAATCAGACAATCATATGGTTTACTATACAGAGAGTGAAAATTTGAATAGGAATGGCATTACATTCATCATCAAAATGAACATTTCAAGATCTGTCTTGAAGGACAGCAATCCTGTGATAGTATAATATCCATATGCCTACAAGAAAGACCAGTTAATACTATTATTATTCAAATTTAGGCACCAACCACTAACACCAGCAACGATGAATTTATAGAATTCTACCAACTTCTTCAGCCAGAAATCCATCAAGCATGAAATCAGTATGTATGGATAATTATTGGAGATTGTAATGCAAAGGTTGGAAACAAAGAAGAAAGATAAATAGTCTGACCATCTGTCTTCAAAGGAGCATTTTGTTGTTGTTGTTTTTGTTGTTGTTAGGTGCCATTGAGTCAGCACCAATTCATAGCAACCCTATGCACAACAGAACTAAACACTGCCAGTCCTGGGTCAACCTCACAATCGTTGCCACACTTGAGCCCATTGATGCTGCCACTTGGTCAATCCATCTCGTTGGGGGTCCTCTTTTTCTCTGACCCTCTACCTTACCAAACATTATATCTTTCTCCAGTGACTGTTCCCTCCTGATAATACATCCAAAGTATGCAAGACAAAGTTAGGCCATCCTGGCCTCTAAGGAGCACTCAGGCTGTATTCTTCTAACACAGATCTGTTTGTTCTTTTGGTAGCCCATGGTACTTTCAATATTCTCCTCCAACACCATATTTCAAATGCATAAATTCTTCTATGATCTTCCTTATCCACTCTCCAACTTTTGCAAGCATATGAGGTTACTGAAAATACCATGGCTTCATCAGGCACACCCTAGTCCTCAAGCTAACATCTTTATTCTTCAACACTTTAAAAGGTCTAGTGCAGCAGATTTGCCTAATGCAATATATCGTTTGATTTCTTGACTGCTGCTTCCATGAGTGCTGATAGTTGATCCAAGAAGAATGAAGTCCTTGACAGCTTCAGTCTTTTCTCCATTTATAAGAAGGTTGTTTATTGGTCCAGTGGTAAGGATTTTTGTTTTCTTTACATTGAGATGCAATCCATACCAAAGGCTGTGCTCTTTGAACTTCATCAGTAAGTATTTTAAGTCCTCTTCACTTTCAGCAAGCAAGGTTGTATCATCTGCATATAGCAGATTGTTAATGAGTCTTCCTTCAATCCTGATACATTTTTCTTCATATAGCCCAGTTTTCAGATAATTTGCTCAACCTACAGATTGAATAGGTATGATAAAAGAATACAACCCTGGTGCACACCTTTCCCGGAACCAGAGATCTCTTTACTGGCATCATATGGATCTTGGCTGAGAACAGAGAATACCAAGAAAGATGTTTACTTGTGCAAAGGCATTCAGGTGTGTGAATCAAAACAGATTGTGGATAACATTGAAAAGAATGGGCATAAAATAGAAAAAAACACCCAAATTTTTATTTGGTTAATAAAATAAAATGCTAAGCAAAGGCTATTTATTTACAAGGGAGTCAGCCACCTTCACTGGCATTTGGCAGAGACTCAAAGGTAGGCAAGAGAGTGGAAAGAAGGGAAGGTATCAGATGTGCTGATTGAAGACTGTTGGCAAGAAGAAGCTAGAGTTGGACTAACTACAAGTGGGGAAGCCTATGTTTTTGGTTAGAGGAACATTTCTCCAGTTGAACCTAAATTGGAAATAGTAACATATAATTAAGGAAGCTATTGATTGTTATCAAGCCACAGTTATTGGGAATCTATTGTTACATGAATTATTGGTTGGCTTTCTAGACTAGTTACTGAAAGTTGTGGGTCAGAGTTCTGATTTTATGTATGAGGGAACTTCAAAAAGTTTGTGAAAAAATTCTATTATCTTTTAGTTTCATTTTTTCCATTCACATTCTGAAGTTCCCTCATATGGTCTGGCCATTGTTTGCTTGTTCATTCAGTCACTCATGGGAGAGGTCAGAGGCATCGGGGGAGCCAGTAAGAGCAGGTACAGTAGGTGACATAGCTACTTACTTTGGGTCACCAGGAATGAAGATTCACTCAGGTGACCTCAGGTAATAAGGACCACATGGAAATAAGGCAGAAGCAGTTTTAGCTACATGGCTAGACTTCATGTAGCTAAACTCAAACAACACCCAGAGAAACTCAAACAACACTCAGAAAAAAAAAAAAAAAACACGTTTCTTCCAGTAAGTTTTCTATAAAATCCATTGTGCAAGTCTGTCATTTAATATTTTAGAAGATGAAATGTTCACATTCTATTGTTTATTATTATATTTTATTACTACCATTATAAGGAAGTTGGTGGTGCCGTGGGTTGTCAGGTTGCTAACTGAAAGATCAGCGGTTTGCACTCTCCATGGGAGACAGTTAGGAAGTCTGTCTCCACAATGATTTACAGCCTTGGAAACTCTCTGGAGCAGTTCTACCCTATCCTATAAGGTTGCTATGGACTAGAATCAACTAGATGACATTGTGTTATTATTATTATTATTATTAATCAAAATTCAAAATATTTGGAAGGGTTAAATTGAAAAGTCTCCTTCCCATATCTGTTCTCCAATGAGAAGTTTCATTCTGAGAGGGGGAAAAAAAAATGTCAGGTTCTTTGGAGTCCTTCTAGAGATAGTTTGTGCATAAGCTACCAATTAACATATACTCTTGAATTTCCTTTTAACTTATATGGTAAGTATATGTCCAACTGTATAAGAAATTATCAAACTCCTTTCCAAAATGGCTGTTAATCTTGCCCGTTCTCACCAGCAATGTCTGTGTATGAAAGCTGTATTTGTTCTCTTTTTGCCACTGTTTGGTAACTCCATGCTTTTAAGGTGTGTCGTTCAAAGCAGCATACTCTGAGAAACAGTTTTACCCACAACAGGAGAGTATGACTGTGAATGTCTCTTTGCTGGGCCCCAGGAGGAGGAACCCCTGCTGGCTGTGATCACCTACTTGGGGCTGGGCCTCTCTCTGCTGTGCCCCCTCCTGGCAGCCCTCACCTACCTCCTGTGTAAAGCCATCCAGAACATCACCTGCTCACTCCACCAGCAGCTTTCACTCAGCCTCTTCCTAGCCCACTTCCTCATCAGGATCAACCAACCTAGCCCAAGGTACACACACTATTGCTAAGGCATCCCTTCCTTGCCTAGGAAGAGACTGAGCTCATAGAGTCATGTTGTGCTTGATCCCTCAGTCAAATGGTTTTGAGTCCCAGGAAGATTGTTGTTGTTGTTGTTGTTGTTAAGTGCTGTCTAGTCAGTTCCCACCCATAGCAACTCTATATAGGGTTTCTGAGGAACTCTGGTGAGCTTGAACCACCAACCCTGCAGTTCAAACCAATTTTGCAGTCCATTTGTGCATTAATCCACAGTGCCACACCAGAACTCCTAGAGGGTTACATAGCCTTCACACAACTAGAAAACCATTACCGCTTGACACCTCCTCCACATACATGGGGATTATGCCTACTGGCAGTCCATCCTGATGACTCTCCCTCCTCCCACAGGTTCTGTGCTCCATCACTGCTATGCCTTACACTACCTCTACCTGGCTGCCTTCACCTGGATGCTGTTGGAGGGCCTGCACCTCTTCCTTGCTGCAAGAAACCAGACGGTAGTCAACTACTCCAGTGTGAGCAAACACATGAAGAAGCTCATGTTTCCTGTGAGTTACAGAGTCCCAGCTGTGATTGTGGCAATTTCTGAAGCATCCAGATCTCACCTTTATGGAACATCTGCCAAGTAAACACAAAGTCCACCTATACTTATCCTCTTCAGCTTGACCATAGCCACCACTAGAACCAATGTACCATTTTGATGGGCAGGGAAACTAAATAACCACTCCACAGACATCTATGCTAATTAGAAGGATTGCTTTTAAATTGTTATGGTTTCATTATTTTAAACATGGACTGTATAGAATATTTATGATTATGTGCATAAACTTCAATCATATATGATATCCATAGCTGTACACTAATATCATATTGGGCCCCTAGGTGGCACAAGTGGTTTGTATTCAACTGTTACCTTAAATATTGGTGACTGGAACCCAGCCAGCTGTACTGTCTACCAAGGTACCTCTGGATGGGTTCATTCCATCAACCTTTCAGAGAATAGTTGAGTGCTTAACCATTTGTACCACCCAGGGACTCCTTCTTGTTACTATTGTCTAATTGCCAGCCGTCCTCACCTGCCTGGCTGGCATCTACCTGAGATCAGAGACCAACCTACTTTAATCACTGTTGGGTTTTCCAAGCCAAGCACAGATTCTGACATAGGACACACTCAACATTTGTTAATGGGTCATCCTAAATTAATTTATTTGTCAATTCTTTATCCACACAGGTCAGTGTATTCTTGAATCTCTTTCCATACCCCTCTTAGCTGCTGGCTCCATACAGACAGAGGATTTATTTGAACATTCTTTGGATCAGCCTATACCATCTTCTCTGTAAGTGATCATATCAGTGGATCCTAACTGCTCAGGTGAGAGTCATTCAAAAGACAACTATACAAGGAGAATTGCAGATAGAGTGACCAATTCTTCCAGCTCTTCCAGGACTTGGAAGTGCATCTTTTAGGGGTTTCTAGGTGAGAGACTTCCAGTGCAAGCACGAGAAGTCCCATAAAACTAGCATCAGTTGGTCACCTTAGTATAGCATAATTATATCCCTGAGATACTGTGAGTTTTGTTTGGTTTTATGATTGTTGCAAAATACAAGAACTTCCTATATGCTGGGGTTAGGTAGCATAGCAAGAAGGCTTAACAGGTATGGAATTCAATATATATTGTGCAATTTCTGAAGATGAATTTGACTTTCTTTCTGATGATTTTTTTGGATTATAGAAAACAAAACTTGCCTTGCTCAACAATACTGTGTCCACTCTCTAGAACACAATGTAAGATGAAGCAGAAGGTGCGCACCTCAGACAAGGCTATGTAGCTCCCCACTTCTGATACCCCTTCAGTACTTCTGAGGACCCCAGAGGAAACAGATGTGGATACTCATATATGGTTGCCTGCTCAGATACTGTGGTTTGCCACTGACACTCAGGCCAAAAACATTTCATTTGTCCATACTCCCAGCATGTGACCCCTCAAACTATATAGAGAATTGACTCTGTTCTAATTAACAGGGACTATTTTGCTATCCAATGACAAAGATCCAAAGAACATTTATATCATTATGAAACTCTTAGGAAAATATATAACTGTTCCCAGAACCCATCCCTTTCAGGTCTTCATCTCCATTCATATTTATGCTCTTCCCTCAGGCCACCCAACTCCTCCATTTGATAAAATCAGAGAAATTGGCTGTCTTTTGCTTTCCTCAACTCCATCCGGCTGCTCTTCGACTATCTTTTCTGTGATTTTCTTTGTCTCTTCTTGTTCTGGAAGTCCAATCACCTGTAAATTATTCCTCTTCATATTGTACCACATGAATCTTAGGTTTTCTTCAGATTTTGTCATTATTTTTTTCTGATTGTTCTTCTTGCTTACTAGTAATAAGAGATTTATCTTCAAGCTCACTAGTTTGGGCTTCTATTGCTTCAAATCTGCTCCTCTGCCCTTTCAATAATGTCCATTTCTGAAATCTTAGTATCACTTGTCTAGATTTCTATCTGCAGGTTTTGCACTGTCTTGAATCCTTTATCTATTTTGTTTGATTATTACTGTAGTGCTTTCCCTGAAATCTATTTTGTTTTCTTCTACCTTTCTGTTGATCCTTTGGAGGTACTAAATATTATTCTCTTGAATGCCTTTTCAGGTAGTTCCAATGCCTTTTTCTTCAAGAATGTATTCTAGCTCTGCCTCTTGGTCACTTATTTGAGTCACTCAGTCTTGTTTCTTAGTGTGGACAGAAGTTGCTGCTTTTGAGACATTGTGATGTTGCATTTGTATTTATGTGATGATTTTATGTTTGTATGTTCTTAGGCACTCACCAATTAATTCTTGGTGGATGTGATCAGGAGATGAGCTTGAGCACTATTCTTTGTTCACTGTGCAGTTCAGTTTAGGATGGATTTGAATGATGTTGGTTGCTGTTGATGATCCAGTTCATATCAGCTGGTTTGGGCTCTTGCCCAATGGATGGAGCTCTAGAGTATACCATTGTGGCTGGACTGTATGGCTCCAGCTGCTGTCACCTACCAGGTGAGGCAAGAAGAGAAAACACACACATAAGAGAGATGGAAAATAAACACAAGCCAGCAAACAACATTGGGAGAAAAAAAAGGAAAAAAGGAAAAAAGCAGTTAACAGCTAGCAAAAGTATATAAAAATGAAAGAAAGAAAATAGGGTGAAAAAGATAAAATAATAAAAGGAGAAAAGTGAAAACAGAAAGAATTAAAATGACATAAACTCAATTAGAGAGAACAATGAGTAAAAGGGGAAGAGAGCAGAGAGTTAAAAAAAAAAAAAAAGAAAAAATAAAGAAGCAGCCGCAGCTGGGAAAGAAAAGCGTGGGGGGTGGGACGGGGGTGGGGAGGAATGAAAGGATTTTATGATTCAGTTGTGAGTAATTGTTATCAGGCCTAATGGCTCTGGTAGCATAGTGGTTGGCAGTTCGAAACTACCAGCTGTTCCATGGGAGAAAGATGAGGCTTTCTGCTTCCATAAAGATTTACAGCATCGGAAATCCTGTACAGTGTTGCTATGAGTCGGTTCCGACTCCATGGCACATAACCACCACCACAATGGTGATTATCACAACTGTAAATGCAGAAAAGGTGTAACTAAAAGGTGGGAACAGTAATCAGTCATTTCAGGAACAAAGGATTCTAGGACCATCAAGAAGGAAGAGCATGAGTGGATTATGGGATCCTAACTAGAAAAGCGGTGACCACAGAGATGGTGGCAGAGGTGATGGCATACAGAGACAGAGCAGCTGAAGACTAAAGGCTTATGGACTTAGAAAGGTAGTGTGCCTGCAGGCAGGAGGCTAGCTTGCAACTGTGTCCTTTGGACATTTAAACAAATAAATATTTTCAGGGTGGTATGTGTATATAATAATAATTTTTAAAAGGGAATAGAAGTAAATACTGTAATATTGTTAACTGATGGTAATGGAGGGGATTGTAATCGTTGCAATGATTTGTTGAATGTAAAACTGTTGACCTACCCCATAAACCTTCACTCAATGCACAATAAAAACTTAAAAAAAAAAGAAAAGGGAAAAAAAAAAAACTAAAAACAGGATAGGTGCCAAACTCAGAGAGGAAAAATTATGGTATCTCCCGCCAGCCATGGATTTCTTGTCATGGATGGGTTAAGGGATGAGATGGCAATACTCAACATTAGATGGAGTTCCTACAGGGCTGGGTGTTGTCTATTCTAAGCACCTAATCTGAAAGTAGTTTGTGCAGACACCAAAGCACCTGGGATAACGGGTATTTTCATCCAAGAGGGGAGCTAAAGGTAAGTCCCTCTAGTCCAGGGCTGACCAGAACCCACTCTGCAGGTCTGGAATTGTCCACAACTGATTCTAGGTGCCGGAGCTGGTGCTGCTAGCTCTCCACACACTTTGATGTGACTTTGACAGCCCAGAGAGCAGGAGCTTCCTTGGGAGTGTATGAGAATGGTGGCAGGCCACGCCTCTAGTCACCAGGTAATGTGGGATACAAGAAGAAGAAAAAAATTTTTTTTGTTTGCCTCTTTCTGTCCACCAATAAGTGGTATGACTCTGTGCCGCTACTCTTTTGCCTTCAAAGTTTCCCATGAATGTTCCAGATGACCACACTGCTGCTGGCCTGGCCATCTGCATCATTTTTTCTCCCTCATATGTCTGTTCTTCTAGTAAGGGCTAGCTCAGGACTGGCCAGGGCCAACAGATCAGGAACAGAGCCCACATGAACAGGGTTAATGTGGACAATTCCCCCTCCTTTAGTGGGGCCCACAAGTGCAGTGTTTACCTCCTTCCATGCAGCGTAGACTGTTGGGAGAGTGGGCATTCTCCTAGGGGATATACACATGCGTGGGTCAGCCTTACCTCTAGTCACCAGGGGAGTGTGGGAATAAAAAAAAAAAAAAATTATACCTTTGTCTCTGTAAGCCACAGGTATGTTTTGCAAAGCTGATAAGTATTGTCTCTGAAGTCTCTCACAAAAATCTTTCTGCCTAGTCTGCCATCTTGCCACCTCTAACCAAGGCTGTAATCTGTACAGCAGCAGACTGCCACTACTTTCACACATGGAACATATGATGGGTTTGAACCACTGATCTTTTGGTTCTCAGCCTGTACCACCATGCCTCCTTCCTTTTCCAATGTTGTTGCCATTATTTTTAGTGCCATCAAGTCAGTTCCAACTTGTATAGGGTTTCTGCGGAGTGGCTGGTGGATTTGAATCAGAGACCTTTCATTCAAAATGACCTTGTGGTCCAGTGTTTATCCTACAGTGCCACACCAGAAGAGCTAATTAATTTCCCTACCATCATGAAGAAAACCATTCGAGCTGAACAAACCCCAAACAAGATAGAATCAAAAATAAAATCAACAAGATATGTCATAATCAAATTCTCCAAAATCAAAGACAAGGAAAAATCCTGAAAGACACTCAGGAAAAACAAAAATTTACCTGTAAAAGAGAACCAACAAAATTTAAGTATGATTTTTAAGGAGAAGCCATGCAAGCAAGAAGGAAATGGGGAGATATATATAAAATTCTAAAAGTAAAAATTACCAGCCAAGAATCATTTACCCAGCAAAACTGTCCCTCAAATATTACAGCAAAATTAGAACATTTCCAGATAAACAGAAATTAAAGGAATTTATAAAAACAGACCAACTATACAAAAGATACTTAGAAAGTTCATTGGACTGAGAACCAGTAACTGCAGACAACAACTGGAAATTGACATACACAGCAACACCACCCAGAATTTATCCAGATATAGAAGTATCCAAAGTGAAAACAAAACCACATGACTGAAAATAGGGAATCAGAGATATCAATTTATAATCAAGACAACCACAAAGCAAAAAGTGGTAAAATTATGGTTTCAGAATTCCAAATGTTGAGGAAGTCAAGTAGATTTCAAGATAAAACCAACTGTTTTAATGTAGGGAAGAAATGAGTAAATTACAGCGTAACTTCAGAGAAAATTAATCCACTTTCACGTCAAATCAACAAAAGGGGAAACTATGAAGTTTTAGTAACGAAAAAAACAGCAGTGAAGAAATGGGAAAGAAAATGCACATACAAAATGAACTCAGCACATAAAAATATGTGGAACAAAGAAAACAACAGCACCACAAAAAAACACAAAGCAGAACGATGGCAACCAAGTTATCCTACCGATAATTACACTCAACGTCAAAGGATTAAATGCACCAGTCAAGAGACAGAGTGTACAGAACGGATAAGAAAACAGTCCTTCAATATGTTTTCTACAAGAAACACACCTTGCACACGAAGACAAAAATTGATTAAAAATCAGTGGATGAAAAAACATATCAAGCTAATGGCAATAAAAAAATGAGTAGGAGTTGGATTATTAATTTCTGATAAAATAGACTTTAAGACAAAAACCAGCCTAAGGAGGTGGGGCAAGATGGCAGACTAGGCAGGAAGGCTTGCAGACCCTCTGCAGCAAGGATATGGAAAACTGGATGAGACAGATTAGGAGGATGGTCTTGGAACTCTGAGATTCAGATAAACAAGTAGATTGAGTACTTACAAGGAATGGGAGTTGAACAGCTATGGCAAGAAAGGAGATAACTTATGCTTTGGGCTGGCTAGCAGGACCCACAACAGCCATTTCAAGCATGTGTGAGTGGATTAAGAGACACAAAAAATTTGCATTGCAGAAGCCAGCCTGTGACTTGCAGAGACAAAAGTGTACTTTTTTTTCTTTACTGTCTGTTCCTCTCTGATTCCTTGCGCTCCTCTGGTGACCAGAGATGGGGCCTCTATGAGTGTACACACCCAGGAGAGGTCTGCTTTCTGGAAAGACAGAACAGTGCAGATCTGATGACTGTGTACCCAAGTAAAAGGGGAGGAGGCAGTAGAAATAGTCCCTCTCCGGTAGGACCTGCTCTAAATCTGCAACGTCAGCCCTGCCCAGCCCTGAGCTGGCTCTCACTATGAGAAACAGCTGAATAGAGATGTGGGGTAGAGAAAAGGAGGTGAAAGAAAAAGACTGGTTATAGGTCAGAAAAGCACAGTAGGATCATCTCGAAATTTCTCAGGTGACTGTGAAGGTAAGAGACCTGTAAGTGGCGTACAAGCATTCTGCTTATTTTTCCACTGTTGTTTGCTGGTTTTGGTCTTTGTTTTTATTTTTTTATTTCCTTCTCTCTGATGGGAGTGCTTTCTCTTCTTGTCTCACTACAACCAGCCAGCTCAACCACAGCCATATCCTCTTCAGTCCCACCAATTAAGCCAGAGTCAATACCAGTTGCTATATACTGGACCAACAGCAACCAAGATCAACTAAATCCACCCTGAGTTGAACTACACTAACAGCCAAAGGAGAATGGTGCACAAGCTCTTCTCTTCATCACACGCATTGGAAGGCAGTTGGTGGGTGCCTAAGAACACACCATTCATCGACTTACCACAAATACAAAAACACCACAATGTCTCAAATGCAACAGACTATCTCTGTTCACATGAAAAAACAAGACAGAACACCTCAAACAAATGACCAAGAAGCAGAACATGAAGATGCTGTTGAAAAAAAAAGAGGTACAGTAATTGCCCAAACAGAGTTCAGGAGAATGATACTTAGGTACCTCCAAACTAATGAGTGGGGGTTTTTTTGTTTGTCTGTTTGTTTTTTAAAAAGCTAAAATGGATAAAGAGAATACTGTTAACTGATGGTACATGGAGGAGATTATAATCAATGTAATGAAACAAGGTATATGATTTGTTGAATGTACAACTGATGATATTCCCTGTAAACATTCACTCGATCCACAATAAAAACCTTAAATAAATAAAAAATTTAAAAGTACATGAACCATTTAACAGAGTACATTTAACATGTCCAAAGTACATGAAACAAAGTCACATCACCCTTGCTTCTAAGAAGCATTCTAGCTGTACTGCTTTCTACACACATGTGTTCATTCTGCTGGCAGTCCAGGGCACACACAATATTCTTCATAAACACAATAATTTTTCTTCTCCCATGCCATTGCCCAACTTTCACATATGCAGGTGGAAATAAAAAACACCATAGCTTGGGACAGGCATACTGTTATATGGTCAGGTTACAAAAGATTAGAAAATCATGAAATATAGTATAAAAGAGGTTTGTTAGAATATGGGAAGATGAATACCTGCAGAGGAAACATGCAAAAGTGACAGCATCATCTCACGCACTTACAGCCTGACATGTATTTATTTATAAGGAGAGATTTACCTACAATTACAGTTGTTGATTTCAAAAAGGAGGCAGGCTTTCCTGTTTGTGCAGCTCCCCTATCATGTTTCAGTTCCATCTCTACTTTATCCCATGCCGCTGTGTGCATCTGGTGTCTACGATAGAGTCCAAGATTTCAAGATGGATTCTATTGCGGAACTGTCTGGGATACTTGACATAACGGGTTTGTGCCTGTGCTAAAACTGATTAAGGGGGAGGTTAATGTGTGGCTGATGGTTAACCACCCCCGCTGAGTTGATGAATAGGGAGGGAGGACTCACAAGCCCCATTGGGTTCCAGTCACACAAGGAGATAATTTTTTTCATTTTATCTTGTTGATAATAACCTGCCTGCCTGCCTGACCAGGAGAGTTTTTTATCTTGTTTATATTCTGCAGCTGGACAAAGAGATAGATTCTATCTTCTGTCCACATTCTGCCCTGTCTATTCTTTGTATTTGAAGGTTTTTCACGGTTCTACTGATCTTTTCCAAATGCCGCTTTTCAACTGCCCGGGTAATGTTCCTCAATAGTTTCCCTTCTGTTCCCTTACACTAAAATACCTCAGTCCTGAAAGTGACATCTTTACTTTTTAACACTTTACAGAGGTCTTTTGCAGTAGATTCTCTCAATGTAATACATCAGTTGATTTCTTGGTGGCTGCTTCCATAGCATTGAGTATGAATCCAAGTAAAGTGAAATTCTTGACAACATCAACATTTTCTCTGTTTATCATGTTACTTATCGGTCCAATTGTTAAGATTTTTGTTATATTTATGTTGAAGAGTAATCCAAACTGAAGTCTGTCATCTTTTATTTTCATTAGTAAATACTTCAAGTACTCCTCACTTTCAGCAAACAAAATTTTGTCATCTGCATATTACAGGTTGTTAATTAGCCTTCCTCCAGTCCTGATGGTCTTTCTTCTTCACATCATTCAGTTTCAAGGATTATTTGCTCAGCATATTGAATAAGTATGGTGAAAGGATACAACCTGAAGCACACCTGTCCTGATTTTAACCATGCAGTATCCCCTTGTTCTGTTGAATTACTGCCTTTTGGTCTATGTACCAGTTCCACAAGAGCTCAATTAAGTGTTCTTGAATTTCCATTGTTATTCTTGAAATTCACAATGTTATTCACCATTTGTTATGGTCTACATAGTCAAATTCCCTTGACTAGTCAATAAAACACAGGTAAATATTTTTCTGTTATTCTCTGTTCTCAAGCAGGATCCACCTGACATCAGCAATGATATTCCTTTTTTCCAGGTTCGTTTCTGAATTGTCCTAGATTCATATTCCACACATTGCACATTATGATTCTTAATGGATGTTTGTAACTGTTTTTTTCTCATTTTGAGCCATGTCACATCTTCAAATGAAAATTCTAAAAGCTTACTCCATCCATGTTATTACAGTCAACTCCACTTTGAGGAGGAAACTTTTCCCAGTCATATTTTGAGTGCCTTCCAACATGAGGGATTCCAATCCTGTATCAGAAAATATTCTGATGCTACTTATAAGGATTTCACTGGCCAGTTTGTTTTTTAAAGTAGATCACCAAATCCTTCTTTCTTTTCTGTTTTACTCTTGATATTCTGCTGAAATCTGTCTACCATGGGTCACCCTGCTGGTTTTAAAAATACTACTGGTGTAGTTTTTAGCAGCACAGGAGCTGACAAATGGGTCATGAAATCAGTATTTACTTCAGCATAAATGCTTAAAAATAAATATATATATAATAAATAGGTGAGTCTCTTTATCCTGAACAAGTAGAACTCTTGCAAGGATTATGGAGAGACCCAAAGACCAGTAGAATGACTCTATTTTGAGGAGGCCTTTCATCATACAAGATTACATCTTCCTTTATTTAGAAGGTCTAAGAACCCCCCTAATGGAGACTTTTTGTACAAAAACTAGTTATACTGGAGAACTAAAAGATGGCGGATCAGCTGGAAGTGCAGTAAGGAGCTCCATCAGCAACAACACAGAATACAGGACCAAGCAGGCTCAGGGGATGGTTCCAGAACTCTGAACCACATATAAAGGAATATTTATAAGGTCGGAAGGCTTACAGTTAAGGAAATTTGTAGCAGAAGCAAAAAATCCATTGCTTTCTAATTCAAGATGCTCAGCTGCTCCAGGAGACGCCATCTTGGGTGAGACCAAGTAGGGGAAGGATCAGAGCAGCCATGGACACATGACAGAACCACGGAGATAAAGGTGTGTACAGTCTTTTCTTTTGGTATCTGGTCATCGGTCCATTGCTGTCTGTGCACCTCCATTCTGGTGACTATAGGGGTACCTGAGCTAATGGACACCCAAGCCCCAACCTTGGAGGGTTCTACTACGCATGCACACAGATTTCCTCAAAATTTAAAGAGACAGTTTCCACTTAAAACCAAACGGCCACAGCCAGCCCTGAACTGTTTATAACTAGAAAAAAAGGCCTGAACTAGGATTGTGGAGTGTGACAGGCAGACTAAAAAGGAAATAGGCCAAAAATTAAACCCTAAGTTATGTCAAAAAGACCAACAGTGGCATCTTGAAATTTCTCAAGAAGAAGAGTGGAAAGGGAAGCCCATTTACTGATCACATCTACCTGGAGGCAACCAGAAAGCATAAAATATACCAAAATACACACCCATCTAAGTATTAAGGCCACAGATAACCCCTGAATATGGCCAAAAAACAGAAACAGATGACCATATCTGCACATGTCCAGAAACGAGATAAAGTGACTGAGGCAAATGAGCTGGAAGTAAACCTACACTCCATACTGGAAGATGGCAGGCTTTGGAAATGCCTGAGAAGGAATTCATGAAAATGATTATAAAATGCATCAAAACACTATACAATGGAGATGAGAAAAATAAGGAAGAAGTCAGGAAAGCACTACAGGAACAATCAAATAAGAGAGATACAGCATAGAAAACAATTCAAATCCTACAGAAAGAGGTCCAGATGACTAATAACAGAATATCAGAAATGGACAATACACTGAAAGGGCAAAGGAGTAGAA
>NW_006408786.1:2733432-2734676 GCF_000296735.1 Chrysochloris asiatica | reverse complement strand
AGGGATCTAGGTATAGCTTGAAGAGGGTAAATAATACTAGATTCCCTGACTGCCTTATGAATATTAGTTTCCCTTGCCTGCTATTGTAAAATAGATACTTGCATGGAATAGAAAGGAATGTTGGGAAACATGATTAGAGAAAACTTGTAAGCCTGCCTTCAGCCTACAACTTGCCCAGTGAAACAGGCCTCGTGCAAAGCCTTTACAGAGTATAGGACCTTAGGTGGAATCCTGAGTCCCATCTAGAACCTAATGAGGTAGGACATTCCCACTAGAAAGGACAAGCAGACTGGAACAGCTACAGTGACAGAAGATACATCTTCAAAGAAAGATCATCAGGAAAAACCCAAAACAAAAATGTCAGCATGACTGTCTACTACAAGAATAAGCAAGCTGTTCGCCAGGAAGACATCAAGGCTAGCAATCAAATGCCTTCAGGACAAACTCCCCTCTAAGACTGAAACTCAAAGGGAATACACAAATAAGCATGTAAACTTACTGGTGACCACATTGGTCTACTGATGAGTGGAAGAGGCCGAAAGGTATCAATGAAGAAATGGGCTGAGTTCAACCCCAATCCATTGAATCCCATTGACCTGGAGATGAGAGACAGAAGAGGAAGGGCTGGTTGGTTCAAAGTGTGGTGAGACCTTGAGCCCACGGACAAGGACTTAGCCACAAAGGTCTATAGGTGAGAGTGAAGCATTCAGCTAATATGAAGTGAGGGGAGATGCACAAGAACACCTAAACTTGCATACAGTACCCTTTTGACCTAGCCTCAATGGCTCGATAATCAGAACTCGACTAGACGAAGATGGGGAAAAAATAATTTTTTTTTTTTATAAAGAAAACAAGGGTAAATTGCTTCGATTTGATGAACCTGACCTATACTCAAAGCGGTAGTTACCCTAAATATCAACAGAGAGGGAAAGAGTCTTCACATCAAGTATCAATGCTATCCCTTCTGTACACAGGGTAGATAGGGACAGGCAACTTAGACAATGGCTACCTAAAATGAGGGGTGATAAAGGCACCAAGTGACTGGCTTACAAGGTTTCAAGAGGGAGTTTAGTTTAAGAGTATGGAGGGAAAGAAAGAGTCCCCACTGAATAGCTGTCATCTTGTCTAGATGGGTCTGGTGAAAAGAGATGGGGATAAGATTCCTAAGATTCAATAGTAAATAACTGTTATCATGACTAATTGGAACTGTCACAATTGTAAAGGTAGAAGTTTTGTAACAAAAA
>NW_006408786.1:2721134-2732913 GCF_000296735.1 Chrysochloris asiatica | reverse complement strand
TAACCATGGGTGTATTAAGGGGAAGAAAACATCTAGCCTGTTGTTTTCTTTATTACTTCATTTACATCATATGTCATATTTAAGATAAGAAGTCTTTCTGAGACCCACAGACAAAGATCAAAACTTCTCCATGCTGGGTTTGCTGGTCTCCATACCATGAGCAGCAGGGATCTAAGATTGTGGCCAGGTAAGTTAATTATTATAACTTTATATAACTAAAGAATCTGGATGCTCTTTATCCAGCTTGAGAAACTTTTCTCTCCTTTGCTTGATTCCTTAATTGTTTACCTACTATCTCTATAAGGGAGAGAAGGGAACAAATAAGATGTTAGTTCATTTACATTCAATTCTCAAAGGAGGATGGCAGTGAAACTGCCATCTAGGCAGTTTCTAATTCCTAGGGCAAACTTTGAGACTTATTGAGAATTTCTTAGTTTACCATCTATACTTGACAGCACTTAATAACATATTGTTTTTGTTGTTATAGGATTAGATAAACTAACTTTCTTAAAAATCTAATTTGCTAAGAATCACATCTTCTTTAGTCAATAGATTTTGTGTGGGTCTTGGAAGGATGTGAAGGGCAATAGTATTGAATTGGTGAAAACTGTTATCAATGAGATCAGCTTCATTCTGATTAATCTAAAGTTGTCATAAATTACTTGTTGTTGTTGTTAAGTGCCATCGAGTCGGTTCCGACCCATAGCGACCCTGTACAGGGTTTCCAAGGGTGTAAATCTTTACGGGAGTAGAAAGCCTCATCTTTCTCCCGCGGAGCGGCTGGTAGTTTCCAACCGCTCACCTTAAGGTTCACAGCCCAATTCGTAACCACTACGCTACCAGAGCTCCTTATTTGGCCGCAATCTTACATCCTGCTGCTCATGATGTGGAGACCAGCAAACCCAGCATGGAGAAGTTTTGATCTTTGTCTGTGGGTCTCAGATAGACTTCTTATCTTAAATATGACATGTGATATAGATGAATTAATAAAGGAAACAACTGCCTAGATGCTATCTTCTCTCTAACATACCCATGGTTAACTTCCCAGAACTCATAGTTATACCTCTAAGTATGACTAGGTTATTTTGTGGGGTTTTTTATTTATTTATTTATTTATTTTTTACTATTAGTCTGTCATATAGTAGATGTTCTTTTTATAGTTAACTTATGGATTGTTTTTGTTCCCTGGTTTTTCAAATATTAGTCATATTTTCTGAAAATTGTCATAATCATCTGATTTATGGAATATGGATTTTTTAAGCTGGTCACATTTTAATGACTAAGTGTAATAAATGCTTTGGTAATTTAAAGGAAGTGGAAAGTGAAGTTAGTTTTCTCAAGACATTTAAATTTGTGGATGTATGGCATAGATTTAAATGTGTCCCTACCACGTCTACCAAAAAAAAAAAGCATGTCACATTAGCTGGTGGACCATGATTCTCAGTGAATTGTTGTTGTTATGTGCCGTTCCGACTCATAGTTCCGACTCATAGTGACCCTGTACAGGGTTTTCGAGGCTATAAATCTTTATGGGAGCAGAAAGTTTCCTCTTTCTCCCTCGGAACAGCTGATAGTTTTGAACTGCTGACCTTGCGGTTCTCAGCCCGATTCATAACCACTATGCTACCAGAGAAACTCCTAGACCCAGGGAAATACTGCTACTAAGATACATGGAGCTCTCCAAGGAATGCCAGGCTTATAGGTGCTGAAAGGAGACAAGGACCTTTCCCCAGAGTCAACAGAGAGAGAAAGCCTTCCCATAGAGTTGGCACTCAGAATTCAGACTTCAAGCATCCTCAACTGTAAGCGAATACATTTCAGTTTGTTAAAGCCATCCACTTAATGGTATTTCTGTTACAGCAGCACCAGATAACTAAGACAGTGTGCGCATATAACACACTCAAAATTCTAAGTGACTTTATTCAAGCACAAAGGACATTAGGACTCATTTTCTCCTGCTCCATGTTCCATGATATAAAGAATACAAGGGTGAGTAAAAAATTAACTGCACTCAGGTTGTAGAATTTATTTTAATCAACTTTTTAAAAAGACAAATATATCATTTTTCAACATTATCTCCTTGCTCTTCAATATACTTTGTCCATCTGTCAACAATCTTTCATATTCCCTTATTAAATAAAAACTATTTTAGGCTAAACTGTGAACCATGAATGTACCCACTGTCTTCACTTCTACATCAAAGGTGAATCTTCATCCTCAAAGGACTGCTTTCAGGGGACCAAACAGGTAAAAGTCCAATGGATCAGGACTATAGGAAGGATGCTTAAACACCTCAAACTGAATTTTTGCAGAATGTCAACACTGTGGGCAGAGGTGTGTGGACACCCTTGGATAGTAGTCCTGTCTGCATTTAATCTGAAGCTTAGGCTTCAGCTCTTCAGTAAGCATTTCACTGTAGTGAGCACTGTTGATTGTTGATCCTTTTTCCTGATAGTGTTCTACTACTGGCCCTTGAGAATCCCGGAAAACTTCAAGCATCAATTTTCCAGCTGATGGTTGACTTTTGAACTTTTTTCTTGGTAGGCAATTGAGGATGTTTCCATTCCATACTGTTATTTACTCTCGGGCTCATAGTGATGAATCCATGTCTCGTCACCAGTAACAATTTTTTTTAAGAAACTTTTGCCTTCCTTCGAGTATCGGTCCAAATTCTGTTACAGATGCGCAAATGCTTCTGTATATGTTCTTCCATGAGTTGCTTGGGTACCTATCTGCACACACTTTTTGAAACCCAATTTTGTCGTGTATTATTTCATAGAAAGAGCCATAGCTGATTTGCAAATGATTTGCCACATAATTCACTTTCATTCCTCTATTCAACAGAATCATTTCATGTGCACACTCATTGTTGTCATCAGGTTTAGATGTGGGCAAACATTTTAATATAACCAGAGTGCATATAATTGTTTACTCACCCTCATAGAAGCACAGTCAGTAGAGTGTAAAAGAAATACTTCAAGAAGCTCAGAATGTGAACCTAAAAATGAGAAGATTTGGAAACTGTTAGTTGGCTACAAAGTCATGCCAAATATCAAACATAAGTGACAAAAAGACAGTGACCCAGAACTCATGCCAGTGCACCTTTGATGATGATGGTGGCAATTTAAGTTTATTGAACAAAACTTGCTATCAGATACTGTACTTAGCATCTAATGCATGTTGACTTATTTACCTTCCCAACAAGGCAACAAGATAGGTTCTATTATTCTTTACATTTTATGGATGAAAAAAATTGAGATACAGAGAAGCTTAATAAATTATCAAAGAAACACGGTAAGTAAGTGTTTCTTTGATGATTTATCAGACTGGGCAGGTAACATGATAGTTACTGATGGTCTGACATCTGAAGGAGTTAATGACCAAGGACAGCACATGGTCACCTCCTCCCAGACGGTGCATCCTTTCCCAGTGTGGAAACCTCAGGACCCTGACACAGGCAGCCCTGTCATCATCAGAAGTCATGACTGTGGCAACAAAAGAGATTTCCAACTTCTCTCATTGGCATTCAGTCGAGGAGATATTTGAATTCAGTTTGAGATGAGGATTCATTCATTAGAACAGAGTGACACGGACAGAGAGATGAAGACAGACAGAGAGTCAGTGTTAAGACAGTGATATAAGTGGAGAGAAAGTGAGGGAGAATTAAAACACACAGAGAAAAGAGAGAGATAGAAAGTGAAGAGAGAACAGTGTGAGAAAGTCACAGGCATGAAAAATAGTGGTATGTGGATTGTGAAAAACTAGACAGGAATGGAGTAAAAAAAGATAAGGCTCCAAGTGTGATCCCTGGCCTAATCCAACTCCACAGGAACACAGTCAGTTGTACTTAGAGTTGTTGCTGTTGTCTTTAAGGCAAAAAGTGTCTTTCCAAAACCTTCCTTCAAACCCTCCGACTTCACCCTTCCTGTTTTGCTCAGCCTCATTTATGATTATTTCTATTTGCTTGTCTCTATCGGTGTCACTATCTCTCTATCTCCGTGAGTCATCTCTCCATATCTTGATCTCTCTGTATGTTTCCTATTTTTCCTTCCCTCTTTCACCATCTCTAGCATTAACTCTGCCTTAACTCTGACTATTTCTCTCTTCATCTCTGTGTGTGTCTCCCTCACTCTGTCTCACCCTGTCTACTACTTTATTCTTTTTCCATCTCTATTTCCTTGCCCGTCTCTTTGGTGAATGACAGAGGTCTTTGCTTTTAAAACACCAGGTGATCTGAAGAGAATTCACCAAAGACACATTCTGAGAGTGGAAACCAGAATTGAAGGTGAGGTGTTCAGTATGAACCTACATCATCTTCTTGTAATCCAGGAGATTAAGCAAACTGTTACCACTGTGTCCCAAGATAAACATCAGAGTAAATGAGTAAGTGCTAAGTGTGGAAATGAGAGAACAGCTAGTCAACCCTTCCTTTATAATAACAGTAAACACTTAAATCACACCAGGTAGTATTTATGTGAATGATTCTCACAATACTATAGTAAGTGGGCCCCATCAGCATTCCCATTCCACAGAAGGGAAAATGAAGGCACAGAGAGGTGAGATAATCTGACCAATATGGACCGGGGTTGCCTGGCTCCCACCTGTATTTGGAACCACCTCCCACATAGCTCACAGGGCAGAGGAGCAGGTGACTGGATACCCACACCTCTTCCCCATCCCCCACTTCCTAAAACCCACCTAGATCCCTAAAAGGGGATGCCCACTCTCATTCCTTATGCAAGGAAGTTGTCCCAGTCTGAGGGGTCAACAGTCCCCTTTCCTCAAATGTATCTCCTGACCCCCACTCTTCTGTTTCAGTGTTCTGCCTCTTGCTGATACTATTGGAAGCCAGACTCCTCACAGGGGAGCAAGGTGCACATAGGGGTGAGTCTGCAGGAGCCTGGCACCTGGGCCCCTACTCCACACCCTTAACCCATGGAGGATGAGGCTAAGGGCTATCCCCCCAGCCCTAGCACTCCCTCCTCTGGGGCTATCCTGCCCACCCACAGTCCTAGCTCAGCCCCCACCTTCTGACCACGGCCTCTGCCCACAGTTTCCTGTCCCGGTTGGTGCCCTCCAAACTCCGCATGTGACAATGCCAACACCTGTCGCTGTAACCCAGGATTCAGCTCTCCATCTGGGGATATCATCACCAGCCCTTTGGAGGCCTTTTGTGACGGTACCAAGGTTTGGGGTGGTAGAGGGGCAAGCCAGAGATTGTGGGGTGATGCCACAGGGGGACATGTGGTGGATGAGCACTTCATCTCTTGACCTTGAGACCATCAACAAGAGCATAGAAAAGGGGGGAGGGGAAGACATTGAGTTGAAGTGATAAGAAGTGACTAAACATGGCTTCCTAGAGAGGAGCTGGACCCTCCCCCAGGATTGCCTCTGCTTGTCCTTCAAGGACTAGAGAAGGATGCACAGCTTCCCACCTATGCCCCACCTTGCCTCTGACCACTGTGTCCAAATCTAGGATTTCAGCCAGAAGGCTCAGATGAGCAGAGACAATTAAGTGGTCTTCAGAAATGGCTTGGTCAGTCTACAGCCCAGCTGCAATGATGCAGCCTGAGCCTTATTCTTTCTTAAACACATTGATTAAAGCTAGGTCCTGTGCTGGGGAGTCAGGTGGGAATGAGGTCTCTGCCCTGAGGAAATTTATATTAGTGAAGGTGACTCTTTGCCCTGATGTGTCCCACACATCAACTGTACACCACCCACAACAGTGTCCTATGGAAAATTAATCAAATGCCAGACATGGAGGAGAATAACCACATTCAGAAATGAGAGTGATAACACCCAAAGTCGTCATCCCTGAAGCAGTAGCAGAACTTATCTCTCTCTCTTTACGTGTGTGTGTGTGTGTGTGTGTGTGTGTGCATGTGTGTGTGTGAAGGATTTTGTACAGCATAAAAAAGAGGACACAGGGCAAGGGGAGATAAAGGAAATGGACAGTCAGGTGTTAAAAACTTAGTGGAACTGGGACACTTGGGTTTGTAGTTTGACTTTACCTCCAACTAGCTTCTACTTTTAGGAAATTATTTGTCTCCATTTTCCTATCTATAAACTGGGAATAACTAATCAAGTACCAGAACATGGAAGAGAGTAACCACTGTATGTGCAGCCCAGGATATGAGCTCCCTTTTTGGGTGAAAACATGTATGGTGAGAGAATTAAATGTACCTGTGTAAATCACAGGACAAGGCTGGCTCAGAGGAAACTGTCAACAGGCATGAACTAGTGATCATCATTGATTCTGTTACTATTGTCATGGCAAAAATGAAGGGGACAAATAGTGAAAACAACAGGAGAGAACCACCTAGGACCCGGATGGTCAGGACTCTCCTACTGGCTCCAGCTCATGAGGATGCCTGCCCAGAAGTTTCTCACATTTGAACAATAATTATGTTCACAAGGGCATCACAGATGTGCCCCCTTGATACCATCACAGCAGCCCAGGAGGTAAACTGAGCTATCGATTATTTGGTAAATGACAAAACTTGGACTCAAAGAGTGGAATGAAGTCCAATGTCACACAAATACACAGATGATAAAACCTTAACACAGGTCTCGATCACAGGTTCTTCACAGTAAAGGATTGTAAAGGAATTACACCATTTTTACATCAAGAAATTTTTTTTCATCCACTCAAGATAATATTAGATTCCAATCTATTAATAAAGGAAAATATTCTTAATATGTTTGGGAGGGTGTGAAAACATATCCTAAGAGTTTTATAGTAAGTAGACTGTGTGGTGGCATTGTGGTCAATTTTCTTTGTTTTCATTTTACATTTTTTCCATTCTAAGCCTTCATGTGTGATTTGGAGCTCATGGGAGGTGTTGTTGTTGTTGTTAAGTGCTGTCGAGTCAGTTCCGACCCATAGCGACCCTGAACAGGGCTTCCGAGGTTGTAAATCTTTACGGGAGCAGAAAGCTTCATCTTTCTCCCATGGAGCAGCTGGTAGTTCCAAACTTCTGGCTTTATGGTTCACAGCCCGATTCATAACCACTATTGGTACAAGTGGTTAAAGTCTACCCAAAGGCACTATGGGGGAAAAACAGGTGATCCATTTCCTAAAAACACAGATGTACTTGTGAATACAGTTCTACTCTCACACACACGTGGTTACCACAAGTTGGAGTTGACTTGAGAGCAACTGGTGCATGTAATATTTAATATTTGAGAGAAATTAAATTTAAGAAACAATGTGTCTTGGACCTTACTCTGTGCTTTTATGGACATTCACAGGCTTATGAAGTGGAGGAAGTTCCTGCAGCAAATAGACAGGATTCAGCTCCTTTCTAGGAGATCTCTTATATGCTTAAGCAGTTTCTATAGTCATATCCTCCCCTCCCATGCACCTCTAATGCTGAGGGAACTGAAGAAAAAATTCAAACCTCAACTTGAAGTATTGAAGAATTCTATAGGCAAAATACTGAATGACAAAGAAAGCATCAAAAGAAGATGGAAGGAATACACAGAGTCATTGTACCAAAAAGAAAGGATCCATGTTTAACCATTTCAAGAAGTCGCATATGATCAAGAGCCAATGACCCTGATGAAAGAAATCCAAGGTGCATTGAAGTCATTGGCTAAGAACAAGGCCCTGGAATTGATGGAATACAAATTGAAATCTTTCAACAAAGTGAGGCAGCATCCGAGGCACTCACTCATCTATGCCAAGAAATTTGGAAGACAACTACCTGGCCAACTGACTGGAAGAGATCCATATTTTTACCCATTCAAAAGAGAGATGATCCAACAGAATGTGGAAATCATCGGACAATATCATTGTTATCCCATTCAAGTAAAGATAATACTAAAGCTAATACAGAAATGATGTCAATAATACATTGAAAGAGAACTTCCTGAGGTTACAGCTGGATTTAGAAGAGGATGTAGAATGAGGGATATCATTGCTGACGTCAGATGGACCTTGGCTGAAAGCAGAGAATACCAGAAAGTTGCTTAACCTGTGCTTTATTGACTACGCAAAGGCTTTCAATGTTATGGCTCATGACAAATTATGGACAACATTGAGAGATATGACTATTCTAGAACACTTAATTATGCTCATGAGGAACCTGTACATAGACCAAGAGGCAGTTGTTTGAACAGAACAAGGGAATCTGAATGGTTTTAAATTAAGAAAGGTGTGCACCAGCATTGTATTCTTTCACCATACTTATTCAATTTGTATGCTGAACAAATAATTCGAGAAGCTGGATTATATGAAGAAAAATGTGTCATCAGGATTGGAGGAAGTTTCAGTAACAACCTGCAATATTGTAGATGATACAACTTTGCTTGCTATATATGAAGAGGACTTAAAATATTTATTGATGAAAATCAAAGACCACAGCCTATGGTATGGATTGCACCTCAATGTAAAGAAAACAAAAATCCTCACCACTGGGCCAATAAATAACATCCATATAAGTGGAGACAAGATCGAAGTTGTCAATGACTTCATTTTGCTTGGATCAACCATCAACACTTATGGAAGCAACAGTCAAGAAATCAAACAACTTATTGCCCTGGGCTGCTGCACAAGACCTTTTCAAAGTGTTGAAGAGCAAAGATGTTAGTTTGAGGACTATGGTGTGCCTGACCCAAGCCATGGTATTCTCAGTAACCTCAGAAGAATTGATGTATTTGAGTTATGGTGTTGGGGGAGAATATTGAAAGTAGCATGGACTGCCAAAAGAACAAATAGATCTGTGTTGGAAGAAGTACAGCCAGAATGCTCCTTTGAGGGCAGGATGACCAGACTTCGTCTTTCATACTTCGGACATATTGTCAAAAGGGACCAGTCACTGGAGAGGGATGTCATGTTTCATAAAGTGGAGTGTCAGAGAAAAAGAACACGACCCCCAGTGAGATGGATTGGCACGGTGGCAGCATCAATGGGCTTAAACATAGCAACAATTGTGAGGTTAGCCCAGGATCAGGCAGTGTTTCATTCTGTTGTGCAAAGGGTCACTATGAGTCAGTACTGACTCGATGGCACCTAACAACAACAACATGCACCTCACTTCCAACTTTGCTCCACTACACTACACCCCATTCCGTCATTTTTGAGGCCAGGTTTCAGCTATCACCACCAGGTATGAGAGCAGATGGGGATATCCCATCACCCATGTGGGCTGCACATGGACACCCTGATGTGTCCCCTCCCAGCCCTGGGGAACTCTGCACAGAGAAGATACCTTGTACCCTGGAAAAGTCAAACACCATGACCTCTTAGCCTCCTGAGGGTCTAAAGACTTTGTCCCTTGATCTGATGTGCAGGACAAGAATTCTATACCTGTACATGATTCTTTCTTGTGTCCTTTATTATGTTGAGTTTGTTTGTTTGGTTTTGGTGTTCTGTTTTGTTTTGTTTTACCCAAGGATGTCCACTCTCTACTTTAACAGCCCCTCAGCTGGTTCCTGGACAACTTCTTTGGGAACTTAGAGGAGAGGGACAGCTATGTTATCAGAAAAGACACAAGTGACTCAGAGTTGTGACCAGTTTCATGCAACTTCCCCATTTCTCTTCCACAACTTACTCAGCAAAAGAGATTAAAAATAAAAAAAAGAGCCTCCCTCTCCTCCTCAGGAGAAAAACTGTGACCCAAAGACTTTCTTCACCACATTGTCATTGTTGTTAAGTGCCATCAAGTTGGTTTAAACTCACAGCAACCCTGTCTAGGGTTTCCAAGACTATAAATCTTTGTGAGAGCAGAAAGTCTCATCTTTCTCCAGTGGTGCAGCTGGTGAACTTGAACCACTGACCTTGAGGTTTACAGTCCAGTGCTTATCCTACAAAGCCACAGCTCTCCCTTCTTCTTCACCTTATTGCTCATAGTGACCCAATATAGGGTTTCCAAGGGAAGGTTGGTAAGTTTGAACCACCATCCTTGTGGTTCAAACTGACCCTGATGTCCTGTATTTATTCTACAGCACTAAGTGCCACCAAGTCAGTTCTGACTCACAGTGATCCTGTATAAGATTTCCAAGACTATAAATATTTACAGGAGCAGAAAGCCTCATCCTTTTCCTGATGAGTTACTGGTATATTCCAACTACTGACCTTGCTGTTAGCAGTCCAGCTTGTAATCCACTACTTTACCAGGGCCCCTTGCAGGACACCATGTTGTTGTCGTTAAGTGCCATCGAGTTGGTTCTAACCCAGAGCAACCCTGTATAGGATTTCCAAGCAGCAGCTGGTGAGCTTGAATTGCCGACCTTGCAGTTCAAACAGAACTTGCAGTCCAGCACTTTAACTCACACAGCCCCATACCATAGGGCACCTTTTTAAAAGGTTGCCACCTGCCCCACATTCTGCATATGGCTTTTGGAGCAAGGGAAGACCCTGGCCCAAGAGGGAGGAAGACTTGTGCTGGGGCCCCTTTGAGTAAGGAAAAGAGGAATTTAGAAGAGGGTTAATGGCCTGACCATCAGGCTGTATCCTCTGCCTGCTCATGAAGAGCCACATCAATGCTCTGGCTACCTAGCAAGAGCTTACCACACCCAGGCCCCAATGGCACAAACAGTCATAGGGAGGGTCCAGATCCTGAGCAGGTACCTCTGTCCTCCTGTCCTGGAGTGAAGAGCGGGATTCAGACCTCCTACCAACCTTTCCAGAAGCCACATGTGAGGTCTAGGTGCCCTCAGCACAGCCGGAGAATAGAGAGGAGTTGAGTGGTCAGCAAGCCTTTGAAAACAGCTAACCACAACCTAACCCAGGAAAGCCCCAGGACTGGAGTTCTGTCCAGTCCCCATGGCTGTGGGGACAGGGTCTCTACCCGAAGGGAACTAACATCTACAGCAGGTGAGCCTATGTTTTCTTGTGTACCAGACATCAACGAGTGTTCACCACCCTGGGAAGTATCCTGTGGAAAATTTGCCGACTGTCAGAACATGGAGGGGAGTTACAGGTGTGTGTGCAGCCTAGGATATGTGCTCGCTACTGGAGGGAGAGTATTCAGGAATGAGAGTGAGAACACATGCCAAGGTAAGAACCCCCACCATCCTCCATCTCTCCCTTCTCTGGGAATTGAGGTCACCAAAGTTGTTCTTGTGGCTTCCAGGGACACCGCCCAGGCCATATGTGTGCCACTTGGGTCTGAGCCAGGACAGCTGTACTGTGGTCCTGTACCCCCTACACAGAAAGACAAATGGTGTGAGCCACTGGCACAGACCCTGGGATCAGTTGCCTGGGTCTACAGCCTGCATGCAGCCCCCTGATATGTGTGTGTAACATTGGTCAAGATACTTATTCATAAAGCATGTTCATGTTTGAGATGTGGTAATATAATTGCATGTCATATGTCAAATATTATAATGAAATGTGCAAAGACTTGGAACTTGAAAACCAAAAGAGAACAATACATTCAGCATTTCTCAAGCTGAAAGAAGAGAGGAAACATTCAATCTTTATTTAACGTGTAATACTCAAGCATTCTATGAGCAAAATATTGAATGATGCAAAAAGCATCAAAAGAAGATGGAAGAAATAAACAGAGTCACTGTTGTAAAAGGGAATGGTTGATGTCCAGTCATGTCAGTAGGTAGCATATGATCAAAAATTAATGGTAGTAAAGGAAGAAGTCCAAGGTGTACTGAAGGCAAAGAACAAGGCTCCAGAAATTGATGGAATACAAGCTGAAACCTTGAAATAAACTGATGCCGTGTTGGAGGCATCTATGCCAAAAAAATTGGAAAAATGCTATTTGGCCAACTGATTGGAAGAGATTCATATTTGTGCCCATTCCAAAGAGAGGCGACCCAA
>NW_006408786.1:2718110-2719819 GCF_000296735.1 Chrysochloris asiatica | reverse complement strand
AAATAAATCTACGTTGGAGGAGGTAGAGCCAGAATGCTCCTTAGAAGCCAAGATGGCGAGATTTCATCTCTTTTCTTTCAGACATGTTATCAGGAGGGACCAATCCCTGGAGAAGGACATCATGCTTGGTAAAGCGGAGGGTAAGCTAAAAATATGGAGACCTCCAATGAAATAGACTGATACAGTGGCAGTAGCAATGGGCTCAAGTGTGACAACAATTGTGAAATTGGCACAGAAGTGGGCAGTGTTTCGTTCTGTTGTGCACAAGTAGATATGATTCAATACCAACTCTATGGCAATATTCTATTTTTAAAAGCAAAGATGAGGGAGGAAATATCTTTTAAAAATAAAAATTTTTTTTAAAGTAGTTTTGCTTTTTGTTAACTGTATGACCCTGAGCAAGTTACTTTGCTTCTCTGTGCCTCAGTTTACCCAATCTGTTAAAGGAAGTGACCAGGGTAACAGTTCTGGAGAAGTAAATGGGATCACAAAAGGGTTTAATGACATCTGGCTCACAGAAAGTACTTTATAAAGCTTGTGAGAGACCCTTTAAGGTACAAGTACTCTCCTCATCCAGAACAAAGAAGAGTAAAAAAAAATCAAAGATACACAGAAGCAATTAGTCCAAAGGACTAACGGACCTCTTGAAGGCCAGCCTCCACAATTATGAGACTAGAACTAAATGGTGCTGGCTACCACTGCTGAAGGAATCACAACAGGAGGTCCTGGATAGAGTGGCAGAAGAGGTAGAACAAAACTCAATTCATAAAAAAGATCAAGCTTGCTGGTCTGATAGAGATTTGTGAAATCCCCAGGACTGAGAACTTTTAACACCCTTCTAGCCTAAAATGGAAACCACTATGAATGAACTTTCAGCTAAATCATAAACAGGCCTATAAGGTGAAAAATAGTACCAGGGAGGCACACACTCCTTAGAACAATCAACCATATCAGATTAAAAGGGCAGCATTTGCTCAAGGACAAAGCTCAGAAGGCAGGAAGGGATAAAAAAAGGTAAACCAGTAAACACAGAAAGTAAGTGGGAAGAGTGTGGTTATATTGTGGAGGTTGCAATTGAAGTGACAAACCAAAATGTATATGAATTGCTGAACAAAAAGTCCATTTGCCCTGTAAACTTCCACACAAGTCACAAAAAAAGAGTTTTAAAAGAAAAAATACTTCATGAGTGATGGCTGGTAACACCATCTCCAGGAGCTAGCACCTCTTCACAAACCCAGGTTGTGCCCATTTCTCAGGAGGAGCCGGCTGGGTGGGGAAGGGTCTTCAGGTGTCCTCAGGGCAGTGGGTGAGTGGGAGCCATGACTCACCCAGAAAAGGAGTCAGTTGAGTGAGCATGGAGGGGAATTGAACCAGGGTGGGAGGGGAGCCAAACCCCCAAAGAGGACTCTGAGGGAGTCCAGCAAATCCTTCCTGTGCAGAGAAAAGAGCTCTCCTCCTGGCAAAGGGTCAAAGGGGCTAGCAGATAGGGAAGGAAGACAGTCATTTCAGCCACATCTGGATAACCGAGCATCTAGGCCATCATATTCTCCCCTAGAAACCTCCATATGAATTAGAAAAGGTACACTTGTTGGGTAGGAGACAGTTTTATGGATGTTCCTGTACCTGAAAAATGCCATCCCCAGCCCGGAAGGCTGCCATGGTGGCAGATGTTCACCATCCTCTCCTTCCCTTTGCAGACATAGACGAGT
>NW_006408786.1:2715299-2717455 GCF_000296735.1 Chrysochloris asiatica | reverse complement strand
ATGCCACACCACCACTCACTGCCTCAACATTGTGGGTGGCTATAAATGCGTCTGCAGACATGGCTGGAAGCCGAAACCTGGGTCACCCCATGGCCCAAACAACACTGTTTGTGAAGAAGGTACAGAGCTCAGATCCCACATCCTGGAGACTCTCCATCAAAGCATCTGATCACAGATTCTAGGGCACCCAGAGCAACAAGCAGAATGAGGGCTGGGGGTCCCCTGCTCGGCCAGACTTTGACCCCTCTGAGATTAGAAATGAAAAGATATAGGAAACGTCAGGGTAGGAGCTGGCTGTTGAGGGGGCCCCAGGCAGCAGCTAATTTTGAGTGAGATGAAGGTGTTTCAATACCTTCACACGTGTACATTGTAGGGATTCCCATGCTGAGTATCTGCCTTCTCCACACTCCCATGGTCCCTACCACGTCCACTCAGAGATGTAGCACCATCTTACATGGGGAGGGAAGGGGTTAGAGAAAAACTAAGGCCAGGAAGAAGGGGTGAAGTGCACAGAGGAGACGGGGTACTGATCGAGGCTGAGACAAGACCTGACCCTTTCTGTGTTCCCAGACATGAGCAAGTACAGCTCAGGGCAACATGGTACCACAACCCCTCCCACTGAGTCTACACTGAGGAAACACATTTACTGCTGGGGCTGAGGCTTGATGCCTATCTTAGTAGCTGTTGCAACATGATGTTGAGTCAGTTATGACTAACAGTTACCTTGTATAAAATTTTCCAAGGAGCAGCTGGTGGCTTTGAACCACCAATTTTGTAATTAGCAATCCAGTTCTTATTCTACAGCACCATACCAGGACTCCAGCCTTAGTAGCTAGTGCTTCTAAAACAGGAATACCACAACTAGAAATTTATCCTCTCACAATTTAGAAAGCCAAAGTCTGAATTCAGAGTGCTGACCCTTAGGGAAAAGCTCTCTGTCTGTCAGCTCTAGAGCAAGGTCTTTGTCTCTTCAGCTTCTGCTTCCTGATTCTTTGGAGGTTTCCATGTCTTAGCATCCATCTTCCTCCATCTCTCCTCTACTCACTTGTTTAATCATTTTTATACCTCAAAAGACATTGATTCTGCCTAATTTACATAACAACGACAACCCATTTCCAAAAGAGATTATAATCACAGGCATAGAAGTTAGGATTTACAACACAAATTTTAGGGGAACATAGCTCAATACATAACAACACCCAAACCTGGGTTCCAAAACAACTAAGTGACTACCAAGTGTAAAAGTGTCAGACTTGAGGCTAGAACCCCACCCCCATCCCAGCACACACACACAAACACACCCTCCAACCCAATGAACTGCATTCTGTCCCCATAGAGATCTTTTCCTCCTGGACCCAGCCTTCTGGAATCAGCAGCCAGGTAAGTGGCCCAAGTGGGTACTGTTGTTGTTGTTGTCAGGTGCCATCGAGTCGGAACCGACTCATAGCGACTCCATGCACAGCAGAACGAAACAATGCTCGATCCTGGGCCTACCTCACCACCGCTGCCACCCCCGAGTCCATCAATGCTGCCACCTGGCCGATCCTAGGAAACAGGAAATCCCTCCACACAGTCCCTTTGCCCTTGATCTCCGTACCCCCACCCCACTTGACTTTCTGACCTCCTCATCTTTCTCTACCCAGAGCCTCTCCCGATTCTTTGACAAACTTCAGAAACTGGGCAGAGATTTCAAGCCAGAGTCAGCTAATGACTCCATCAAGGTAAAGAAAGAACCCAGGAAAGGCAATGTAGACTTTTCCCACAAAGGTCTAGGGAAGGCTTAGTGAGGATGACACAGACCCCAGTACAGATGGCCCTGGTCTGGCCCTGCCTCTCACAGAGTGGCTGGGAGAATATCCAGGGTGAGTATTCATATACACTCTTAGACACAAAATACACTTCCCTCTTATTGCTACTAGCTCTTAGTTATAATATTCTTGCTATTCCCAGGGGTAATGATGCCCATCCACCTTTGTTCCCCAAATAGACAGTCTCCGTGGTCTGTTTTCTGGTGCAGAACAGTGTCTTTGGGCAGCCCATCTGACCTATGACCAGTGAGCGCTGTGTCTCCTCTTCCAGGAGCTCATATGGAACACAGATGAACTGCTGGAGACCCCAGGGGACCTAGAAAACCTGTCCCACTCAGAGCAGCACTG
>NW_006408786.1:2682123-2697094 GCF_000296735.1 Chrysochloris asiatica | reverse complement strand
GATTATAAGGTACACATTTTTAATGATATTACGTCTACCACATTACTGGCACAATTACTAACCTAACTCATTTACCTCCTACATCACTACCACAACTCAGACCTATACCTGGAGGTGCAGGAGCAAAGAGTCAGGAATGTCACACTGAACCAGAAAAACACAATGATGTCACTGAACTTGGATGCAGCACAGGAATCTGAAGACTCTGGTAATGCCAAAATGGGAGAGGGGAAGGTCACTGAGAGCTGGTGGTTGGTCAAAATAGCCAGGGATGTGATGCATAAAGAATTCAAGAGAAGTGTGGGGTGAGTGTGATGAAAAGAGGAGGAATGGGTGATGAAGAAATGCTTTAGGAAAAAGCCCTAAAGTTAACCTTGGTTTTGTCTCCCAGGTCCTTTCGTGGCAGGCCTGGTCTCCATTCCAGGGATGGGCAAGCTGATGACTAAGGCTACTATTCAAGACACATTCATGAACTTCTCCTCCAACATGGTCTCAAATGTCACCTCTGCCTTTCTGAGCATTAATAACACCCAGAAGCTCAAATCCCCAGTCACCTTCACCTACTTTCACCCTGTGAGTCCTGGATGGGTACAGAATGAGTGTGGAAGGAACCTGAGTCCTGAGCTCATCCTTTCTGCTCACTTCAGCCTTGGGACTCAGGATGCCACTATGGGCATACCATCTCCCCAAGAACATCACCTTTCCCAAACCAGCTTTGTGTCAGCATCTCTGAGTACCAGTACCGCTAGCTTACATCTTTGTTCTGTTCCAATAGCCAGTGACCGCAGGACCAGGACAGAAGGTGGTCTGTGCCTTCTGGGAACATGGACAACATGGATGTGGTCACTGGGCCACCACAGGCTGTGATACAGTGGGCTTTAATGACACCACCACCATCTGCCACTGCAACCACCTCAGCAGCTTTGCCGTCCTCATGGCTCAGAATGTGCAGGTAAGAGTATTGAAAGGAGATGTATTAGTTATCCTTTTCAGTATAACAAATTACCACAAAATTGGCAGCTTAAAAATCACAATTTTATTATGTCATAGTTTCTGTGGGCCACAAATCCAGACCAGAGCAGCTGTGTTCTCTGAACAGGGTTTTACAAGACTGAGATCAGATTTTAGCTGGGGTTTTGATCTTATCTGAGTTTTGGGGTCCTCCATGTTCACTGCTTATTGGCAGAACTCAGTTCTTTAGGTTGTGTGACTCGCACCTCATATTCTTACTGTCAACTAGGGAGTGCATTCATCATTCTTTCCCAGATGGCTTCTCACATGACCTCTCATGGGACCCAATCATAGGTCCTCTCATAGCATAGAAGTATTCCTCTAGAGCAGGGATGGGATTTTTTTTTTTTTTTTTTTTTTTTTTGCCAAGGGCCATTTGGATATTTATAACATCACTTAATATAAATGTATGTTGCTATGAAAAAAGCTTACCTGTAGTTGCCTTGGCAGGGCCAGACCAAATGATCTTGCTGACCTATACAGTCCTTGGGCCAGACATTCCCCACCCCTGCTCCAGAGGCTAGCAAGAGACTATCCCTTGCATCAAATCCTTCTTGAGCTTTGCATCGCTACCTCCAAGAGGAGACTAGACCCTTTAAAGGCCCGCTGGATTACGTCAGGCCCACCCAGGATAATCTTCCTCTTTGTAAGTCAACTCCTTAAAAAAGCAAGTCAAACCCCATTGTCATCAAATTGATTCCAACTCATGACATAGCAGAGTAGAAACTGCCCCATAGGGATTCCAATGTTGAATCCTTTACAAAAGCAGACAGCTAAATACTTCTCCTATGAAGTGACTAGTGGATTTGAATAGGGGTATTGCTGTTATTGTCAGATGTCACCAAGTCAATATTGGCTCAAAATGCAAGAGAAACACTGCCCAGTCTTTCGCCAAACTCACAATCATTACTAGGCTTGAGCCCATTGCTGCTGTCACTGTACTAATCCATCTCTACTTCACTGATCCTCCACTTCAGCAAGGGACTGTTCCCTCCTAATAATATGTCCAAAGTAAGAGAGAATGAGCCTGGAAATACTGCTTCTAAGGACTATCTGGCTGTACTTCTCCCAACACAAATTTGTTTGCTTTTTCTGGCACTCCATGGTACTTTTAATATTCTCTTTGATCACCATAACTCAAATGCATCAATTCTTCTATGGTCTTCCTTACTCGTTGTCCAACTTTCACATGCATATGGGGCTATGGAAAATACCATGGCTTGGCACAGATGCACCTTAGTCCTCAAACTGACATCTTTGCTCTTGAACATTTTAAACAGGTCTGTGCAGTAGATTTTCCTAATGCAACATGTCATGTGATTTCTTCACTGCTGCTTCAATGAGTGTTGATGGTTGATCCCATAAAAGTGAAGTCATTGACAACTTCATCTTTTCTCCATTTACCATGTTATTTACTGGTCCAGTGGTGAGGATTTTTGTTTGCTTTATATTGAGGTGCAACCTATACCAAAGGCTGTGGTCTTTGATCTTCATCAGTATTTTAAGTCCTCTTCACCTTCACCAAGCAAGATTGTATTATCTGCAATTGCAAATTGTTAATGAGTCTTCCAATCCTGGTGCCACATTTTTTTTCATATAATCAGCTTCTTGGATTATTTGTTCATCATACAGATTGAATCAGTATGGCAAAAGAATGCAACCATGGCACACACCTTTCCAGATTTTAATCCATTTAGTAGCCCCTTGTTCTGTTCGAACAACTGCCTCTTGGTCTATGTACAGGTGCGTCATGAGCACAATTAAGTGTTCTGGAATATTCATGCTCCACATTGTCATCCAAAGCTGTCATGATCCACACAATCGAAAGCTTTGCATAGTAAATAAATCACAGGTAAACATCTTTCTGGTATTCTTTACTTATAACCAAAATCCATCGTATGTCAGGAATGAGATTCCTCATTCCACATTCCTATCTGAATCCAGCCTGAAACTCTGGCAGCTCCCTGTAAAAGTACTACCACGGTCATTTTTCCAATTATCTTTAACAAAATTTTACTTACATGTGATATTAATGATATTGTCTTATTCCTGCATTCTGTTGGATCGCCTTTCTGTGGAATGGGCACAAATATGAATCTCTTCCAATAAGTTACCCAGGTAGCTGTCTACCAAATGCTTGGCATAGATGAGTGAGTGCCTCCAGTGCTGCCTCAGTTTGTTGAAAGAATTTAATTTGTATCCAATTGATTCCTGAAGCCTTGTTGTTTGCCAATGCCTTAATGCCTTCAATGCACCTTGAACTTCTTACTTCAGTATCATTGATAATATGCTACCTCTTGAAATGGTTGAACTTTGACTTCCCCACCCCCCTTTGGTAGAGTGACTCTGTGTATTCCTCCCATCTTCTATTGATGCTTTCTACATCATTCAATTTTCCCATTGTTCTTGTTGTTAGGAGCCATCGAGTTGGCACCTACTCATAATGGCCCTACGTACAACAGAACAAAACACTGCTCAGTCATGCACCAACCTCATAATCATTGCTATACCTGAGCCCATTGCTGCTGCTACTGTGTCAATCCATCTTATTGGGGTCTTTCTCTTGTTTTCTAACCACACCAAAGATGATATCCTTCTCTAGGGACTGGTCCCTCCTGATAATATGTTCAAAGTATGAGAGTCTAGTCATCCTGGCTTCCAATGAGCATTCTGACTGTACTTCTTCCAATACAGATTTATCTGTTTGTTCTTTTGGCAGTCAATGGTACTTTCAATATTCTCCTCCAATGCCATAACTCAAACACATCAATTCTCCTACAGTCTTCCTTACTTACTATCCAGATTTCACTTGCATATGAGGTTATTTAAAATTTGATGACTTGGTTCAGGTGCACCTTAAGCCTAAAACTGACATCTTTGCTCTTGAATCCTTTAAAGAGATCTTGTGCAACAGATTTGCCTAATGCAAAATGACATTTGGTTTCTTGACTGCTGCCTCCGTTGATGTTGATGGCTAATCAGAGCAAAATGCAGTCTTTGACTACTTCAATCTTTTCTCCATTTATATGGATGTTGTTTATTGGCCCTGTGGGAGGAGTTTGTTTTTCTTTATATTGAGAAGCAATGCATACCAAAGGTTGTGGTCTTTGATCTTTATCAGTAAGAATTTTAAGTCCTCTTCCCTTTCAGCAAGCAAGGTTGTATAATCTGCATATTGCTGGTCATTAATGAGGCTTCCTTCAATCCTGGTGCCACATTTTTCTTTATTTAATCTATGTTCTCAGATTATTTGTTCAGCATACAGATTGAATCTGTATGGTGAAAAAATATAACCCTCACGCACACCTTGACTAATTTTAAACCATTCAATGGTTCCTTGTTTTATTCAAATATTGTCTCATGGTCTGCGTACAGGTTCCTCGTGAGAACAATTAAGTATTCTGGAATACTCATTCTCCACAACGTTATCCATAGCTTGTCATGATCCACACAATTGAAAACATTTGTGCAGTCAATAAAACACAGGTAAACATCTTTCTGGTATTCTCTGCTTTCAGCCAAGATCCATCTGATGTCAGCAATAACATTTCTCATTCCACATCTTATTCTGAATCCGGCTTGAACCTCTGGAAGTTCTCTGTCAATGTACGGTTGCAGCAGTTTTTGTATTTATCTTTAGAAAAATTACTTGCATGCAATAATAATGATACTATCCGATGATTTCCACATTCCTTTGGGTACTTCTCTTTGGAATGGGCACAAATACGGAACTCTTCCATTCAGTGATCCAGATAGTTGTCTTCCATATTTCTTGGCATGGATGAGTGCCTCCAGTGATGCATTAGTTTGTTGAAAGATTTCAATTTGTATTCCATCAATTCCCCATGACTTGTTCTTTGTCAATGACTTCAGTACACTTTGGACTTCTCCTTCGGTAACAGTGGCTCTTGATCATATACTACCTCTTGAAATGGTTGAACAGTGACCATTTCTTTCTGGTACAGTGGCTTTGTATATTCCTTCCATGATCTTTTGATGCTTCCTGCATCATTCAATATTATTCCCATAGAATCCTTGAATATTGCAAGTCGATGCGTGAATTTGTTCTTCAGTTCCCTCAGCCTGAGAAATGTTGAGTGTGTTCTTCTCTTTTGGTTTTCTAACTCCATATCTTTGCACATTTCATTATAATATTTGACTTTGTCTTCACAAGCTGTGCTTTGAAATTTTTCTATTCAGCTCTTTTACTCCCTCATTTCTTCCATTTGCTTTAGCATCTCTACTCTGGAGATTAAGTTTCAGAGTCTCTTCTGACATCCATTTTGATCATTTTCTTCTTTCTTGCCTTCTTAATCACCTTTTGATTTTTCCTGTATGATGTAATTGATACCATCCCACAACTCTTCTGGTCTTCAGTCTTTAATGTCTAGTGCATCAAATCTGTTCTTCAGATATCACTAAATTCAAATGGGATATGGTCAAGGTCATATGTGGGCTCTCATGGACTTGTTTTGATTTTCTTCATCTTCAGTCTGAATTTGTATATGAGCAATTGATGGCCTGTTCCACATCTGTCCCTGGCCTTCTATTGACTGATGATATTGAGCTTTTCCACTGTCTGTTCCCACATATGTAGTCAGCTTGATTCTGTTATTCCATATGGTGAAGTTCATGTGAGTAGTTGAGTTTTATGTTGTTTTAAAAAGGTATTTGCAATGAAGAAGTCATTGAGGAAATGGCCTTTCTCTGGCATGAGAAGAAGATATCATAGGAGCAGGGCTGAGTTCAGTTGCTCTGGACTGTGCTCCTATGATGTGCTCTCCATAGGCAAACAGTCTCAATGGCCATTTGTCAATTCTTCTTTCAAGGCCAGTGCTGATGTGGAGAGAGACTGGTGCTGGAATGAACATCATGGTGGGCAGGGGATGACAGCAACCTCAGCAACAGACCTCAGGTAGTAACAGGTATGGATGGAATGCCACTAGTGAGATACACTCCAGTGTGATCTAATCATCCAGCTTCTCAAACTCTGCACCATGATGGGGGTAGGGGGAGCAAAGATCAAGGGAAACCATCAGTAGGGTCTTTCAAGTGTGGAACTTCAGCTAGCAGTAACAGCAGAGTTAGCCTTGTCTCAGAACTCATTTGCTTCACTTAACTCTAAAGAGAAGAATGATGAAAAGAAACTTCTGGAAGGAATTATAAAAGATATGGATATTTGTAAATTATCAGGGCAGTGGGTGTTTTCTGTCTATTCACCAATGAAGGACAAACCTAGTATTTCAGGCATTTATTGCTATGAAATTCCCAATAAAGACGTCAGAAACTTAGTATTAAGGTTTTTCAATGACATAAAGGAAAACATGGAATAATTTTTGGAAGAAATCAGAAAAACAAGACAAGAACAAAATTAAAAACTCAATGAAGTGATAGAAACATTAAGTATAAAACAGCTATAGATTCTGGAGCTTAATAATAAACCAACAAAAATAAACAATTCCATGGAAGAGCACAAAAGTAGAATAGAAACAATAGAAGAGAGAGTTCGTGCTATAGAAAACAAAACTTTTGTGATTACTCCATTTGTAAAACAAATAGGAAGAGGAAAGAAAATTAAAGAGAGCATAAAGCTTCGGTGGGCACCATCAAGAGGAATTCCAAATGAAGAAGAGCAGACTGTTTGGCTATTACAAGAACAAGCAAGCTGATCACCTGGGAGCCATCAAGGCAAAAAAAGTCAGTTCTCAAGACAAACCCCCTTCCAAGACAAAAACTCAAAACAAACACACAAGCAGCAATCTAAGATCACTGGTGATCACATTGGTCTACTTGTGAGTGGAAGTGGAGGGAAGGCAGTAATGAAGACATGGGCTGAGTTCGACCACGTTCCATAGACTCCTGTTGGACCTTGAGATGAGAGAGAAAAAAAATGAAGGGCTGTTTGGTCTGAAGTTTGGGAGATTTGGAAACTCCTGAGTCCATAGACAATAACCTAGCCATGGTGGTCTAGAATTAACAATGAAGTGTCCAGCTAATATGAAGAGGGGGAGATGCACAAGAATGCCCAAGTTTGAAGATAGTACTCATTTAACCTAGATTGGATGGCTTGGTGATCAGAACTCGACTAGAGGAATGTAAAGAAATTTGATACAAGAAGCAAGTGTAAATTGCTACAATTTGATGAACTTGACCTATGGATGTAGTAGCTCAAAATACCAACCAAAAGGGAAGGAGTCTTCACATCAAGGATAAAGCCTATCCCCTCAATACACAGGGTTAATAGGGACAGGCAACTTAGACATTGGCTACCTAAAATGGGGGGTGAGAAGGTCTATAAAGGCACAAAGTGGCTGGCTTACAAGTTTTCAAGAGTGAGTTTAGTTTCAGAGCAGGTGGTGCAGTGAGGTAGAATCCCCACTGAATAGTTTTCATCTTTCTAGATGGGTCTGGTGAAAGGAGATGGGGATAGGATTCTTTTGATTCAATAGTGAGTAATCGTTATCATGACTAATTGCAACTGTCACAACTATAAAGGTAGAAGATGTGTGACAAAAAGGAGGGAGTAGTTAATCTTACATTACTGAAACAGAGGACCCTAGGACATCAAGCGGGAAGAGAATGAGCAGAACGTGGAATCTTAACCAGGGAAGCATCACCAAAATGAAGGCAGAGGTGATGGCAGAGAGAAAGCATGCAACTGAAGACTCTAGACTCATGAAAAGAGAAAGGCTGTGTGCTGGTGGGCAGGATGCAAAATGTGCCCTTTGGTTGTATAAATGATTATATATTCCATTTCATTTTTTACAATTTCCTAGATTCATACTTCGTATCCATGGTCCAATTGTTAATGAATGTTTACAGCTGTTTCTCTTCATTTTGAGTTGTGCTCCATCAGCAAATGAAGGTCCCATGGGCTTACTCCATTTGTGTCATCACAGTCAACTCTACTTTGAGGAGGCACAGTCATATTTTGAGTGACTTCCAACCTGAAGGGCTCATCTTCTGGAACTATGTCTGACAATATTCTGGTGTTCCTCATCATGTTTCAATATTCAATATTGTGATACTGACAGTGTTCTCAATATTTAGTTACTGACAGCATATATTCATAAGGTTGTCAGTAACTAAATATTTGGAAATAGTCTGTCTCTCCTTCTTCCTAGTCTGGCTTTGTCTGGAAGCTCAGCTGAAACCTATCTGCTGTGGGTGACCCTGCTGGTACTTAAAATACCTGTGGCATAGCTTCCAGAATCACAGCAACATACAAGTCACCACAGTACAACAAACTAACAGTTGAGTGGTTGATTTTGCCCCTAGAATTTCTCAGCATTGAAAGTCGAGACTTAAATTTTGTTCTTCAGTTCCCTCAGCTTGAGAAATACTTAGGGTATTTTTCGTTTTTGGTTTTCTAACTCCAGGTCTTTGCACATTTCATTACAATATTTGACTCTGTCTTTTTGAGCTGCCCTTTGAAATTCTGTTTAGTTCTTTTACCTCCTCACTTACTCTATTTGCTTTAATATCTATGATGGAGAGCTAGTTTCAGTGTCTATTCTGATATCCATTTTGGTCTTTTCCTTCTTTATTGTCTTAATGACCTTTTGCTTTCTTCCTGTATGATGTTCTTGATGTCATCCCACAACTCTTCTGGTCTTCAGTCGTTAGTGTCTAATGCATCAAATCTGTTCTGAGATGATCTCTAAATTCAGGTAGGATATGTTCAAAGTCATATTTTGACTCTTGTAGAATTGTTTTGATTTTCTTCATCTTCAGCCTTTTGCATATGAGCAATGGATGGTCTGTTCCACAGTCAGTCCTGACTCTGTCCACATACATTATGTAGTGGGACTGGAGAATGGCACTCAACATGGAGCTTCATGCCTGCTTGGAACTCTGCACATGGAGTTATGCTAAATTTCTGGAGGAAAATAAATCCCTCAATATTTCCAATGGCTGAATTAATCAGTCCAAAGAACAATGATAGCCTTTATTTCTAAACTGAACATAGAGTCACTTACCTATTAATATCACAAATTTATTTTGCTCCTTCATTCCAAAATTTTTCATGTTAAAAAAAAAAAAAATGTCAAAATGGTAACTAACTTATAGCAGGCAAGTATAAAGGAGCTCTGGTAGCGTAGTGGTTACAAATCGGGCTGTTAATCTCAAGGTCAGCAGTTCAAAACTATAAGCTGTTCCCTTGGAGAAAGATGAGGCTTTCTGCTCTGATGAAGATTTACAGCCTCAGAAACCCTGTGCAGGGTTGCTATGAGTTGGAACTGACTCCACGGCACAGAATCACCCCCACCACCAGGCAAGTATGACTGTTAATGTCTCTTTGCTGAGTCTCAGGAGGAAGATCCTGTGCTGTCTGTGATCACCTATGTGGGGCTAGGCCTCTCTTTGCTGTGCCTTCTCCTGGCAACCCTCACCTTCATCCTATGCAAAGCCATCCAGAACACCAGCACCTCAATCCACCTGCAGCTGTCACTCTGCCTCCTCCTGGCCCACTTCCTCTTCCTCATCGGGATTGATCAAACCAAGACCAAGGTACTGACAATGTCCCTAAGGACTCCCTGCCCTGCCCAGGAGAGACATATTGCACTTGATCCCATAGTCAAATGGCCTTGAGTCCCAGGAAGTTTAGACCAGTACATAGTCCTCACTCAACTAGAAAACCATTCCCTCTTGGCAAATCCTTCATATAATTTGGATTATGCCCACTGGCAAGCACAGAAGAGTCTCTAGGGACATACACATATCCTGACAGCCCCTCCTGATAGCTCTTCCTCCTCCCCCAGGTGCTGTGTGCCATCATCACTGGTGCCTTACACTACCTCTACCTGGCTGCCTTCACCTGGATGCTGTTGGAGGGCCTGCACCTCTTCCTCACTGCAAGAAACCTGGCAGTGGTCAACTACTCCAGTGTGAGCAAACACAGGAAGAAGCTCATGTTTCCTGTGGGCTATGGAGTCCCAGCTGTGATTGTGGCAATTTCAGCAGCATCCAGACCTCACTTTTATGGAACATCTACTCGGTAAACACAAAGTCCACCTTTGCTTATCCCCTCCAGCTTGACCACTACCAAAACCAATGTAGCATCTTGGTTATGCTAAAACATACCAGAAGGGAAACTTATAATAGCTAGGACATCTTTCTCGTGAAAGATTATAATAACTAAGGAGAGTGTCTTTAAATCTCCATCCTTAGGTGTTGTCAAGTTGGTTCCAACTCATGGTGACCCTATGTACAACAGAACGAAACACTGCCGGATCCTGTATCATCCTCACAATTGTCATATTTGAGCCCATTGTTGCAGCCACTGTGTCTGCCCATCTCATTGAAGGTCTTTCTCTGTTTTGCTGACCTTCTACTTTACTGAGCATAATGACCTTCCACTTTACTGAGCATGATGTCCTTCCTGACAATATGTCCAAAGTATGACAAACCAAATCTCACCATCCTTGACTCTGAGAAATATTCTAACTGTACTTCTTCCAATACAGATTTGTTTGTTCTTCTGGCAGTCCATAGTATTTTTAATACTCTTTGCCAACACCATAATTAGAATGTATCGATTCTTCTACGGTGTTCCTTATTCATTGTCCAACTTTCACATACATATGGAGCTATTGAAAATATCATGACTTGGGTCAGGCACACCTTAGTTCTCAAACTGACATCTTTGCTCTTAAACACTTTAAAGGACTCTTTTGCAGCAGATTTGTTTAATGCAATACATTATTTTATTTCTTGACTGCTACTTCCATGATCACTGATTGTAAATCCAAGCAAAATGAAGCCATTGCCAACATTCATCTTTTTTCCATTTATTATGATGTTATTCCTTTGTTGTTGTAAGAGTTTTTGTTTTCTTTTCATTGAGGTGCAATCCATACTAAAGGATTCATCAGTATTTCAAGTCTTCTTCACTTCCAGCAAGTATAAAGATCAAATCACAAGTGTCTAAGACATCATTGTCCTATCTACTTCTTTATTCAACTCCTGTATTGTTGCTATTGTTAGGTGCCATATAGTCAATTCCAACTCATAGCAACCCTGTGTGCAACAGAATAATACACTACCCAGTCCTGAGCCATCATTGCCCAGTTCTCACAATCATAACTATGTTTGAGCTGATTGTTGCAGCCACTGAAAGTCTTACTCTGTTTTGCTGACCCTTCCCTTTATCATGGAGATGTCCTTCTCCAGGAACTGGTCCTCTCTGACAACATGTCCTGGATATGCCATCCTTGCTTCTAAGGAGCATTCTGGATGTTCTTCTTTCAAGACAGATTTGTTTATTCTTCTGGAAGTCTGTGACACTTTCAATATTCTTCAATCTTTTTAAAAAAGAATTGATATTATTTTTTTCTTTAGTATTTAGTAGAATTCACCAATGAAACCACCTAGACTTGGCCCTTTGTTGGAAACTTTTTTCATTACTAATTTTTAAAGTTTGTTTGGGTTTACTCTGACAACCTCTTCCCTCTTAAAATAGTATCAGTAGTCTGTGTGTTTCTAGAAATTTGTCTGTATCATCTAAATTAAATAATTTGTTGGCTTTCATTCCTTATGTTAGCAATATGAGTCTTCTTTCTTTTTCTTGGTCAGTTTAGCTAAAGTTTAACACTTTTGTTCATCTTTTCAAAAGTTACCCATTGGATTCAATGATTCTCTGTTGTTTTCCTGTTCTCTGTTTTAGTTCTCCATTATTTCCTCTCTTCTGTTTGCTTTGGTTTTAATTTGTTCTGATTGTCCTAATTTGTTTTTAAAAATATATTATTGCTTTAAAATATCACTTCTTTATATATATATATGCATTTACATCTATAAATTTATTTCTAAGCACTGCTTTAGCTGTATATTATGTTTTGGTATATTGTATTTTCATTTTCATTTGTCTCAAAGTATTTTCTCATTTCCCAGGTGATTTTCCTTTTACCCATTGCTTGTTTGGGAAATTACTAAATTCAAGTTTCTTCTGTGGTTGATTTTTAATTTAATTCCTTTGTAGTCACAGATTGTGCTTCCACAATATTCTTCTCCAACTCCATAACTCAAATGAATCAATTCTTCTAAATCTTTCTTATTCATTGTTCAACTTTCTCATGCAATTTCTCTTAAGCAATTTAAAATACCATGGCTTGGGTCAGGTGCACCTTAATCCTCAAACTGGTATCTTTGCTCTTGAACATTTTAAAGAGTCTTGTGCAGCAGATTTGCCTAATGCAAAATGTCATTTGATTTCTTGACTGCAGCTTCCATGAGTGTTAATTGTGGATCCAAGCAAAATGAAATCTTTGACGCCTTCAGTTTTTTTCATTTATCATGATGCTATTAATTGATCCAGTTGTGATGATTTCTGTTTGCTTTACATTGTGGTAAAATCCATACTTAAGGCTGTGGTCTTTTATCTTAATCAGTAAGTGTTTTAAGTCCTTTTCACATTCAGCAAGCAAAGTTGTATCATCTACGTATCTCAGGTTGTTAATGAGTCTTCCTCCAATCCTGATGCCACGTTCTTCTTCATATAATCCATCTGCTCAGATTATTTGCTCAATATATGGATTGAATACAACCCTGGCACACAACTATCTTGATTTTAAACCATTCAGTATCCCCTTGTTCTGTTTGAACAACTGACTTTTAGTCTTTATACAGATTCCTCATGAACACAATCCAGTGTTCTGGAATTCTTCATAGGGCTATCCATAGCTTGTCATAATCCACAGTCAAAGGCCTTTGTATAACCAAGAAAGTGCAACTAGACATCTTTCTGGTATCTTCTGCTTTCAGCCAAGATTCATTTGACATCAGCAATGATATCCCTCATTTCACATCCTCTTCTGAATCCAGCTTGAGTTTCCGACAGTTCCATGTCAATTAACTGTTGCAGCCATTTTTCAATTATCTTCAGCACAATTTTACTTGCATCTGATATTAATGATATTGTCCAATGATTTCTGCATTTGCAATGTGCACAAATATAGATCTCTTCCACTCGATTGGCCAGGTATCTGTCTTCCAAATTCTGTGGCATAGATGAGTGAGTGCCTCCAGTGCTGCATCAGTTTGTTGAAAGATTCCTATTTGTATTCCATCATTTTCTAAAACTTTTTTTTCCCCACCAATATCTTCAGAGCAGCTTGGACTTCTTCCTTCAGGACCATCAGTTCTTGATCATGTGCTACCTCTTGAAATGGCTGAACATCAACTATTTCTTTTTTTGGTACACTGACTCTGTGTATATGTTCTATCTTCTTTTGAAGATTTCTGCATCTTTCAACGTTTTGCCTATGGAATCTTTCAATATTGCAGATTCACCATTTTATGCTAATGTAGGAAGAACACTGAATTGCATTAATGTGTGTAAGTATAGCCTTGAGCAATAGGTTACCATTTGCAATCATTAAAAAAAAAAAAAATAGTCATTAGGAAAATGCAATTCAAAATCACAATGAGATGCCACTTCATACTTATTAAAAAACAAAAACTGTCATCAAATTGATTCTGACTTATAGTGACCTATTTTTGGTGGCCCCAAAAAAACTCTCTTTAAAATTCAGCAGCTTATCAAAAATTAAAACCATATTCTATTTAAAATTTAAATCTGTTAGCACAGAGTTAGACTTCAAGAAATATCAATTTAGTACAGTTTGCGAAGTTGCAGGAGGTTATGCTTGAAGGACACATTCTAACATAGTGCAGCAGGTACAAGAAACATCAGATTTTATATTGCCAGGAGGTGGGGCTTGATGGCGGATAGGGTAGAGGTGCAGTGAAGATCTTCGTCAGCAATACCACAGAATACCAGGTGAAGTGGGTTCAGGGGAGAGCTCCAAAACTCTGAACCACATATGTAGGAATATTTTTAAAGTTTGAAGGCTTATAGCTAGTGGAACTTGTAGCAGAAGTAAGAAATCTTGTACTTTAGAATCTGCCAGGCTCAGCAGCCCAGAGCCAACAACTTGGGTGAGACCAAACAGCAAGACCAAGTGGGGGAGCAAGCAGACCCGCCACCAAACTAATGCTCGCAGAAACCTCAGAGCAAAGGTGACGATATTTTTTGTTTGCTTTGGTCTGGTTCTGATTATTTATTTATTTATTTATGTATCTGTCCTTTGGCCTCTAATTGTCTGTGCACCTCCATTCTGGTGACTAGAGGAGGTGCTTGAGTGAGTGCACACCGCCCACCCCCAACACTGGAGGGTTCTTCCACAACGCATGTGCACAGATCCTCTCAGTATTTAAAGGGACAGGCAGCTCAAAACAGCCACAGCCAGCCCTGAACTGTTTATTAATAGGGAAAAGGCCAGAACAGGGGGTGTGGAGAGGGAGAGAGTTTAAAAGCAAAACAGGCCAAAAACCAAATCCTGAGGTACAGCATAACAACCAATATGGCATCTTGAAATTTATCAGATGGTCTTGAAGGCAAGAAGTTGAAAGAGGATATTAAAGTCATACTCATATTAGACTACAGATTTTTTTTTCTCTAGCTTCTCCTTTTTCTGCAATTATAGACTACAGTATCCAATATGTTTTTTGTTTTGTTCTGTTTGGGGGGTTGGTTTTTGTTTTGTTTTGTTTTGTTTTGCTGTTGCTTGGGTTTTTTGTTTTGTTTTGTTTTGCTTTTGTTCCCCCTTTTACCTTTATCTCCCTTTATTACCCAATAAGAGACAGCAATTTCTGCCATACAGTTAAGATACAATCACACCCTATAAAGCCCCACAATCTGACAAGAAACAATACCAACTGCCATACACCAGGGAGGAAGACCTGCAAAAATTACTCTGAGTTAAGCAATAAAAAGAGTGAAAAGGGAAGCCCACATCCTGATCACATCTAACTGGGGGCAATCAAAAAACATCAAAAATACCAAAACACACACAAAATGAAGTATTAAGGCCACAGATAAACACTAAGCATGTCCAAGAAGCAAAAACAAATAACCATATCAGCACATGTCCAGAAACAAGATAAAATGTCTGAGACAAAT
>NW_006408786.1:2665086-2678549 GCF_000296735.1 Chrysochloris asiatica | reverse complement strand
AACAAGAATTACCAGCATTCTGAAACAGGAAGAATCACACAAGTCCATAGAGGAGATAGTTGAAGAGCTTCTGGAAGAAAATTTCTCTAATATCCTGAAAAGTGAAAAGATAAGCATTCAAGAAGCTCAACGAATCCCAGGAAGGATAGATCCCAAAATAAAATCACCAAGACATATCACAATCAAGCGCTCCAAAATCAAAGGAGACAATCCTGAAAGTAGCTAGGGAAAAGAGAAGTGTTACATACAAAGCTACATCAAATTTAAAGCTTTTAAGCATAACTAAGTTGTCAGCAGAAAGATCCAGTTATTTATAACTCAAGTTAAAATTACTAAATTATTGCACCCACAGTTAACATGAATATTAAGTGTAAAACTGCTTTATATTATGATATGAAGTAATTTATGTTTAAACATCTTTTCTCACAAGATGATCATCTATTATGTAAAATTAATTATACAAAGTAGAACTGCTTCGTAGGATTTCAGAGACTGTCCATCTTTACAGAAGCACACTGCTTCATCTTTCTCCCATGGAATGGCTGGTGGGTTTGAACCACCAACCTTTCAGTTAGCAGCCCAACACTTTACCCTTTATACAATTAGGACATACCTATTTTTTAGAATGGCTAAAAGTTAAACACACAGAGTTGTTGTTGTTGTTAGGTGCTGTCAAGTCATTACCAACTCATAGCAACCTTATGCACAACAGAATAAAACATTGCCCAGTCCTGTGCCAATTACAACCTTACAATTGTTGCTACACTTGAGTCCATTGCTGCTGCCACTGGGCCAATCCATCTCATTGAGGGGTCTTCCTCTTCCCTGATTGTAAGATACATAGGATCTAAGACCATGCGTACAATCTTCACCACTGTATTTTCAGAGTTAACCACAGAGCCTATCATATAAAAAATACTCCTTATTTGTTGAATAATGAATGAAATAAACATTTTTTCTCTCTCTCTCTCCTGATCAGATGTTGGCTCCACCTAAAAAATGGACTTATATGGGGATTTCTTGGACCAGTCTGTGCCATCTGCTCTGTGAGTAATGACACCAGAGCATCCTTTACTATCCAGGTCAGGGTCACTAAAAGAGCAAGATTCATAAGGAAGCAGGAGGAGGAATGTCTCTGAGTTGTCATGGGTTTGGTTTGACTGCTCCTAGATCTACAAACTCCAAGACTCCTACCATTGCTGCTGAGTCAATTCCAACTCATGGTAACCATAAAGAGCAGAAAAGACTTGCCCCACAAGGTTTCCAAGGTTATAAACCTTTATGGAAGCAGCCTGCCATAGCTTTGTCCCATGGAGCTGCTGGTGGGTTGGAAACACTGACCTTTTGGTATCAATTGAGCACTTAATCACTGCACCATCAGTGTTCCTATCAAAGACTGTTACTAAGTGTAAAGCTATTCAATTATAGAATTGTTGTACAGGATAGGGTGAAGAGATATTAAGTTTGAAATGTTATTCAATAAACCTCTGATTTCTCAAAGGTCAATTTTGCTTTGTTTCTGATGACCCTTTGGATTTTGAAAAACAAACTCTCCTCCCTTAACACTGATGTGTCTACCCTTCAGAACACAAGGTAAGGTGAAGAAGCACAGCCCCAGAGATGTGTGTGGTCTGAAGAGCAAAGTCATGTGCCTCTGCAGCTCCTTGATAGCCTTTCTCAGAGTAAACAAATGCAAAAGAAGCCTTCTATGGCAGCCCACTCAGATTAATAATACAATAATAACACAATAATCTTTACAGGAGCACATTGCCAGGCCTTTCTTCTGTGGTGCCACTGGCTGAGTTAAAATCATTATCTTTCCATTAGTGTTTCTAGTGTTGTTAAGTGCCGTCAAGTTGATTCCAACTCAAAGTAACCCTGTATACGGTTTCCAAGGAGCAGCTGGTGAGTTTGAACAGCCAACCTTACAGTTCAAACAGACCTTGAGGTTTAGTGCTTATCCTACAGCGCTACGCAAACTGTTTGTGGCACCCAGTGAAAAATCTTATTCAGTATCAGGACCCCTTGTAGTGGTGGTTGTGTGCCATCAAGTCAGTTCCAACTCAACGACCCTGTATAGGGTTTCCAATACTGTAAATCTTTATGGAAGCAGAAAGCTTCATCTTTCTCCCATGGAGTGACTGGTAGATTCAAACTACTGACCTTGCGGTTAGCAGCCCAGCTCATAATCTACTACGCTACCAAGGCTCCTTTCAAGTTCCCTTGTTGCTGTTACTGTTAAGTTCAGTCAAGTTGGCTCCAACTCATAGTGACTCCATATAGAGTTTCCAAGAACTGGCTGACCGGCTACAACCGCAGACCTTGCGGGTTCACATTCCAGTACTTATCATATGGAGCCACTGCCTTCAGGTCCCTTGTTGTTGTTTAGTGCCCTGGAGTCAGTTGACTCGTAGAAACTCTGTATAGGGTTTCCAAGGAGCAGGTGGTGGGTTTGAACCTCAGACCTTTTGGTTAGCAGTCCAGTGCTTATCCTATAGTGTCACACTATGTCCCCTAAGAGGCTTAAATTTCCTTTGCTTTTCTCCAGGCACCCTTGTGTAAAATTAATGTTTTCTCTAGAATTCTATCATTATCTTCCCAAATATTGCACATCAGTGTTTGGTTGAATTAGTCATTTGACTGTTGTTGTTACATGCCATGGAGTCAGTTCTGACTCATAGCAACCCTGTATAGGGTTTCCAAGAAGCAGCTGATGAGCTTGAACCCCCAACCTTGCAGTTCAAGCCAACTTTGCAGTCCAGCACATTAACCCACAGCGCCACACCAGGACTGGTGGTGGTGGAAGTTATGTGCCGTGGAGTGGGTTCCGACTCACAGCGACCCTATACAGGGTTTCTGAGGCTATAAATCTTTATGGGAGTAGAAAGCCTCATCTTTCTCCTGTGGAGCAGCTGGTAGTTTCAAACTGCTGACCTTGAGGTTAACAGCCCAATTCATAACCACTATGCTACCAGAGGACTAGAACTCTATAAAAAAACAGAAAGCTTGTTTTTTATTATTAACTCCCAGGCCCTAACTTACAGTCAGGTATATGATAAGCACTAGACTACAAGGTGGATTTGAACCACAAGGTGGCAGTTCAAACCCACCAGCTGCTCCTTAGAAACCCTGTACAGATCACTGTGTCAGATCCAGCTCGATAGCACTTAACAACAATATCAGTTAAATAATTTAAGGATCTTCACGAAACATCACAATTGTTTTGAAATCAATATGATGAAATGTCATTATTCTCTTCAGTCAAAATGTCCGGGCCTATCCCTTGGAGGACTCATTAACAGTGAAGACAAAGACTGAGCACAACTCAGTCTGACAACTCATCACTAGGGAAGAGAGGGCTTTGGTAGAGGTGACCGTAAGGTGGAGATGAGAATGACCTTGATTTGGGTGCTCTGGGTGCATTCCTTGTCTTCATTTCCAGGATGCTGACATTTAAAGCAATAGCTCAGCTCTTCATCCTGGGCTGCACCTGGATTCTGGGCATCCTGCAGTTGGGTCCAGCTGCTCAAGTCATGGCCTACCTCTTCACCATCATCAATAGCCTGCAGGGCATCTTCATCTTCCTTGTGTACTGCCTCCTCAGTCAGCAGGTACTACTGCCCAGCTCCCACCTAGGTCTCTTCTTGTCATCACCCTTCTCAGTGAGCTAACCCTTAGCATGCTTTGCCTCTGCAGGTCCGAGAGCAATATGGGAGATGGTTCAATGGGGCTAGGAAATTTAGATCCGAGTCTGAGATGTACACACTCTCTAGCAGCAGGGACATGCCTGATGCCTCCAAACACAGCATGGTAAGATCATGAACTATTCTTCCCCAGAGCTCTTCGCTAATTGATCCACTCAAGCATCACATATTAATCAGATTGGGTAATCTGGGTCTACAGCAGGTGATGTCCTAGGATGGCCCATACTCAGTTTACTTCTCAATTCACTGAAGGCATTTTCCTCTATTAACAATGGTCTTAGTTACAAAATTTGTTTAAAATATATATTTGTTGCTCATACTCATAAAGGAACGATATTCCTCCTGACTCTCACATAACAACATTTTAATTCAACATCTCCATGCTATGCATGGTGCCATCTACTTTTCAGTTCTATTTTTTAAGGCAAAAAACCCTTCCTTCTGGTGAGCTAAGTACACAGGAATCAGTGATGGGAAGCACTGATGCTCAGTATTCTCAGAAACACACGAGTCCACTGTTTCCTTCTGCAACTACTCCTATTTCATAGTCACTTGGCACCATCACACCAAAACAAGGCCAAAGGGGGGCAAGGTGTGCATATTTATGAAGTAAACAGAAATAAGTGTTAACTACCATATGAAACAAAATTCAACTAGTCAGCCTGGTATTTTCAGCATGCTCTACCCACTTTAAAACTGGAAAGGAAAAGATGTCACCGAATGGGATCATTCATGGCAACGATTACTAATAACCAACCCTTACTGGTTTCAATTTGCAAAGTTCATATACTTACATTTTCCCACCTCTTCTCCATATTCCCTTCTGTGTGATTATGATCCCATTTGACAGGTGAGTAAAAGTAAGACTCACTGGATTTATGTGAATTGTGCCCCTTCATTCAGTGAAATTTTAACCCTTTGGGCCTTCTTTCCAGTTTAAAGGAGCCCACCACACTGCTAAGCCATCCTTTTGTATGTCTCTCATCAACTTGTTCACCCAATTTCCACAGTCACTGGTTCTTCCATCCTGTTCCCATTGCCCAGCAAATGTTCTCACAACCTATTCCACAGAGGAAATTCAAGTCATCAAGATGACTGTGTGAAAACTCCATGTCCTCAATCATACCAACCAAACATCAGCATCCTTCCTTTCCACAATGCCATCAGTACCACAGACACAGTGTCCTTTCTCCTACTTAAAGCAACGTTTCCACCTGCATTTAGGATCCCACAATTCATGGCTTGTCAACATCCTTATATAATGGTTCATACACTCATTCTCTGATACAGGGTAGCATAGTGGCTACAAATTGGGCTGCTAACCTCAAGATCAGCAGTTCTACACTACCAGCTGTTCTGTGGGAGAAAGAGGAGGCTTTCTGCTACCATAAAGATTTACAGCCTCAGAAACCCTACACCAGGTTGCTATGAGTTGGAACTGACTCCACAGCACACCACCACTACCACCACCTTCCCATTTATGTTTTTGTTTGTTTTTTTTTCATCCAACAAGGAGGTACTATTTGGTACTATATCCTTTTCTAGTTACTAGTCAAGAGTTGGCTTTTCGGTCTAAATTTCCAACTCCCACTCATTCCTTCAGCCAGTGCAAATATGGCCTCTTTCCCCCCATCATGCTACCAAAACCAATCTTAGGCCTACAATGACCTCCATGTCCCTAAATGCCCTCTCATCTACTTCTGACACTATTAATCACCCTTTCTTCCTGAAACACCCCAACCTCATCTCTTCTACATTGTTCTAACACACTCTTCCATGTCTTTCCTTCTATCATCGTTATCTTCGTCCCATATTCTTATTCTCCTACCTCCCTCTATTCCTTATAAAACCTCTTGCATCACTTGAATAATTTTTAAACCTTGAGATGCTTAATTACATTTGTAAAGTCTCTTCATGGTCTTACATTCACAGTTTCTGAAGACTGGAACATGGATATATTGGGGGAACCATTATTCTGTCTACCACACCTATCACGTATAGGCTTGGTTTACCTAGTGTTGTTGTTGGATGCCATCGAGTCCATTTCAACTCAAAGCAACCCTGTATAGGGTTTCTGGGGAGCAGCTGGTGAGTTTGAACCACCTACCTTATGGTTCAAACTGACTTCGCAGTCCAGCGCATTAACTCACAGTGCCACACTAGGACTATCAAAATCTGCCTCATTTTATAAACACTTGAAAAATATTTACCTCTCCAGCCCCACCATACTCCCCACAGAGATGACATACACATTGAGGGAAAGAAACAATGTTTTCTATCTAGAGAAATAGAGTAACAGCATCAAATACAGTCATTGAAAACTTGAAATTTTCAAGTTACCTGATCTGATATTTCTATTCTTTATGCTGCAAGGGGCCAAACAAATCCATTGTTTAGTGTAATTTTACCTTGTATGATCTCAAAAACTTGTAATCTCTGATGTTTGAAGATGTGAGGGATCTCCTTCTTATGGCATCTTTTTGGGGTCTCCTGAAGTCTTAAGAAAAACAAAAACTTTGTACCATGGTCAGCTCTGAAGAGTTTCCTGGAGCATAATATTTATTAATCTGAGTAGAGATCCAGACATGTAAAGCTGTCCATCCCAAACACTAGAAATTGCACTGAGCTTCCAATAGATTTAGGAATCAATAATTTGTTGTGGGAATGAAAGAATATGAGAAAAAGGTAATCCCTTCCTTTTTATCTTAGGTGATTAACACTAGCTAGCATTTCCAACCTCTCGTTAATTTCCCAGTTGCCCTTTCATGATTCCATATAAAAAGCAAGGATATTTGGGTGGCACACGTGATTTGCACTCACCTACCTGAAAGGGTTGGCAATTCAAGCCTACCCAGTAATGGCACAGAGGAAAAGCCTGGCAATGTGCTTCCCTAAGAGCAGAGCCAAAATCTGCTCTGTTAACACATGGGGCTGCCATCAGCCAAAACCAACTAGACAACAACGGGCTTTTGTACATAAAGTAACACTTGGCAAACCCTGAAGCAGAGGTATGAGGACAGACATTTTGAAAGATGGATCATTTTTGTCACACTTAACTGTTCTCTCTTTTGTAGTTTGAGGATTAGAAAATGTTGGGGAGATGAGATGCTAAGAAACAAGACAGTCTAGCAAAATGCAATTTGATATGCCCTCTTGATCTTCATCTGACAAATCCAGCTGTCAAGGAAATAATGTAACTAAAGGCTTCTTAAATTTCATAGTTCCTTTTTCAAAGTGGACTTAAAATGTATCTTTCTACAGTTTAATATATCATTGCTAAAATCTATCTTTCAGGTTAACTAGAAATCTCTTCTGAACTACACCTCTTGTCCCACAGAAAACTGAAAATGCCATCATTCTTTGAGCCATGAAGTCGGAAACAGAAGGCTTTGTTGTGTGTTTTTCCAAGTAATTTATCATGTCAACAATGTGGAAGAAGTCATGAAGGATATGTCTGACACCCAATTCCTGCAGAATCTGGACTTTTCTGTGCTCAGAAAACTCTCAGCATACAAGGGGCAAGCTATAGCTCAATTCCTTGGTCACCTTGTATTAGGGACTGAATTGTTTGCCTAGAAATGGTGGGTTGTAAAACCTAATTTCTATACCTATGTCTATAATCCTATTTGGGATTGGGTTATCTTTGTAATGCTACTGGGGCAAGTTTAGTGTATGTTACATCTTGAATTCATCTCTTTTGAGATATAAAAGAAATTAAAATGCAAACTAACAAGGAGAGATTGGGGGAAGAGAGATGAAGACTGCCCAGGAGAATAAGCTCAGAAGACACATGAACCTTCCTCAAAATCCAATGGAGAGATAAAGCCTTCCTCTACAGGCAGCGCCCTGAAGTCAGGCTCCTACCCTCCTAAACTGTGAGAAAATAAATGTGTCAAAGCCATCCATGTGTGGTATTTCTAGTATACAAGGGCTAGATAATTAAAACACCTTCAATTAAGCTCTACTCTAGTCTCTCCTCCTCCTTCAAAGACTCTTCTAGATGCTGAAAGTCTATAGGCAGGAAAGCAAGCTCAAAGAACTTTTATACAAAGAACATCCAAAAGGACTAGAATGTTTGCATTTCTTCACTTCCTTGTTCTCTTTTTCTATAAATTTCATTTTCACTCATTTGAATATTGAATACTTGTCATATCAAAGGGAGAGTTCACAGATCTGCCTTCATGGAATTTCAAGGGGAAATAAAGTGATACTTGCATCTAGAGTTGACTCACAGACAAAAAGATTCCTAAAAAATTTCATCTCTACAGCTGGACAATTGAAGTATAAACCATTTCACAGGCACAGTCTTCTTTTATCCTCACATCAAGATGCAGAAAGTTTCTAAGCCCAGACTAGGAATGAGCAGATTTCCATATAAAGGAAAGGTTTACAAGACTCCTAGGTGTCCTGATCATTTCTGCTTTCCTGAAACCTAATTACTTTCCACTGCTCATTTCTGCTTTCCTGAAACCTAATTTCCACACAGCCATAAAGCCTTAAAGATGTTCACATACAGGATACAGGATGATGGACTGAAAGTCTAAAACTCAAAAACAAAATTATTAAAATGATATGAGAAAATATATGTTATTACAAGAATTATAACTTCCAGGTATGGGACATCAGAACCAAAAAGAAAAAGCAATGAGGTAAAACCCTGTAACAAATCTTAAAAGCTTTTTAAATGGCAAACAAAGTCGTAAACAAATTCTGAAGTCAAGTAATGCAAAATATTTGCATTACATAACAAAAGATTAATATTAAAACCCACTGTTGTCTAGTTGAGTTGACTCATAGTGACTCTGTATAGGATTTCTCAGACTGTAAACCTTTAAGGGAGCAGAAACCCTCAACTGACAGCCTTATGGTTAACAGTCCAGTGCTTATCCTACAGTGCCACCAAGGCTTCTAAAGATTAATATTAGAAACACAGAATGAAGTTTTGGAGCCCTAGTGATGAAACACTGGACTGCTAGTCACAAGGTCAATGGTTCAAACTCACTAGTTGCTCATCAGAAACACTATACTGGATTGTTGAGTCCAACTGACTCGACAACACTTAACAACAAGAATTTGTGAAATAATTAAGAGCTAGACTGATAACCAAAATTCAGCAACTCAAACCCATCAGTGATTCCATATAAGAACAAAACCTAGTGATCTGCTTCCAATGAGATAACAGACTAGGAAACCCAATGACATAGTTCTACTCCGTCCTATAGGTTTGCTGTGCCACCTGAAGCAACTCGATGGCACACAATATAGAATTAACTTAGAAATTAGCAAGACCTTAGAATCTGTTCTGGTTTTCCTTTCGAGAGTGAAATTTTAAGCTCCTCCTCAAGTTATTTCTTCTTCTTTTTTTCATTATTGTCTTTCCTAAAATGTCACAGTTGGGGTAAGAAATAACATGTGATTTGACATGGACTCCTGGGTATCTTATATGTAAACATCTATCTTTTACACTCCATAAAGGCACCAGCTTTGCTTTTGACTCATAAGTGATTTACAAGTAGCAATGCCCATAGCATTAAGACCAATGTCTTTAACACAGAAGGTGCCCAATAAACATGACCACTAAGTCAGAAATTGTGTTTTCAGTAGTGGACTAACAAGAACTGAGGCTAACATTTCCTCAAAAATCAGGAAACAAATAAGAAAGAATTATTAGAGAGGGAAAAAGAAAAAATAAGGAAGCCAAAGCTAACATCTCAAGGAAGTTCTCCTCATATCTATGCTATTGTCTTTCAAGTCATCTTATGGTCCACAAAGATCTTTCTTAACACATTTGAGGGGTAAAGCACATTTGTATGGGATTTCATCCCATACAATAGTTTGGGTAGAAAAAAATTCCCCACATGAACTCCAGCTCGTTCCCAAGACCCCAGTTTCAACCTCTTCCCTCCAAGAAGCTAATTTTGCTTTTCCCCATTTTATTATCCTTTCTTGAGATGGTGCAAGATCCAGTAAAGAAAAAATGTTTTAAAACTGAAGAGGTTCTAAAACAGGATAAATAGCTTTCATATTATATTTTTTAAGTAAAAAAAAATTCAGTGAGATATGTGGAGTGTGCAAACCATTAAGTACCCAGTTCAATAAGTTTTTCCATACTCGTACCAATAAGCACTGACTGCGAACCACAAGGTCCACAGTTGGAGCCTGCCAGCCACTCTGCTGAAGAAAGATGAGACTTTCTGCTCCTGTGCAGATTTAAAGCCTTGGATTTAAAGCCTTAGGGTCACTAAGAGTCAAAACTGACTCAACAGCACTTAACAATATGTGCAAACCCACGTAGTAGGTCCCTGGATCGCACAAGTGCTTTGCACTACTAATCTAAAGGTTGATGGTACCATGGGATCAAGATCTGGTGATCTGCTTCCATAAAGATCACACCAAGATAACCTGTGGATCTATTCTACTCTGTAACACATGCAGTCACCAGGAGTTAGACTTAACTTGACAACAATGAGTTCTTAAACCCAAGTTAATGGGTTAATGTGTCAGACTGCAAAGCTGTTTGAACTGCAAGGTTGGTGGTTCAAGCTCACCAGCTGCTCCCTGGAAACCCTATACAGGGTCACCATGGGTCCGAATCAACTCGATGGAAGTTCACAACAACTGGTGTGGCACTGCAAGATCAGTACTGGATTGCAAAGCACAAGGTCATCAGTTCAAACTCACCAGCTGCTCTTCAAAACACTTTGAGTTGGAACCAACAGCACATAACAATTACTGCATTAAGCAAGACATGAAACACTTCTCTCATCTATCTTTCCAATTGATAACTGCCCCCAAGGTAAGCACTATTCTGATTTCCTTCAACATTAGTTTTCCTCATTCTTAAATGCAGTTGCTGCTGTTGTTAAGTGCCCTCAAGTTGGTTCCAGCTTATAGGGTTTCAGAGGTTATAAACCTTTGCAGGAGCAGAAAGCCTCTTCTTTCTCCCATAAACAGAGCTAAACAGTTTTTACTTAAGCAAATATGTGATTATAATTGTAAATGCCTAAATACCTGCTTCTTATAGCACAGAGGCAAACACATGTAGCATCTGAGGACTTTATGTCCTGAATTTTAAATAAAAAAATATTTTGTGTTCAAATAAACCACAGGAGAATTCATGTATGTGGGTTTCCTGTTGTTATGTGCTGTTGAGTCAGTTTCAACTCATAGCAACCTTATACAGGCTGATGGTTATAGAACGTCTCTATGCTCAGCTGGACCCATAACATAAATTAAGCACATGTTTTATCTTCTAAGTTACTACAGACATTTTTGCCAGTGGCTCCACCACCACGTGACCTGGGAGCCCTTGATCCCACCCTAACCAGCAGTTTCCTCACCATTTTGCCAGTCAGTTTCCTTTCTTGCAGCGCAGTTCCAAGGTCATTGCCACATTTTGAGTTTGGGTTATAGCAGCACCCTGTTTCTGATACTAACTTATATTTAAGTTATCTAATGTTACATTAACAAATACTCCAGAACTTCAGATAGTAGCTTTGTGTGCTCACAATTATGTGAGTCAGCAATATGGTGATCTCACACAGGGTCACGCATGATGCTTCAGCCATCTGGTGGCTTCCCTGGGGCTAGGTGGTCAAAGATGGCCTCACTCACATGTCTGGCAGTTTGTACAGGACATCAAACGAGTCCCTCCCTCTATATGGCCTCTCATCCTTTGAGGAAGCTAGCCCACAATTCTGCTTACCTTGCTCTCAAGAGTCTAACTACCAAGACTATTCATGCATGAAGGATATAACCAATGTAAACGAACAATCTGTGTAGCCTTTATTAACTGAGAACCTAAACTATTATATAAACATTCACCTAAAATACAATATTCTTAAAAATAAAAAATAAAAATCTAGCCACAGCTAAAAGAGAGCAAACCCAAATGTGACTTTGCTTATGTCAGGTTTGCAAAGGTTCCATTGGCCAAAGCAAATCACATGATCAAGTTCATTTACAAGAGGTTGGAAAGAAAAACTCATCTCTTGATAGGATGAGCAGCAAAGTCAGATTGCAAAGAGAGACACAAAGAAGGATGGAAAGAATTAATTTTGCCACATTTGCAACTACCTACCACATCATGTCTACTCATCAGGACAATGGAAACTGAAACAAAAGAAACCATACATACTTATTAAAATAGCTAAAATTATACTGACCAACAATGTCATGGGTTGAAAAGGATGTGGAGCAAATAAAACTCTCCTTCAATGGTGATAGAAGTTTAAATTGCTTCAACTACTTTGTAAAACTGTTTACTTTAATATCTACTAAAACTGAAGATAGAGAGACGGGGCTTGATGGCTGCTAGGGTAGGGCTGCAGTGAAGTTCACTGTCAGCAATAACACAGAATACCAGGCAAAGCAGATCCAGGGCAGAGTTCCAAAACTCAGAACCACAGAGAGGAATATTTTACAAGTTTGAAGGCTTATAGATACTGGAACTTTAAGCCAAAGTAAGAAATCACGTACTTTTGAATCAGCCGGGCTTGGAGCCCAGCAGCCGACATCTTGGGTGAGACCAAACGACAAGACCAAGCAGGGGAGCAGAAACACTATGGAAAAACACCACAGGAACCTTGGAGCAAAGGTGGACAATACACTGTTGGTTTTGCTTTGTTCTGATTTTATTTTTTTGGTATCTGGTCATTGGCACCCCCACGGTTTGCACACCTCCATTCTGGTGACTAGAGTGGGAGCCTGAGAGAGTGGACACCCCCACCCTTGGTGGGTTCTTCTGCTACACATGCAAACAGATACTCAGCCCAAGAGCAGGTCCTGAACGTTTTTTTTGTTTGTTTGTTTTTAAATACAGGAAAGGGCAAGACAGGGCTATAGAGATGGAAAGAGAGTTTAAAAACAAAACAAGCTGAAATTTTTAAGCCATTCAGTGTTCCCTTGTTCTATTCAAACTATCTCTTGACAGGTTTCTCATGAGCTCAGTTAAGTGTTCCAGAATACTCATTCTCCTCAATGTTGTCCATAGCTTGTCATGATCCACACAATCAAAAGCCTTTGCACAGTCTATAAAGCACAGGTAAACATCTTTCTGGTGTTCTCTGCTGTCAGAAATTATATCCCTCATTGCACATTGTCTTCTGAATCTGTCTTGAGCCTCTGGAAGTTCTCTGTCAATGTATGGTTGCAGCTGTTTTTGTATTACCTTTAGTAAAACTTGACTCACATGAGAAAAAAAAAAATAAGCCAAAAATTAAAATAAAGTCTGGGGTTTAGCATAACAACCAACAGTGGCATCTTGAAATCTCTCAGGCAGCTTTGAAAGCAAGAAGCTGAAGAGAGGACATTAAAGTCATACTCATATTAGGCTACAGATTTTTTTTTCTTCTCTCTCTCCTCTCCCTTTTCTGTGATTATACATTGCAGTCTAGTTTTTGTTGTTATTGTTTTTGGGTTTGTTTTCTTTTCTTGTTTTTGTGTGGGTTATTTTTTTTTTTTTGCTGGAGATGTTTTGCTGTTTTATGCTCCCCCTTCTACCTTTGGGGGACTGTTTCTCTCCCTATATTACCCAAGAAGAGTCAGCAACTGCTGCCATATAGTCAAACTACAATTACACTCTACAACACACCAAAACCCAGGCAAGAACCAATACCAACTGCCATACACCAGGGAAACAGACAACACCTGTGAAAGTTACTCTGAGTTAAGCAATAAGAAAAGTGAAAAGGGAAGCCCACATCCTGATCACATCTTCCTGGAAGCAATCAGAAAGCATAAAAAATAACACACATACTC
>NW_006408786.1:2641466-2663296 GCF_000296735.1 Chrysochloris asiatica | reverse complement strand
GCACACATCCAAAAAGAAGAAAGAACCAAAATTAACATATTAACACAGCATCAACAACATTTAGAAACAGACCAACAGAGGGAACCTACAGCCACCTTAACAAAAGAAATAATATAGAGCAGAAATAAATGAGATAGAAAAAAAAAAAACTATAGAACGAATCAACAGGACAACTAGCTGGTTCTTTGACAGGATTAACAAAATTGACAGACCATTGGCAAACCTAGTAAAACTAAAACTTACCCTATGACCCAGCAATTCCAATCCTAAATTTACACACAAGAGAAATGAGCACATTGGTCCACAATAAGACCTGCACAAGAACATTTTAGCTATAGTATATTTGGAGTCCTGGTGTGGAGCTGAGGGTTAATGCACTGGACTGCAAGGTCAGTTTGAACTGCAAGGTTGGCGGTTCAAGCTCACCAGCCGCTCCTCGAAAACCTTATACAGGGTTGCTATGAGTTGGCACTTAACAATGGTATAGTCTGACAATGGAATACTATACTGCAATAAAAAATGAACTTATAGATACAATATTGATAAATTTCATAGACATTATATTGCTGTCGGTGTGTGCCATCAAGTTAGTTCAATTCATAGTGACCCTCTATAGGGTTTCCAAGAGCAACTGGTGAGTTTGAACTGCCAATGCTGTGGTTACTAGTTCAATGCTTATCCCAGTTGCATGCACATCAGGGTTCAGACACTATAATAAGTGGAGGTGGGGGTTGACACAAGAGGCCACATTGTAAAGTTACTTTTTATGAACAGAAAAATTATCTATGTGATAAAAGTCAGAATAGTGCTTACCTCTAGGGAGGTTATTCATGGGAGAAAAATCAAAGGAATCCCTAAGGATTTTACATCTTGATCTGTTGTTGTTGTTGTTAAGTACCAGGGACTCGGTTCCAACTCATAGTGACCCTGCACAGGGTTTCCGAGGCTGTAAATCTTTACTGGAGCAGAAAGCCTCATCTTTCTCCAGCGGAACAGCTGGTAGTTTCAAACTGCCAACCTTGAAGTTAGCAGCCTGATTCGTAACCACTATGCTACCAGCGCTCCTTGATCTACAAGGTGGATAAATGGATGTGGACATGCATAAAGGTTGTACACTGAGATTCATGCACTGCTGTGTAAGTTACACATCAATATAAAAAGTAAACACAAAGAAAAAAGAATCCTGTGGGAGCAAATAAGAATAGTGAGTAGCCCAATAGACCTTGCAGCCTGACTCTACTTACTAACTGAGTGACCTGGGAAACTTACCCCAACAGGCTCCATGTGTATATTGAAAACAACTATCTCAAGGTGTCATCATGAGAAGTAAATAAGTCAAAAGATGCAAAGCTGAAGACGGGGTCTCCTATTTATCAACTGTTAGTGGCCATCGAGTGGCTCTGACTCATGGAGACCTTACATGTGTATAAACAGAACAAACGTTGTCCGGGCCTGCATCATTTGCATGGTGATTGGTGTGTTTACGTTCATTTTTGTGGCATCCCTCAGTGAGGGCTTCCCTTGCTTTGACCCTCTATTTAATCAAATAAGAGATCCTTTTCTAGTAAAATGTGCAAAGTAAACAAGTTCTACCATCCTCACTTTTAGGAAGCATTCTGGTTGTATTTTCTTCTAAGGCTGATTTATTTGTTCTATGGCAGACCACAATATGAAGATATTTCAAAAAGTTCATGGAAAAATGGAATTAAAAGATAATGGAATTTTCCACAAACTTTTTGAAGATCCCTCGTATGTTCAATATCCTTTGGCAACACCAAAATTAAAATTCAACTATCAATTAATAAACCAAAAACAAAATAAAATCCACTGCTGTCAAGTCAATTCCAACTCCTAGTGACCCTACAGAATAGAGTAGAACCACCCCCATAAGGTTTCTATTCGGTATAAACACATTGCCACCATTTTCTATTGCAAAGCAGCTGGTCAGTTCAAACCACTGACCTTTTAGTTAACCATCAGGGATCCTTTTAAAAAAAACAAAACTGCCATTGAATCAATTGACTGATAACTAACCTTGAGGGGGTTTCTGAGATTGCAAACCTTTCCAGGAGCAAACAGCCTCATCTTTCTCCCACGGAGTGGCTGACAGGCTCAAAATGACAAGCTGCTGGTTCACAGTCCAGTACTTATTCTATAGCATCATTAGGGGGTCTTTATCCATTAATGTTGTTGCTAAGTCCATCGAGTCATTTCCAACTCATAGCAACCCTGTATAGGGTTTCTGAGGAGCGGCTGGAAGGTTTGAACCACTGATCCTGTAGTTAACAGTTCAGTGCTTATCCTACAAGCACAAGACTATCTAAATAAATACTTGTGACAAATGGTTAAATATTCATTGCTAGAGAAAATGATCCACCACTCAACTATCAGTTTGTCACACTGTAGTGGCTTGTGTGTTGCTGGGCTGCTGGAAGCTCTGCCATCATTTTAAATACTAGCAAGGTTGCCTAACAAATAACATCATGATAAATGGAGAAGCGATTGAAGTTATCAGAGACTTCATTTTGCTCGGATCCACAAACAACACTCAAGGAAGCAGCATTCAAAAAATCCAATGTCATGTTGCATGAAGCCATCTGCTGCACGAGACCTCTTTAACGTGTTCAAGAGCAAAGATTTGAGTTTGAGGACTAAGGTGCACCTGACTGAAGCCCTGGTATTTTCAGTAGTTTAACATACATGTGAAAGTTGGACAGTGAATAAGGAAGACCGTAGAAGAAACGATACATTTGAGTTGTGGTACTCAAGAATACTCAAAGTACCACGGACTACCAGAAGAACAAACAAATCTGTGTTGGAACAAATACAGCCAGATGCTCCTTGGAAGCCATGATGGCCAGACATCGTATCTCATACTTTGGACATATTATCAGGAGGGACCACCCTTGGAGAAGAGCTTGGTAAAGTGGAGGGTCAGAGAGATAGAGGAAGACAATGTGACAACAGCAATGGGCTCAAGTGTAACAATTGTCAGGATGGTGCAGGACCGGGCAGTGTTTCATTCTATTGTGCACAGGGTTGCTGATTCAGAACCGACCTGATGGCACCTAATGATAACAGGGAGAAAGATGGTCACTTTTTATAAGGATAAAAGTAACAATTGTCTGGAAATGTATAAAATGTCAAGAGTATCCCTTCAATGATATTCAATTAATCATAATTATAGTAGTATAAATTAACATATCTCTCCCAGTAAATGATAGATTGGAGACCAATATTTATAAATATGTAGATTGTTAAACATGGATAGCATGCTTCATCTAACACATGTATATAGAAAATATATACTGATTTCAACCACACGTGAAGCACTGATAAGAACTGATTATATACTAAGTAAATCAGTTGTGGAGTGCATTCAGCTGTAATAACATCCCCTGCCCATCACCACCACTACCCAAAAAAAAAAAAAAGTGCATTCTGACAGAAGTGTTGTTTTTGCCCCATGTTAATGAGACAACCAGAAATATGAAGGGAGCTTCAAAAACTTTGTGAAAAATTCCATCATCTTTCAATTCCATTTTTTCAACAAAATGTTTGAAGCCCCCACATAAATAGCCCAGGGCTGGTACACCCACATACACAATAAAACCACTGGAGAACCCGGATCATTGTGACATTTGGGCACTCTGTCTTTAGCCTGTGACTTTCACCCTCATGATCACAGGGAGCCTCCTCTCACTTGGGACATTTTATCTATTGTTATAAAAGACAAGACATCTGGGATCAAGCTAAATGAAATCACTCCTCCCCTACAGCATTCTTGTAAGTCAAAGTCAGTGGCTTCTCATACTGACCACCACTGGGGGCCATGGCCTCTTCTGGTTGTGAGAGGGCTGGAAAGTGAAGGTTTTTAAATAGTGCACATTATCAACCGAAGCAAAAAAGCCAGATACTTTTATAAGAAAGAAGGGGCAATCTGGGGATGCAACTAGCAGTATATGCCACACCAGAGAAAAAAAAATTTTTTTCAATAAGTATCTAAGATTCAATAGCATAAAGACCACACACTCTGCTCAAATGTATTTAAATAAGAAACTAATAACAAAATGGCAGCTAAAATACACATACAGAAAACTCTGCGGAATGACAGAAATGCTCTGCATCTTGAGTGGGGTGTTGGTTACACATATGTGTACATCTATCTGACAAGTGCATACAACTGTACACTTAAGGTTTTATATTTTACTGTAAGTTAATTATGCCTCAGTAAAAATATACCTATATTTTGTTATTTAAAATTCTAATTCTAAATAATTTCATGAGAAAGAACAAATGATCTTAGAAATTAAGATATTTAGAAATAAGCCAAAATATAAATATTATATATCAAAACATGTAATGAAGCTAAAAATACTAAGCAGAACTTTTATAATCCAAATGTTTATATTTTTTAAAATGTGGAACCTAATTAGCAAAAGGCTCACCATATGGGTGAGATATTGATAAAGCTAAGCCAATATTCCTCACGTTTTCTCTCCCACTGTGAATCCGTTTGTGCACAGTAAGTGAGGAGCTGTGCCGGAAGGCTTTCTCACACTGATTGCATGCATAGGATTTCCCTGCAGTGTGTGTTCTCACATGTACAATGAGGTGTGAAGACTGGCCAAAGGCTCGACCACACTCCTGACACGTGTAGGGCTTTTTGCCAGTGTGAGTTCTCATGTGTTTCCTAAGGGATGAAGGCTCACTAAAGGCTCGGCCACATTCCTGACATGCAAAAGGCTTCTCTCCAGTGTGAGTACGGATGTGACTCTTAAGTGTTGAGAGACGACTCAAGACCTGACCACAAGTACCACATTCATAAAGTTTTTCCCCAGTGTGTATTCTCTTGTGCACATTGAGGTGAGTGCTTGTCCGGAAGGGTTTCCCACACTGGTTGCATTCATAAGGCTTCTCTCTGGTGTGAGTCCGCAAATGTGTCTTCAGTGATGAGTGCTCCCTGAACGCTTTTCCACACTGACTACAGTCAAAGGGTTTTTCTCCAGTGTGGGTTCTCATGTGACTCCTAAGAGATGATGGTTGATTAAAAGCTTTCCCACAATCCTTACATGCATAAGGTTTCTCTCCTGTATGGTTTCTCTGGTGCAAAATCAGGTTAAAGTTCCTTGTGAAGGTTTTCCCACACTGATTACATCCAAAGGGTTTCTCTCCAGTATGAATTCTCATGTGTCGCCGGAGATTTGAAGAATACTTGAAGGCTTTCTTACACTCTTGACATTCAAAGTACTTCTCTGAAGTATGAGTTTTCTCATGCCTAGTAAGGTCAGAGTTATATCTGAAGGATTTCTCACATTTATTACATTCGTAGGTTTTATCAACATTACAAATTTTCTCAGGAATGATCAGGTGAGAGTTCTGGAAGGACTGTCCACTTTCTTTACATTCATAAGGATCCTCGCCAGTATGAATTACCTGATACCGAAAAAGTGGTTTGATGTTGTTAAAAGGTTTCTCAAATTCATTACATTTGTAGAGTTTTGTTCCAAGCTGAGGTTGATCCTGTAGATTAAGAAATTACATTAATTTCCTCCCAATGTAAATTTTGTGTAAGAGAAACCTATACAAAAATGGTTACTTGTAGGAATTCAGAATGCACAAGTCTTGATCTAGTCTAGGTTTAAATTTTCCCCCAATTAATGACATTCTGCTATATAAATGGGCCCGATCTCCCCTGTGTATTAGTGTAAAATTATCCCCATATTTTTCTTCACAGCACGCTTGGAGCATTACCCTGTAGCCCACTGGTGCCAAAGTCACTCTGACACATCCACTTGCTTTATAGTCCAACTATATTTCAGACATTTAGATAGAACCTATCTATTTGACAAAAAATATCTATATTGTCATCTAATCAATATTGACTCAGAGGGATTCTATATAAGACAGAATAGAACTTCCCAATAAGGTTTCAAAAGCAGTGTCAAATCTTTCTTCCAGAGAGCAGCTGGTGGATTTGAACTACCAACCTTTTGGTAAGCCACCAAGCATTTAACCACTGTGCCACCAGGGCTCCTTACCTACTTTATATACTCTGCATATTGTACCAAACATCTACTAACCAGAGATCAAACACTGTAGTTATAAAAGACTCCAAACTACTGCTGCCCTTCAGAGCTCTCTGACCCAGACACTCTCCACTCCCCACCTTGCTGTTGAGTTATATCACCTAGACCCTAAAGTTCCCTCTCCACTAGGAGTTAGTTCCCTAGCTCTTTTCCCCTTCTGAATGGTCTGGGACTGTCTCTGAAAGATTTCCTTCTGGGATGTACTTCCTCTCTCATGAAACCCTGTCCAGTGTCACCTAATAAAAAGCCTGTATGCTACTGCCTCTCATGGTCCTATCTTTTCCTTGAGCAGCCTCAAATTTCTCAAACTTATTCACAAATTCTCTCCCATGAAATCACATTTTTTGGATAAGTACCACTTGTCTTAAATCTCTCTCTTGGTTCTTATATTGACAGAAACCCCAGATTTTTTCCTACAAACAATAATCTCTGTGAACCTTACCATTTTCATGCCAATTGATGGGATTGTCCCAAAAATATCTTGGTTAGGAATTGACTTTTGGCACCAAAGCTGAGGTTCTGAAATAAATTAGAGTGAAAAAATTATGTGCATATAGAAGGGACCTGTGGGGTCAAACTAACCAAAAAATTAAACAAAGCATATGTGGAGTTTTTTTTCAAATACTGATCCTAAATATAGGAAGAACTTACAAATGCATAAAGGGATATTACAAAGACTGAAACTGGTACTGAGAGAAGGAATTAGTGAGAACATGCATATAGAAAGCAGATAAAACATACACATGGAAATACTAACTATAAACAGAAAGCGGCAGTGATGGCAGTGTGCCATGGAGTCGACAGTGACCCTGTACCGGGTTTCCAAGGCTGTAAATCATTGTGGAAGCAGACAGTCTCATCTTTCTCCTGCGGAACCCCTGGTAGTTTCGAACTAGCTGACCTTGTGGTTAGCAGCCTGACTCATTACCACTATGCTACCAGAGCTCCTTAAACAGGAAGTAGGACAGACTTTTCTAAGAAACCAGATTTAAGCATTGTGAACAATGATAGAATTTCTAAGGAAGTTCATACCAAACAGCCCAGTTTTCTCAGTGAAGAACATTATTCAAGGATTTCCTTGATCAACCATTTCCATACATTCCCTTTATAAACTAAAGAGTCTCTCCATTGTGATTCTCACCTGCCTGGTGTTCACCTGGATACATTTCTTGGAAGAGTCCTTTCTCAGAGGTCCACAGCTCTTCTCTTTGCCCCCACAGGGAAATTACACTAGATTTGAAGAGCTGACATCCTGCTCATCGGAAAAGACATCAGTGTGTAAGGTCTATGCCCTTCCATAAAACTAGGGCCAATATTCTAGAGTTTCTAGGGCTTCTGAGAATGACAGCAGCAAAATGAGCATGCCTGAATTCAGATAAATACAGTCAAACGCGCTCACTAATGAGCCAGTGCTCCCATTGGGTCCCAGAGGATACTGATGCTCTCTAGTCCCAGAAAACAAAGCCCAAGCTCAGGAACACACTTGAAAAGCCAGGAAGCATTTAACCAGGAAAAAGCAGAATAATAGATGGGTCTTCATTCCCATTGAGACACCACAAGCCTATAAACTTCAAAAGGGCAAAAGTTTATGTCTTCCCCTATTTCCCTAACAGTACAATTCCAGGATTCCATGGGTATGCAGATGAGGGGGACAGCCTTACCCACTGCAGCCAGGTTCCTGCAGTTCTCCAGCATCACTTCTCTATACAGCCTTCTCTGGGCAGAGTCCAAAACCACCCATTCTTCTTGAGTAAACACCACGGCCACATCCTCAAAAGTTACTGGTTCCTAAAACATAATACGCAACCCAGCTCAATCAGGGACCACCACCACCACCACCACGTCGCAAGAGAACAGTGGACTGGGTAAGGGAAACACCGTGCAAAGGGTTTTCCAACTGAGCTGAGGTCTTCCAAAACTTGCCCCATGGCTCAGCCCTAAGAACCAGAGCTCTACGCTATCTAGTCTGCACTCCTTGAGTGGTAACATCCAGAGGCATGGCCTTAAAAGATTGCTGTTTCATTAAAGAACCTGTCCACATACAACTGGCCAAAACCCCCCCGCAGCTGTATTCCTCTCTGGCTCTACTATCCAACAGAACTGAGCACGCTGAGGCAGAAGAAATATTTGGTTAGTAGTTGGAAGTGCTTATGCAGGGAGGCCATAAAGACTTGAAACATGGAAAGATGATAGCCTAGCTTTGTTTCCCCTCCCAGTGCTCAGCAGAACATGGTACTGGACAACCTGGGAAAGGTCTGAATAAGGAAATGGGATCTTGCCTGAGCTGCCCTACACCCACACCAATTACAAGAGGCCAGACACCTGGAAACCTAGAGATCAGCCCTGGGCAGAGCAATAGCCTTTTGGCGCAAAATATTTCTTACTTACCTGTGAACAGGCGGTCAGCAACCCGGGAGCCATCACTTCTGTGTTCTCCTCTTGGAGCCAGGCTGGGTCATGAGCAGGAAACACTGGGAAAAAGAGGAGCTGTGAGAGCCCATGCCTGGTCAGTCCACTGTGCACACACGCAAGCTTCGTGTGAACAACCACATACAAAGAGAAATGTGTGTACAAACACACAAAAAACACAGATACATACATGCGCAGGCACAGCACACACATAGACACACACCCGGATGCGCACAAACTCAGACACATAGACATGAACAGGAGCACACAGATACATTCATGCATAGGCATATAATGTACATATTCAGGTACTTACTAACACAGAGGTACACACATAACAAGCACATATAACATACACACAAAGACACCACACGTGTGCACATACACCTAATTTTCAGGGAGGCTAGAGAATTCTCTCACTCAAAGCCAGAACATTTACAGATGAGGAAACATACACACACATACCCCTTCCATTATAATCCCAGGAGTCAGTATTGTAATTCACCAGTAGATTCCTAAATTCCTGAGGCTCCACCATACTTCCTGTCTTGGCTTTAGCCTCTTAGACAGTTTGTCCTCCTTGGCTGCTCAGCCTTTCCTCTGCAAGGCTAGTATAGATCCACAGTTTAACCATAAGCAGGGCACTGATAAACCACTATTATTCTGAACATCTGTGTGAGACAGGCTAACAACCTTACCTCATGCCTTCAAGTTATTAACGTCCCAACGTGCCCCACAGGGATCCTCCCTCTCTCTTACTGCTGACAAACCATCCACTCCCTGACCATCCATGCTTCCTGACCATTACTGACACCTTCATGTTGGACTTCTGCCTCCAGAACTGTGACAGACAAATGGGGGGGTATGTTTTAATTTCTGTTATTTAAGCAGTTTGAGGTACTTAGTTCCTTACAGAAGTCCTAGAAAACTAATATAGCACCTTCAGTTCAAATATCCTCACTTGTCATCTGAAGAAATACAGATTAAACGTATTCAAAATGAGATCACCACTTTCTTCCCAAAGCCTGCTCTTATCGCAGTATTCCCAGCCTCAGGAAGTAACATCCCTGCCTACAATTGCTGAGATCTGAAGTCTCACCTTCCGGCACCATACGCTGTTGTGAAGTACCATCCAGTCAATTCTGACTCATAATAACCCTATATAGGGTATAGGGTTTCCAAGGAACAGTTGGTGAGTTTCAACTGCCGACCTTTTGGTTCACGGTCCAGTGCTGAACCTACAGTTCCACACCCTATAGACACCACCAACTTAAAAAATCAATGATGACATCGCTACAGGGAGTATTCACCCCTCATCCCCCTCCCTCACGCACCATTAACACAATAGTTAATGCCTACATTACACTTTGTTATGAGTTGATTAATGTCCCTCTAAAATATGTGTTATAAATCCTAACCCCTACAGCTATGGCTGGAGTCTAGGTGTGGCACTGTGGGTTAATGCACTGGACTGCAAAGTCAGTTTGAACAGCAAGGTCGGCAGTTCAAACTCACCAGCCACTCCTTGGAAACCATATACAGGGTCGCTATGGATCAGAACCAACTCGATGGTACTCAACAAAAACAACAGCTATGGTTGTAAACACATTTGGGAACGGATTTTCTTTGTTATGTTGAAAGGCTTTATCATTGTAGCATGTGTTTAAGGCAATCACCTTTGACATATAGAAAGATCAGATTAAACTTAAAGCAGTAAGCAGAGATGGGGAAATAAACAGATGCAATGCCACATGTCTGGAGTCCTGGTGTACCACTGTAGAATAAGCATTGGACTGCTAACTGCAAGGTCAGCAGTTCAAATCTACCAGTAGCTCCTCGAAAACCCTACACAGTGTTGCTATGAGTGGGAACCAACTCATCATCACTTAACAAAAACATGCATGTCCTGGTATGGCGCTGTAAGATAAGCACTGGACTGCTAAACACAAGGTTGGTGGTTCAAACCCACCAACTGCTCCTTGGAAATTTTATACGAGTTTCCTATTAGTTGCTATGACTCTGAGTAGGAAGTTACTCAATGGCACTTAACAACAACATTATCACATGAAGAGCACATGAAATAAGGAACTTCCCCCACAGCCAATGGAGAAAGAAAACCTCCCCCTAGAGTCTCAGGCCTGAATTTGGACTTCCGACCTCCTAAAAACTGTGAGAAAATCAGTCTGTTTCTTAAACTCACCCACTTGTGACATTTCTTTAGAGAACTTCCCTTTTCTATTCCACTTAAATGCCACTCTGTCAGTGTGCCCCTTCTCTTCTTATCTACATCAGGACTTCCCTACTTTCTCCACCACACTGACCTATCTTCCTCAGATGTTTATTTGACTCCTCAGGAGCTTCTTTTCTGTTGGCTTCATTGATGTATATATAAGCTGCACAAGAACCAGCCTGCATCCCTTTTCTTTCATATTTAGCAGCCCCAGCTTTTGCATGTGCTGACACATAAGTGCTTGGTACTGTTTAGTAAGTGAACAAATGTGCCACCACCCGACTATCTCCCTTCAGCCTCTTGCACATGTCTCAGATTATATCCCACGCTACGCACTGTGTAGGACAGCGTGACCTTAGAGAGACCTGCATCTGGGAATCCGGCTTTCGGGATAATTCCTGCCATCCTAAGTGATCTGAGTGGCTCACTATGTCGAGACTGCACATACAGTGTGGTTTATGCTGAACCCCTGCTTTCCTTCTGGGAATCTGGAATTTGGGGATGTGGCAGGCAAAAGGTGCTAATGGGACCAGAACTTAATAAAAAAAAAAGCTGGGTGCTGAATCTCTTAACGATCTTCCCCGGTGGGCAACACCTCACGTGAACTGTCACAGCTCAAGGCTGGGGAAACTGAAGGTAGCCAGTGAAACTGCCCTGAGACACACCACTTGGGGCCTCACACCTGGTTTTCCCTGACTTCACCCCTTGGGTCTTTTCCATTTGTTCATTTTGGTTTGTATCCTTTCCTGTAACAAATCCTGCAATGAATCATGGTGTTATTTTTGCTGTTGTTACATGCAGTCAAGTTGGTACTAACTCACAGAGACCCTATGACAAGAGAATGAACCCCTGCCCGGTCATGTACCAGCCTCACAATCACTGCTACACCAGAGACAATTGCTGCCGCCACTGTGCCACTCCGTCTCATTGGGGGTCTTCCTCTTTTTCCCTAGCACTCCACTTTACTAAGCTTGATGTCCTGCTCCAGGGACTGGTCACTCCTGATAGTATGTCCTAAAGTCCTGCCATCTTGGTTTCTGAAGATAAGTCTGGTTATACTATTCTCAACACAGATTTGTGTTGGAAGAAGTACAGTGATGAGATTTTTTTTTTTTTTAGTTTACATTGAGGTGCAACCCATACTGAAGGCTGTAGTATTTGATCTTCATCAGTCAGTATTCTAAGTCCTCTTCACTTTCAGCAAGCAAGGCTGTATCATCTGCAGAATGCAAGTTGTTAATAAGTCTTCCTCCAAACCTGTTATCCTGTTCTTCTTCATATAATCCAGCTTCTCAGATTATTTGCTCATCATACAGATTAAATAAGCAGTGTGAAATAATACAACCCTGGCACACACCTTTCCTAATCTTAAACCATTCAATATTCCTTTTTCTGTTCCAACAACTGCCTCTTGGTCTATGTACAGGTTCCTGAGGAGCATAATTAAGTGTTCCAGAATACTCATTCTCTGCGATGCTGTCCATAGCTTGTCATGATCCACATAATCGAAAGTCATTGCTTAGTCAATAAAGCACAGGTCGACATATTTCTGGTATTCCCTCCTTTCAGCCAAGATCCATCTGATGTCAAAAATTATATCCCTCATTCCACATTCTTGTCTGAATCTGGCTTGAACCTCTGGCAGTTCCATGTCAATGTATTATTGTAGCCATTTTAGAATTATCTTGAGCAAAATTTTACTTGCATGATAAAATAATGATATTGTTCAATGATTTCACCATTCCATTTGGTCACCTCTTTGGAATGGGCAAAAATATGGTTCTCTTCCAAACAGTTGGCCAGGAAGCTGTCATCCAAATTTCTTGGGATAGATGAGTTTCTCTAGTGCTGTCCCAGTTTGGTGAAAGATTTCAATTTGTATTCCATATATTCCCGGAGCTTTGTTCTTTGACAATGCCTTCAGTGAAGCTTGGACTTCTTCCTTCAGTATCACTGGCTCTTGATCATATGCTACCTTTTGAAATGGTTGAACGTTGACCATTTATTTTTGGTATAATGACTCTATACATTCCTTCCATCTTATTTTGATGCTTTCTGCATCGATCAATACTTTGCCCATTGTTAGGTGCCACTGAGTCAATACCAGCTCACCGCGAACTTACACACAACAGAACAATAGACGGCCAGATGCTGGCCCAACCCACAATCCTTGTTACGCTTGAACCCATTACTGCTGCTATTGTACCAGTCTGTCTCGTTGGGGGTTTTCCTCTTTCTCTGACCCTCCACTTTACCAAGCATGATGTCCTTCTCCAGGAACTGGTCCTTCCTGTCACGTCTGACGTATGGGAGATCAAATCTGGCCACTTTGGCTTCTAAGGAGCATTCTGGTTGCATTTCTTTCAACACAGATCTGTTTGTTCTTCTAGCAGTCCATGGGACTTTCAATATTCTTCTCCAACACCATACTCAAATGTATCAGTTCTTCTGTGGTCTGCCTTATTTACTGCCCAATTTTTACATGTATATGAGGTTACTGAAAATGCCATGGCTAGGGTCAAGCACACCTTTTTTGCTCTTCAACACTTTAAAGAGATTTTGTGCAGCTGACTTGCCTGATGCAGTATGTCATTTGATTTTTTGACTGCAGCTTCCATGAGTGTTGATGACAGAGCCGAGTAAAATGAAGTCTTTGACAACTTCAGTCTTTTCTCCATTTATCACGATTTTAAAAACATCCGGTTTCCCCTTGTACTGCTCAAACAATTGCCTCTTGGTCTGTGTACAGGTTTATCTTGAGCACAAGTAAGTGTTTTGGAATAATCATTCTCCACAATATTGGCCATAGCTTGTCATGATCCACACATTAGAAAGTCTTTACAAAGTCAACAAAGCACAGGTAAACACATTTCTGGTATTCTCTGCTTTCAGCCAAGATACAGCTGACGTCGACAATTATATCCCTCATTCCGCATCCTCATCTGAATCTGGTCTGAACCTCTGTTAGTCCCTGTCAATGTACTGTTGCAGCCTTTTGAATTATCTTTAGCAAATTTTATTTGCATGAGACATTAATTATATAGTCCAATGATTTCCACATTCCATTGTGTCACCTCTCTTTGGAATGGGCACAAATATGAATCTCTTCCCATCAGTTGGTCAGGTATTTCTTGGCATAGATGAGTGAGTACTTCTAGTCTAGTGCTGCATTCGTTTGTTGAGAGATTTCAATTTGTATTCCATCAATTCTCAGAGCCTTGGTGTTTGCCAGTGCCTTCAGTGCACCTTGGACTTCTTCCTTCAGGACCAGGTCACAAATATATGATTAAAGGAACGTTTTAAGAAATAAATTTCTTCTTACTTTGAAACCAAGGTGGAAGGGAACAAATGCCTTGGAATTGAAGTCAAAATATTGTTTGTCCTCCAGAACAGAACTTTCTCCTAATCCCCATAAGGAGTATTAACCCCATTTTTTAAAAGATCACTTAAAGCATGTGTCATTTGTAATAAATCCTATTATAATTTTCAGCTTAGCCACAATGAGATAGGTCATCCTGTTGTGAATCTTTGGGAGGATTTTCTTTCAGAGTCTAGCGTGTCTGGCTGGACAGAAAACAAGCAGAGTAGTCCTGCTCTTTCTTAACGAAATATGTGTGACCAACAGAGGCAAAAATCCTACCCACTATGCTTACAAAGTACCTTTGCCCCTGTCACAGACTGAACTGCGTCCTTCAAAAATCTACGTTGGAATCCTAATCCCTATACATGTGGAAGTAATCCTGTTTGGAAACAGGGTCTTCTTTATTAATGAGGTCCTATCAATCAGTATAGAGTATTTCTTAAATGCAATCACTGCTTTGAGTTATAAAAAGAGCAGATTCGGCAGAGAAAGAAGCAAGCACAAATGCCATGTGGAGAGATCTTCAAGGGGCACTGCGAAGAATGCCAGAAATGCTGCAATGAAGATTTTTCAGAGAAACTTCCCCTAGAGCCAGCGCCCTGAATTCAGAATTCTAGCCTCCGGAACTATGAGAAAATATACTTCTGTTTGTTTAAGTTCCCCCCTTGTGGTATTTCTGCTGTAGCACACTAGAAAAGTAAGACACCCAAATACATATATAACAAGAGACTTCTGGATGTATATACCACCTGACAATGCTACACAATGCCTGCGGTCCGGCAATGGAAGTGGAAAATGTGTTTGGTACGTAGGAGGATGGCAAAGCATTCACTCACTTACCAGCACACCTGGAGAGCCCCAAGTCAGAGAGGCCCAGGGCAGGCACTGCCACCCTCTGTGTCTGAACAGACACCTTCCATCCCTGGACAAAGTGACAAAGGTCTTGTTAAGAGTCAGTCTTGGGATTCCCCTTATACCTGTTCACCCTCACTGAATTTGCATGATTGGCCCTACTCTGGAGAATGTAGCTATTAAAAGGGACACCCATTTACCTTGATGAGACTTATCTCATTCTTGAATATATTAAGCTAATCATTGTGGTAGAATTTCAGTTACAAAAAGGGATGGGGAGTGGGTGCCTAAGGTGGGGAGTACACGCTCTGAACAGCTGCCAGCAGTAGTGGGGAGGCCCAGTCATGGAAAGGTTGAAGCAAAGTAAGAAGGAAGGGACAGCTAGGCCAGCTGCAGGGGACCAAGTGAGCACGAGTGGCTTAGCAGTTCCCAGAAGAACCTCCCTGAGCTGGCACCCTGTCTCAGAGGAGTATGGCTGACTTGCATTTCTCAGGGATCCTGTCGCCTCCGGTGTGAGCAAGAGCCAGCCAAGACAGTCCCCATGGAGCAGGCAAGAGCTGGCAGGGGCACTGGGCAGGGTGGGGACTGAAGACAAAGAGGACTATATTTTAGAAGCAAGTATGTATATATTGGAGGAGGTGGGGGGAGGGAATATACTTTGCTTGCTGGTGGGTGGGAAGTGAAAGGTAATCAAGACAAGAGAGAAATACAGCCTGAGGGGCTGGCCTCTGGGTCACAGGCCTGTGGGCTCAAAGCAGTTAGTTTCCAGCCCACACACCAGGCAACAAGGTGCTTAATGTACATGGGCTGAGGTACGGGAGGAGACCTGGGTCAGAGGTGCCAACATGCAGGTCAAGGTTCAAAAGGTGCTTAATGCACAGGAGCTGAGGTTGGGGAGGCCTGGGTCAGAGATGCCAACCTGCAGGTCAAGGTTCACAGGTACTTAATGCACAGGAGCTGGGGTGGGAGAGGCCTGGGTCAGAGATGCCAACATGCAAGTCAAGGTTCACAGGTACTTAATGCACAGGAGCTGGGGTGGGAGAGGCCTGGGTCAGACGTGCCAACACACAAGTCAAGGTTGTCTGAGAAGGCAGACCCAGAAACAGCACCTCTTCCCAAAGAGGGCCTAACATAGGAATAGCTCTCTGCATACAGAGAGGAGGAGAGCAAGCAGAAAAGGGAACCCTTGAGACTTTAACAATAGTATTCAGGAAGTGGGTGGGCTGAGCATCAAGACAGCACTGATGCTCTGATAGGAACTGTACCCGTTTTCTAAATGAGCACATAAACAGTATAGTGTGCCCTGCACTTCACTCACCAACAGCCCTACAGCCTTGCAGAGCCTGGCCCATAGGCTTTACCAAAATTACCCAGAAGAGGCACTTGGGGAAGAAGTGCCCTTTCTGGGTCCACCTTTTTAGACAACCTTGACCTGAGCATTGGTTCCCCAATCGCTAGCCCCAGTCATTAAACACCTTGTAAAATGTCCCCAGTAACTGCAAGAGTCGTAAAAGGAGCCCCCGGCCCATGTGCAGCATCAGGGAATCTGGAGTGGGGTGGGGTAGAGTGGCCTGTGAGAGGCAGAGGAGCCAGGCAGACAGAGCTGGAGGGCTTGGGCAGCAGGCAAGGAAGATGGGTATGGAGAACAGTGATTCTAATCCACTCTGTAAGGCCCAGACCCCAGGACACCAGCCCCAGACTTCAGGTCCCGATCCTCCCACAGCCAACAGGAGAGTCCTGGAGGGCACGGAATCAGGCCAGAAACACCCCTCTCATGAGAAAGGTGGTCCTGGTATTTCAGGGCTGCCTGGACACTCCCAGTGAGGGAAGGCTGAGGATTCGTGGAGGCCTGGGGTGGTGAGATGCGTCAGCCCCACACTGTCTATGACTCTACTGTGTGCAAGGAACCCTCCCACGAGTGTCCACAGTGATGGGTCCCTCAGAGAAGTGAAGGACAGGTGGGAGAGACCCCCTTCTCCCTAGGGCAGGGCTTAGGATGAGAACTAAGACATCATGTCACATCATCTCTCTATCCTGAGCCAAAAGGCCTTCACTTAACCCAACTCAAAGCCCCTAGTCCAGCCCACAAGTCATGAGCCACTGATTCCTAAAGGCATCCAGGTCATGAAAGGAGTGGGGATGGGAGGAAAAAGGTGGGATAGCAGGAGAGACAGGGTCCACAGTGGGCTGCTAACTCCTCCCTGACACTCACCCAGGGCCTGTGACCACCTAGGGACCAGAAACCTGCTCAGGTGTCCTCCTGCCCACCCTTGACTCCCACCTGTAGTCCAAGGAGCTCCTCCTCTTCCTTCACCTAAGATATCCCTAATCCAGCCTGCCTGGCTCTGATAGGACCCTCACAGCAGACCATCCCCCCCGATTACCGTGTGTCCAGAAGACCAAGGTGACTTCAGCAGAGCTAGCAGGTTGTTAGTCGAAGGTGCCTCCCTCTCTCCCATTAAGGGCCCAGTCCACATCTTCAGGTACAGCCCTGGCCCCTGAGAAAGGCAGAGAGTGGTACTGAGCACACCAAGGCCCCAGGTATGTTCCTGGTCTGAGGGGGCCTGTATTCAAAAGACCTGGTAACACACACAGCCCTCCCCACTGCAGGTCCCAGCCTTTGACAAGGGTCTCTTAAGGAAATGCAGAGGTGGACCTGATACTGTCAGGTAATAGGAGACCCTGGCTGGGGTCAGATCATAAACCCCACCCCCACCCCCCAAGACACGCTGCATGGCATTTTAATTTACGGAAAGGTTTGAGCCCTTGTGTCTGAAGACAAATGTCTTCAGCAGAATAATTCTGAGACAAATAACTCTTCTTAAAGAAAACATGTCAAGATTAGCTACTGAATTTCTGCATTTCTTCAAAAAGTACTTAATGAGTACTGCTGGGGCTGGGGTAGCTGCAGGTACTGGAGATGCGGCAGACAGCAAAGCGAAACCAGTCGTGAGAAGTGGGCAGGGTCCAGGACTGTGAGGAGGGAGAGAGTCAGTGTGGAAAGGCCCAGGACAGGTGGAAAACTGAGCCCGAAGGCACCATCCTAAGAGCTCTGCCCCAGTTAGTTGATGATGAGCATGAAGCCACAGACCTTGCTCTGTGCCTGGCCACCATCACTCCTGCCCACATGACGCAGTGGCCTGGAGGTCTAAACGACTGGGACAAGGCTCCGTGATGCCTGACAGCCCCAGACAGGCAGCTGACAAGTCAGCACCACCACCTACATGGCAGGCTGTGTGACCCTTGTTTCCACACAGGCAGAAGCCTGCTGGTGACCAGTGTGGTTTCAGGAGTTAGGCTTGGAGTCCACTTTCAGCTCCAAACCCAGCTCTACCACTTAAGGCCCAGAAGCCAGGGAAGGCATCAGGCCCCTATGGGCTCATCTTTGCTCCCTTACACAGTCCACCTGCTGGTCTGGAGACACCTTCATCCAGCATTGAGTCATCCATACCTTCATTCGATCAGAATTAACTAAGGTCGATATAATGGCATACTTACTCTGTACTGAGGTTATAGCAACTAACAGTTCCGAACCAAACCCCCAAGCCCACTGTCATCAACCCTAGAGGAGAAAGCAGAACTACTCCATCGGGGTTCCAAGACTGTCAATCTTTACAGAAGCAGACTGTCTTATCATTCTCCTATGGACAAGTGCTTAACCACTGTATCACCAGGGTTCCTAAAAGGTCAGACAATCCAGCAGCTCTCATGTGGCTATCAGAGAACGAACCTCCAAGCACCCCTTCACAAGGAAGAGTAACAACTGGGGAGGAGGAGGACCCAGGAAGCAGGCCCATACTCCAGGAGCTTCCCAGCTAAGGAGCGGGGATCTCTACAGTCTGGATTAGCACCTCCTCTTCTAGACTGGGGTCTCTGACACGCTGGTGACAGTCCAGGTCTGGAGAAGGACACAGGAGGGCTCTCACTGGTTCTGGAATAGACAAGCCCAGTTCAAACCGTAACCTCAACTTGGGCTAACCCTCAGACTGGGAAAGTTCTGAGTTTTGGGGAGAAGAATGAACTCGGACCAGAGTGGGGACACCAGGACTGCCCCTTGTGAGCCAGCTCAGACAGCTTTCCCACACCAAGGCCAGAGGACCTCCTTCAGGGGACGGGTCTCACTTGCTCCCCAAAGAATGAGGGATCCCTGACAGTACTCCCACATTCTTCACAATCAAAGTGGTCCTTTCTTGTGTGAATTCTCTCATGCAGAGGTCAGGTTCAAGTTCCTCCTGAAACCTGTCCCATGGCAATTCAATTCATTGTTTCTCCTCTACAGACTGCCAATGAGGGCAAGTGATGAGGAGAAGCTTGCCTACACCTGAGACTTGCATGGGCAGTGCCCTGTTAGCAACAAGTTTCCAATGTTTTCAGAGACATGAACTGTTTCAGCAGTTCACGTTCTTGAAATGAGGGCGCTGAATGTTCTGTGTTCTTACTGGGCATCTGACAGACAGAAGTGTCCATGAACTAATTCGATTTCAAACACTCAATGCACGTCTGACTCATGTCTGTGGAAATGTTTACTTGTGGAACTCTCTGGCAAGAGTCGTGAGTGACAGCCAGAGTGGCCCCAAATCCATGAGTCTAGACACTGCTCTTGGACAGTTTTTCCATGAGACAGTGCTCCAGCTCGAACATCTCCCTGATTCTAGAACTGCACTGGCAATTCACATTTCCTCAACTTTTCCTATGGATAAAGAACCAACAATAAGTCCCTGTCAATCCTTAGTTTCCTAGAGCTATTGTTATAGAAATACTACAAGTGGGGGGCTTCAAAAAAATGAAATGTATTTTCTTTCAGTTCAGGAGGCTGGAAGTTCAAATTCAGGATGGGGCTGTACAGGAGGTCCTTCTTTGTCCATTTCAGCTTCCAGTAGATGCCAGCAATCCTGCCTCCTTCATCACCCTCAGATAGTTTCTGTCCTTCCCTGTATATGCTTGTCTGTGTCAAGGCATAAAGAGCACTTTATGAAGGTCAGAAGTGATTAGATTTAGGGTCCACCCTACACTAATATGGCCTCAGCTGACTGACAGTATGAGACAGCATTGCAGATGGTGATTATATAACAAAGGTCAAAAAATATTGCTACTAGGGTCCCAATTCATACATACATGGGTTTATTCCCAAAAAAATGAGTTTAAGCATGCCTCTGTGACCACTGGATAACTGCAGGTAAGTTTTCTCAGTAACGCACTTGTCTTAGTCTCAAGAGTGTCTTCAAAAATGTCTAATCAAAATAGTGGCTTCCAATAGGATCTGCTGGGCCAGTTAAATTCAAGTCAGAGAAGTGAGCTCAGAAGGTTATGTCAACAGCTTTGGGGACTTAAAAGGTGTAAAAGTGATAGATTTTCTCAAAAGACACAGGATAATTACAAGGGCTTACTAATAAGTTTTAAGAAGCTCTCGTAACATAGTGGTTATGAGTTGGGCTGCAAACCTCAAGGTCAGCAGTTCGAAACTACCAGCCTTCTGCAGGAGAAAGATGAGGCTTTCTGCTCCAGTAAAGATTTACAGCCACAGAACTCTATACAGGGTCGCTATGAGTCAGAACCAACTCCACAGCACATAACCGCCACCACCACCATTATGAAGTTTTCAGAAAATTACAAACTGTCCTGATAAGAAAAAAGACAAGAAAGTTTTGTTGAGGAATTTTTTTCCATCAAAATATAACTGCTTATCCTTTCAGGATAACAGGACCTGTCTTATAAAATTTCATTGGGAAATCTTACCCATCCACCCTACAACTCTGACCTTTCCCTGTCAGACTTCTTTCTGTTCACCAAAACTCAATGAACACTGAAAAGGAATATGGTTTGTGGCCCTTGAGGATGCCAAAACTGCTGTTTTGACATGGTGTAAAGGGAAGAGTGCAGAATTCTTTGGAAAATGGTTAGAGCAATGGGGACACAGCCCTCAAAAGTTTTAAGACCAGATGGACAATATGTAAAGATATAATAACTTCATATTTTGATGTTTGTTTAAAAAAAACTTCTAAGATATTATAGCAATAATTTTTTACTTATCATTGTTTATTAAAATAGAATATATCCAGAGGTATTGGGTCAGAGTTCCAACACATGTTTTTTAGGACAATATCAATATACCTATAAAAAGACCAGTTAATAACACTATTATTTAAATTTACGCACCAACCACTAAAGTCAGTGATGATGAAGCTGAAGAATTCTGCCAACTTCTTCAGTCTGAAATTGATCAAACACACAATCAAGATGTACTGATAGTTACTGGCAACTGGAATGGAAACGCTGGAAATAAAGAAAGGATCACAGTTGGAAAATATTATGGCCTTGGTGATAGAAACAATGCTGGAGATCATATGATAGAATTTTCCAAGGTAAATGACTTCGTTATCGCAAATGCCATCTTTAAACAACATAAAAGATAACCATACACATGGACCTCACCAGATGGAACGAACACACAGAAATTAAATTGACTATATCAGTAGAAAGATACATTGGAAAAGCTCCATACCATCAACCAAAACAAGGCCAGGGCAGAGAGTGGAAAAGATCATCAATTGTTCATACAGGTTCAGGCTGAAGTCGAAGGAAATTAAAACAAGTCCACAAGAACCAAAATATCACCTTGAACATATCCCACTTGAATTTAGAGATCATATCAAGAACAGATTTGATGTATTAGACACTAAAGACAGAAGACCAGAAGAGTTGTAGGATGACATCAAGAATGTTGTTGTTGTTGTTGTCAGGTGCCATCGAGTCGGAAATGACTCATAGTGACCCCATGCACAGCAGAATGAAACAATGTCTGATCCTGGGCCAACCTCACTACCGCTGACACACTTGAGTCCATCAATGATGCCACCTGGCTGATCCATCTCGTTGGGGGTCTTCCTCT